>NC_034190.2:48919072-49281572 GCF_002021735.2 Oncorhynchus kisutch | reverse complement strand
TGAGTATAAGCTGTTGAATATGCAGATATTACTGGTGCGATGAATAGAAGCCGTCGAAGCCACCGCTTCAACATGTCATTCATGTCATTAACGTTCCCCCTGCCCTCCAGCGCTAAGACCATCAGGAACACGGCCTCCGTCAATCTGGAGCTGACGGCTGATCAGTGGAAGAGGAAGTACGAGAAGGAGAAGGAGAAGAACAAAACCATGAAGGAAACGGTTCAGAGGCTGGAGGCTGAGCTCAACCGCTGGAGGAACGGTGAGACGTACTGTAAAACACAGAGCTGGAGAGCATTTATCATGGTTGAGGATTCCTAGTCTATTACTTTGTTTTATTGTTAATAATCGTTTTTTTTCTTCTCCCTAAATGTTGATTGAATTTATGCTCTTAACATACTTTAAAAAGGACATGCTTGTCATGCATATTCTTGATGTTCCCTTGAACTCTGCTTGAGGTTGGGAGCAAGGCACACGGACATTTCATTTCCTGGAAAAAGCTAGACCGATGAATCGGAAGCCAATTCTCTTAAAGAGCTGATGTGGACTGCTGACGCGTCTGCTCCTCATGCTCCTCTAGGGGAGAACGTTCCTGAGACGGAGAGGACCACTGCGGACGTGGTGCGTCTGGAGTCGGTGGAGGAGCGGAGCCCCGTGATGATCCTGGACAACGACACCTCCTCCATCGTGGTGCGCATCTCCGAGGAGGAGCGTCAGAAGTACGAGGAGGAGATCCGCAAGCTCTACAAGCAGCTGGACGACAAGGTCAGGGCCTGTTGAAACACACCATACACCACGCCATACGCACACACACACACACACACTGAAGGGTATTTACATACCCTGAGTGTTACAAAACGTTAAGAACACCTGCTCTTTCCGTGACATAGACTGACCAGGTGAATCCAGGGGAAAGCTAGGATCCCTTATTGATGTCACTTGTTAAATCTACTTCCATCAGTGTAGATGAAGGAGAGGAGACCGGTTAAAGAAGGACTTGAGACGATTGAGACATGGGTTGTGTATGTGTGCCATTCAGAGGGTGAATGGGCAAGACAAAATATTTAAGTGCCTTTGAACAGGGTATGGCGGTAGGTGCCAGGCGCACCGGTTGTGTCAAGAGCTTCAACTCGGCTGTGTTTTTCACGCTCAACAGTTTCCCGTTTGTATCAAGAATGGTCCACCACCCAAAGGACATCCAGCCGACTTGACACAACTGTGCATTGGAATCAACACGTCCATATTTCCACTAGCAGACCAAGTGACCAAAGTGTGTGTTTCTCCACAGGATGATGAGATCAACCTGCAGTGCCAGTTGGTTGAGAAACTGAAGGAGCAGATGCTGGATCAGGATGAGGTGAGGACACACTCTGGACACACACTCGGTTTCCCTCTCTGTATGTATCTCTGTCTAGGCATCTCTCGTTCATGCAACGGTCTTATTAACAAATATGTCCGCTTTTTATTGGGATACAAATCTTGATGATCCTGAATCTATACGTGCTGGTATAATGCTATCGTAGTATATAGTGCTCTTTGTGTTAATGGGCACTAGGGGGAGTAGTGGTAGAGGCATAGGAGGTCTCACCTTTGTGTATCTGCCATTGTAGCACGGGCAGCGCCATTTAGGCCGTCATGGGTAGATGGCATACAGCTTATGTCAAAGTGACGTCAAAAGTTGCACGTTCAGCGAAAATGTGGGGATTTTCGCCAAGTGTGTAGACGTACCTTCGAAAACCTTGTTGTCACACCTCCTTGAGGTCTGGAGAATTCTATGTTAGGTCGAAACGGCTACAATGGTCCACCGGCTTCCAACGGTTGCATTTTTATTGGATGTTAAATTTACCCTCCTCACACATGCCCGTAGAAGGAGTGTTATGTTCGTCACTGTTTTCCGACCGCCAGTGTGTTGTCCTGTTGCAATAAAGACGATTAACCTGTCAAAAGGTTGTGTTTGTTTCCTGTTAGAGTCGTAGGGTTCGCCACAAAAATTATAGGGTTTTTCATCTGCGATTTCCTGGCCATCGTCACGCACTGCCGCTCCTACGGTACGACTCTGCTGAGCGCCTTTGGAGCTCTGCCCAAGCCAGGCGTTTGATTGGTTTGAAGTGTCTGCGAAAACGTCACTGATTTACACTGGGGTTTTCCACTCCTTTGAGCCATTGATCTCACCAGGCTTCACCAAGCTTTCCGATTAGGGAAGCCTGGTTCTCAACGCGGCTAACCCTAAATCTAACCTTTTTCCTAACCTTAACCTAATTCTCCTAACCTGCTACATAAGTTCTCCTAACCAGCTACGAAAAACTCACTTCTGACCGTAGCTGTATAACATCTAGTCAAAACCCATTGAGGCTATCTCCATTTTAAAGTGTTTGAAAAAAGTGTACAGCCAATATTGGTGATGTACTGCCACCTGCAGCACTAGAGTCCTGAACCAGATCTAATGTGTGTCATTCATTTATTGTGACCACTGGATGGCAGTGATAAAGCTTAAAGCCATTTACAGACCATAGCACCCAATTTCAAGATGAAGACAATGCTCTGATCATTGGCTGATCTCTCCCAACCCATAGGAATCCCCACCCTGTTGACCTCTTTAAAATGGTGGAAGCACTCAATGGAAGTGTCCATGCTAAAACTTGGGTTATATCCCCGTTTTCCGGGGGCAGTCCCCGTTTTTGGTGGCCTGTCCCCGGCAATGTTCCCGTTTTTAACTCTGCGTTAAAAACAGACTGCAAAGTGAAATAATATTTTACGTGGCAAGAAAGACTGGACAGCAGAGTCTGCCGGTTGATCTCTCAAATCGCGTTGTGCTTATTTTGTCCAGCAGAGGGGGCTGCTCACTATATAATCTTCATTCACTCTTCTTCTACTAAACTACTTGCTCGAGCTAGTTTTAGAGAAAACTTCTGTGGAAAACTCCACCAGAAGCTTAGCAAGTGTCAAGTGAATCCACAACATCACCACAAACGTCTTTTCAAGCCAGGTAAGTTAAAATAATTTGAGATACTAGCTAATGATGTTATAATGTCACAATGTATTATATAGATAGATGATCTGCTTTATTAGGTTTTAAATAGGTTATGCTAGCTAACATGAGCTATGTCGACTCAGTTATCTAGTTAGGTTAGCTAGCTACTGGCATGGTAGCTAGGTTAAAAAACGTTCACATGTAAACATGCAGTGGACAGGCTATTTTGAAAATATGATTATATTAAATGAATGCACAATTAATTATGATAATATTTATTTGTAGATTACAGTTTTAATGGTTTGGCATTATAATAAGTATATATTTTGACATTTTCATGGATAACATTCGCATAATATTTACTGTTAGAGAGTGGAGAGGAAGGAGAGGAGGAAGACTGGATAGGAAGAAGAGTGAAGGAGATAAGAGGAGGAAAGGTAAAGATATGATTACAGAGACTGCCAATTTATTATTCCAAACAATGTTTTTGAGATAAAATACAAAAGTGAGGCAAGCAATGGGAATCTGTTAACCAAAGTAGTTTATCTAATAGTGTGCTATTTATTATTACAGATTGGAGAAGGAGAAGGAAAGATGAAGGGAGTGAAGCGAGGAGAGTGTGGAAGAGTGAGGTGGAAAGGTAGAAAAAGTTAAGAGTGACACAATGACATGAGACAATGTCCATTTATACGCTCAGGTCAAGACAATAGAATGGTTTTACTGCACCCTTTGTAATTCCTCTTTTTCAATTGGCAGTGGGGGACGAGCGGCAGTGGTAGAACATCAACAGACGAAAAAGCATAAAGCTTCTCTGATTGGCCGTGTTGGTATGCCCTCTGTCACCACATTCTTCAAGAAGGTAGCGCCTTTCCCAAGAAGAATATGATTTAGCTGTGCAGGAGGGATGTCTTTACATACCATACTATGTGACACAATCATAGTTACAGATCTCTGGGCTGCACAAGCACAACTGACACGAAAGCTTTATGAGCCGAAGTTTACATGTGCTAGGACAAAATGTGAAGCAATAGTAAGTAGCGCGTTAGCACCATGGGCAACTACTTTGGTAACACAGGACCTAGACCAGGTTGAATTTGTGTCCCTGTACATTGATGCGTCCAATCATGGACATGTAAAAGCTGCTGCCAATACTAGTCAGATATTGTAAGATATATGATGGCAACACATCT
This sequence comes from Oncorhynchus kisutch, assembly GCF_002021735.2. Classification (NCBI taxonomy): domain Eukaryota; kingdom Metazoa; phylum Chordata; class Actinopteri; order Salmoniformes; family Salmonidae; genus Oncorhynchus; species Oncorhynchus kisutch. The sequence continues at coordinate 49,277,414 of NC_034190.2, read as the reverse complement.
GTGGAAACAAACCTGCTTGGTTTTGTCGAATTGAAAGGAGAAACAGCAGAGGAAATTGCAGCTGAGGTCCTGGAGGTCATTAAAAAAATGTCACCTGGAAAACAAAGTCGTGGCATTCTCTGCCGACAACACAAATACCAGCTGGGGAGGGTCAATGTCCATACCAAAGTTAAAAATGCACTGCAGTGGGAGGTGATTAGCTTAGGTTGTCCTGCCCACATCATTCATAACACGGCCAGAACAGCTTTGGATATGATTCCCCTTGATGTTGAGTACCTGCTCACAAAGATATTTGGACATTTTCACCGTTGGAGTAGAAAGACTGAAGAGGTTTTTTTTAGGACACAGAAATGTTCACTGGCTGTCCATGCTCCCTGCTCTAGAAAGAGCGCTGAAAATGTATGTGCCATTGTAATCCTTTTTTCCTTTCTGAAGACAAATGCCCTGTTGTCCTGCGAACAATGTTCGAAGATCCACTGACTGAACTTTGGCTGGCCTTTGTCCATGGAAACCTGACCGTATTCGGTGGCACGATCAAGATGCTTCAAGGCCAGGACCACTGTGCTGTGGAGTCCGCTGCAATTCTGAGAAACATTGAGGCAAAATTGACTGCAAGACGTGATGACAACTTCATTCCAGTTTTGTTCAGAGGACTTCTGAGAGAGCTGGAGGACAATGGAGCCATGTTTAAAGATAGCTTTCTCAAAACATCCCAATCATTCTTCACTACGGCTGTGAACTACTTGCAAGCATGGTGAAAGCACACAGATAATCTAAAATATTTACATTGTCTCCTTTTTACAAAGGCAACCTCAGCGTGAAGAGATCCAGAAGGCAGCAGGCATACTGCAGGAAAAAATGCCCCATTGTGGCCATCAATGAGGATGCATTGTGTGATGAGGATACTGGATTGCAAGAGTTCCTAAAGGGTTACCCACTTCAAAGAGAACACTAACGTGGCTAGATTAGCGTCTGTTGTCATGTGCTTACCTGGAAGTAATGCACCAGTCGAGAGAGTGTTCTCCTAAATGAATGATCTATGGACAGCAGCAAGAAATAGGTTCACTGTTCCTACCATCAAGGCCATGCTTATTGTGAAGACAAACTTCAACCTCCTCTGCCAGGAGTTCATGGAGAAGCTGGCCGAAGACATAGCAATCCTGAAGGAGATACATTCTTCTAAGAAATATACAGATTAGGTTGGTATAAGTATATTATGTAGTTACCAATCTCATCATCATCTTATTTATTTATTATGTTAAGTATCTCACATATACTATTGTCTGTTTTTTTTTCTTCTCTCAATTTTGCTCATGTTCTCTTCTACTCTTATTCTACCCAGGCCACCAGGACCACTGAATGGCTGTTCAGATTGGACAGTTCTGTCTTATCTGTAGTGTGTAGTTGTTTTTTTCTATCACTGTGCCTGTTAGACTAAATACTTGAAACCGGAATTGTCCCTCTTTTAAAAAATGTCATAGATAATAACATTGGATATTTGAATGATAAAATGACCACCGAACTGGAAATGTCCCCGGTTTTAATTTCAGAAATCTGGTCACCTTATGGTAGAGGTGACATCTTATGGGGATGTACAGTAGGCCTATACAGAAGATGTTGTAGAATTATAACCAAGCAAACAAATAACCTGGAATCCTCAATATATCTACTCTAAATATAGTTAATAATCTGATACATTTCCTACCCTTTCAGTGAGGCAGCAGATATCTTTCAATTGTGAACAGTTGTCATAGCAACAGCAGGGGATGACTCAAATGCCAATTCTAAATCCAGGCCATCTGTGTGTGTCTTGTGTCTGGTTGTACTGTGTAAAATATGAATATTACGAATATTGTGTGTTGTCTGAGTATGTGTACAGTGTTCCTATGTATGATCATGTTTGTGAGGCTGTGTTCACGTGATCGTCTCTCTCTCTCTCTCTCTCTGTCTTCTAGCTGCTGGCGTCGTCCCGTGGGGATGGGGACAAGGTGCAGGCGGAGCTGGGCCGCCTGCAGGTGGAGAGCAACTGTGCCAAGACAGAGGTGAAGGAGGTGCTGCAGGCACTTGAGGAGTTGGCCATCAACTACGACCAGAAGAGCCTGGAGGTGGAGGAGAAAGGCCTGCAGAACCAGCTGCTGGCCGACCAGTTGGCCCAGAAGATGGTGGGTTCAGCAGGGCATAGAAATACAAGGCATAGAATGGACATAAAGTCTACAATGCTTTTCTATGAAGTGTTGTATGAAGTCTGTGGGCTTTATGGATTCATTGCTCCACTTGAAATGACCAGAGCTCTGCCGACGTGGCGGCATCATTTTGATTCGATTTTTGCACAAGTGAATCTGTAGCCTATCTATTGTATTTCTTTCTGCCCCCTGTTCAATCATCTTGTCCAACTCTCTTGTCTGCTGTGCAGGCCAATCTGATGGAGTTGGAGGCGGAGCTATCCCACATGCAGGAAGTGAGTGGTCAGCAGAGGAAGCGCATCGCCGACGTCCTCAACGGCCTGATGAGGGACCTCAGTGAGTTCAGCACCATCGTGGGCAACGGGGAGATCAAGCTGGTGAGTTATTTCCATCTCCTACTGCCCCTCTGGAGCCACCACCCTGTGAGCCTTTCTTTCAATCCCTCTCTCCCCCATCCTTCTCTAATCTCTCTCTCTCTCGCTCTGCTGCAGCCGGTGGAGATCAGCGGGGCGATCGAGGAGGAGTTCACGGTGGCCCGTCTCTACATCAGCAAGATCAAGTCGGAGGTCAAGTCCATGGTGAAGCGCTGTCGCCAGCTGGAGAACCTGCAGCTGGAGTGTCATCGCAAGATGGAGGAGACGGGCCGCGAGCTCTCCTCCTGCCAGCTCCTCATCTCACAGGTCAGCCTCCAGCTCTACTGGGCACCTCAGTGTACGCAAACGCAGACATCACAACCAGTTCGAATGACTATACTCTACACAGCACATGTATATAAATACATATGGTATGTTGACACCATGTACACCAGAAGAGGCTGGTGGGAGGAGCTGTAGGAGGACGGGCTTCATTGTAAATGGCTGGAATGGAATCAATGGAACTGTATCAAACATGTGGAAACCATTGATTCCATTCCAGCCATTTACAATGAAGCCCGTCCTCCTACAGCCCCTCCCCACCAGCCTCCTCTGATCCACACATAAGACGCACTTTACCGCCGCACACAATGAATGCATTCTTCCGTCACGTCGTTGACAAAACGTGTAGACATTTTATGAGCTGTGCCGATGGGAGCGTGCTTGTGCGCCAAGTGACTCTGTGCGGGCCGTTCGCAGCATGAAACGAAGATCCGCTCTCTGACGGAGTACATGCAGAGTGTTGAGCAGAAGAAGAGGATGCTGGAGGAGAGCCACGACTCCCTCAGCGAGGAGCTGGCCAAGCTGCAGCACCCGGGTAACACACACCATCCACCCTCACATCAGCCAGGCTACAGGCCCCGGGTGGGGAAACCAGACCTTACACATCTCTCTCTCTGTGTGTCACAGATAACTCTCTGCTGGAGGAGAAGGATGGAGAGAAGGGTGAGACCGAGGAGGGTAACGTCAAGGTAAACATTGACTCCAATAATGCTAATTGTTTCACCTGTTAACGAGCAAAAATGAAAGGAATCTGACATTGTTATTTTCCTTATGGTGGTTCAGAAGGTTCCTCGGCAGCAGGGGGACTCTCACCGTGGTCTCCAGCAAAGGCAGATGGCCCGTCTGCGGGATGAGATCAACGAGAAGCAGAGGATCATCGATGACCTCACTGAGTCAGTGTCATCAAGACTACTGTAACCCTCTCAGTTTATGTGCCGTTGATGAGATAAAAATTAAATATCACTGTAAAAAAAAATATATATATATATTTGTCTCTCTCTCTCTCTCTTATTAAACATGATCCTCTCTCCCTCTCTCAGTCATAACCAGAAGCTGCAGATTGAGTTGGCTCAGGTGCTTGCCGACTTTGACCGTTTGAAGAGCGTGGACAGCAGCAAGAGCGAGCGGCTGGAGGAACTGTCGTAATTCTGAACACAAACACACACACACACTGACACAACGTGTAGTCACAAAGTTAAGAAATGTATTCTGATTTGGATGTTGCTGATGTCAATGGGTTTTCTCTTCCTGTCAGATTCCTGCATGAACGCCATGAGCAGACCAAGCAGGACCTCAAAGGGCTGGAGGACACCGTCGTGAGTGGCCCTCTCTCTGTATTGCTCTCAGAACCCTCCTCTCTTTCTTTTTCTCGCCCCATCTGCTTCTTTTCTTTTCTCTCTGCATCTACCTCTCTTTTCTCCACTTTCTCCCTCTTTTTCCTCTCTTTGACTACTCTTCTTCTCCATCTCTATTTTCAGGCCCGGGAGCTCCAGACCCTCCACAACCTGCGCAAGCTGTTCGTTCAAGACCTCACGTCGCGGGTTAAAAAAGTGAGCTAGAGATGGCGAAAGACAGAAGATGCCCCCTGTTAATCACTATGCAGGGCACTAAAGCCCCCCACCCCCCTTTCATCTCTCGTTATTTCTCTCTGTTCCAATTCTTTTCTTTCGTCCACAGAGTTCCGAAATGGAGCCTGATGACAGTGGGGGGTCTTGCACCCAGAAACAGAAGATTTCCTTTCTTGAGAATAACCTGGACCAGCTTACAAAGGTTCACAAACAGGTGAGAGCCTCACAGGATAGTTGTGTCTTCTGACTTGTTTTGATGAAGTAAAAGCTTACTGGTCACAACTAGGAACTTCTCTCCTGCTTCCCGAGCGTGAACACCCACCATGGTCCTACATCGTGACCTACCGTCGCCCCCCCCCCCCCCCCCCCCGCACACTTAGTCCTCTACCCTTGGCTCCTCTTGTCTCTGTCTCTTTTTCACCTCTTGTTCTTGTGCTTTTTTAGTGTGTGAGCATGGATGTGTTAAAGGCCCTCGCTTCTCCTTCGCTTCCATCTCCCAGCAAGCTTGGTGTCCCCTTCTCTTCTGTATATATATATATTTTTCTACCTAAAATGTCCCTCTGCTTTTGGCACTACGCATAAGGCTTCTATAAGGGACACACACGGCTCGATGCTTCCTTAACACTCTCTTTCTTGGCATGCGGTCTTTGTTGTTGTTGTACATCAGAGATGTTTGAAAGAGGAAAAGAGTGAGCCGTATGTGAATGTGTGTGTTTGTGTGATGCCGTACTCACAGAGACGTTATCACATGTTATCTTGACAGGTTCTGAGCTGTTTTAGTCTGGCATGAACCGAAAGAGTGTATTTATCTTTGAATGTTTACATGATTTCATGCTACGGGTTATGAGAGAAGAAACATTTCCATTCAAAATACCGCCGTGATACAAGATACTCAGGGGACACAATAATATTGAAAGAAAGCGGGCGTGTGTGGCTAAATGTCACTTTTGATGAGTCATGAAACGCATCCGTTTTATGTCAAGGTCAGTGTGCAGTCTCCTCCCCTTCCCTGTTGTTCATACAATCTCCCCTCATCTCCCTCAAACTGGCGTCACCCAGTCTCAACCCACCCTCTCTTACCTTATCCACCCCTGATCAATCAGTATTCCCTGCTATAAATCTCTCTTCCCTTGTGTCACTCTTTTTTTCTTCTCTCTCTCCTCCCTTCCCTCTCTCTCTCTCTCTCTCTCTCTCTCTTTGTATTTCTCTGTAGCTGGTTCGTGACAATGCAGATCTGCGTTGTGAGCTTCCAAAGCTGGAGAAACGTCTTCGGTCTACTGCTGAGAGAGTTAAGGCCCTGGAGACGGCACTGAGGGACGCCAAGGAGGGCGCCATGATCGACAGGCGTCGTTACCAGAAGGAAGTGGACCGCATCAAAGAAGCCATGAGGACCAAGAACGCTCTGAGGCGCCCCCATGCTGCACAGATCGGTAGCGCACCCACTCCAAATATAGCTCTACTGACTGTGATTCTGCGCTATTTATTGGATGGAGAGCTACATAGGCAGTTATTGATCAACGGAATAATAAATGAATAATGATTTGGAATAGTTATTGACTGATTGACCTCAGCATTACTGTCATCCTGCAGCCAAACCAGTGCGGCCGAAGCAGCTGCCGGTGTGCTCTCCCACCAACCCGTTCTACACGCGTGCCAGTGAGCCGGCCAACACCTACAGTAATGCCCTGTTCCAGAGCTCCATCACAGAACAGACCACGGCACCTATCTCTCAGATCAGCTCCGTACCAACCAACACGTGAGTCCCATCTCACGCTCGTGTTAAGTTCCTTTAGCTTGGAATAGTTGACTTGTATTGGTGTGTTATTAGACTTCGGTGTGACTGTGTCCTGTTGTCTGTGTTGAGCAGAGTGTCCACGGCGCTGGGCTACAGAGCAGTCAATCCCGCAGACATGCTGGAGTCCTACCCACTCAACATAGACAGGGATAACGGTGAGTCCCAGAGCCATTACAGTTTAAACAATCACCCACGCCACCAGGTCTGTTTTTGTTTTACTGTACATTATATGTTACACTAGCTAACAGCTTGTAATTAGGTTATTGATTGTCAGGAAAGAAAGTGTTTTTAGTTTTTATACACACTAATGCTCACTCTTCTCTGTTATATTCATGAACAGGAAACACCGTAGACGTCAATGACAACAGGTAAGCATATCGGCGCCTCACCTGTATATTGTATAAGTATTACAATGAGACTAATTGCTACTTCTAGCTTTTGTTACTCTATTAGTACTACTACAACTGCTGCTTCTCCCACACTACAGTATTGAATCGTGTGTGTGTGTGTGTGTGTGTGTAGGAGTGATGTGCACTGTGGCAGTAAGGTGGACGACCCAGGCAGACTCTACATCATTCAGCAGGAGACCGCTGCAAGTTAATGACATGGTAACTAACACGCATGCACACATTAACTCGCCGCAAATGATGTCATCAGTACACATGCCGAAGGGATGAATTACTCTCCCCTGTTTGCAACTTGTCTCCTAACGATCGATTTCCTTTTCTTTCCACAGATGGCCGAACACTGTGTTCAGTACCTCTCCCGTATATTTGCATGCAGCCGTCTAGCGTCCCTCCCCCTGCACCCGTACGTGGCCAATGATGCCCCCCCCCCTGTAGCCCAAGTCTTACTGTATAGCTCAGCCCCATGCTCCCAATGGTGACCACCCACTCATACGCTCCTGTGATTAGAACGCATAGTAGTGTATACTCCTGTATGGGTATTGACCAGCACTGTGTCTGTGTATGTACTGTCCCACTTTACTCGACAGTGGCATCGTCATGCTGACCTAGAGCGTCGTCATAGCCATGCCCTGGCATCGCTCCTATAAGACGTCTTGTCAGCTTACGAACAAAGGATCTCACTCTGCATGTTGCCCAGCTAGCCAATTAGCCAACCTGAATCTGTGCATGTTTCATGACAGCGTTACTCAATTTTTCTATGAACTGGGATAAACCGCTACAGATGTCATGCAGAGTTTATGATGCTTTTGTACTCGCTGTATGATGTCATTGTCTAGACAGTACTGAGGCATGTGTAACTCAGCCGTGCTCTATGGCCTTTAGAGTCTAACCCAGCCTTAATAATAAACAACAACAGCTGATTTCACATGATCATAACACCCAGCCATGTGTGTACATATAGAAGTATCTGTGTATTTCCTACCTCTAGCTCTACTGATACAACTTTTGGCGTCATTTCCAAAACTGATTCCAATATGTTGTTATATTAGTAGATTGTAGGCAGTGAAGCGAGCTGTTATGTTGTCCAGTGAACTCGTTTGTTTATACAAAGATTCCTCTTCGTGAAGTAAAGCATGAGGTTATTGATCAGATAGTCTCTATTTTAAAATAGGGGCCCTTCTACCTGCTCCTCAAAAAATGCATTTTGACAAGCTGTTCTCTCTATGTTCTGTTACAGGGAACAAAATCACACCAAACATTTCTCAACCTCTATAAAAATTTCAAAAGTGAAGTTATTCAATGTACCACGAAACACCATCCGAATGTGTTTTCAAACTTCTCCCAACTGAGCTGCCACCAGAAATGGGCTTGAAAGACTTTCATTTTATAGTAAACGTGGCATGTTAGTAATATCAGCTTTACGTAACTCTCCAGTGCTCTGCTGTGTTTTCTCAGTCAGAATCCTGATCAGCCAATCGGGACAGAGAGAACCAGCGGTTGCTGGAGCTGTGTTGGTCTTTTGACAAGTATTGCACTGTATAGAGTTGGTACACTGACTATAGTCTTGACTGTACAGTGTTGACTTCAGGTCTATCTAACAGACCTTTTGACCCACATGTCGGTCTACCAATATCAACAATATGACTGGAACCTACAGCATCTCAGGATCTCTGATTGATAACAGTGTGTAGTGGGGCCACCTATGTCTGGTCTTTTTAACCACAAAATTGCTATGTGATCGAAGACTCATAACCTCCTCCACTTGGATACATGAAAGACTGAATGATTTCGAACCAGACTTGCCCCCCCCCGATGACTGTTTTGATTCCCGTTTGAGGTCGTTTTTGGGTGTAACATTTTTGAGAAATTGTACTACAGTCTATAGTACAATAGTGTGTCACTGTCTGACTTTAGCATATGTGATAATATTGTTCAACTTGTAAGTATAACAGCATATCAGTATGTGATTAAATGAAAGAAAATTAGCCACTTAATATTACTTTGTTAGGGAACCATAATGTGTACTGTATGTATTCATTTCTGTAGGCCTATATGCTCGTTATGTGATTCATCGTGCGACATGCATATTTCTGTATATACTCATTAAAATATGTGAATCATTGTGTTGTAGTTGGCAGAAATAAACCCTTACCGAAATAAGTTATTAAAGACAATCATGTCCAAAGAATCATTGTGTTTTGAAATGTATTGTGTGAGTGAAGACTGTCCGAATGGTTACTGAGTGAGTCCACAATATGTGCTGGGCATATAGTATGAGTGTACAGTGCATTAAGAAAGTATTCCATATTTTGTTACGTTACAGCCTTATTCTGAAATGATTAAATACATTTTTTTCCCTCATCAATCTACACACTTTTTTGGGGCAAATGTATTAAAAATATAATACATAAATATCTTATTTACATAAGTATTCAGACCCTTTGCTATGAGACTTGAAATGGAACTCAGGTGCGTCCTGTTTCAATTGAGCATCCTTGAGATGTTTCTATAACTTGAATCCACCTGTGGTAAATTCAATTGAATGGACCTGATTTGGAAATGCATACACCTGTCTTTATAAGGTTCCACAGTTCACTGCATGTCAGAGCAAAAACCAAGCCACGAGGTTGAAGGAATTGTCCGTAGAGACAGGATTGTGTCATGGCACAGATCTGGGGAAGGGTATCAAAAAATGTCTGCACCATTGAAGGTCCCCAAGAACACGGACCTCCATCATTCTTAGCTGGAAGAAGTTTGGATCCACCAAGACTCTTCCTAGAGCTGGCCGCCCGGCCAAACTGAGCAATCGGGGAGAAGGGCCTTGGTCAGGGAGGGAACCAAGAACCCAATGGTTACTCTGACTGAGCTCCAGAGTTCCTCTGTGGAGATGGGAGAACGTTCCACAAGGACAACCATTTCTGCAACACTCCACCAATCAGTCCTTTATGGTAGAGTGGCCAGACATGACAGCTCGTTTGGAGTTTGCCTAAAGGTACCTAAAGGACTCTCAGACTATGAGAAACAAGATTCCCTGGTCTGATGAAGCCAAGATTGAACTCTTTGGCCTGAATGCCAAGCGTCACGTCTGGAGGAAACCTGGCACCATCGGAATGGTGAAGCATGTGGTGGCAGCATCATGCTGTGGGGATGTTTTTCAGCAGCAGGGACTGGGAGACTAGTCAGCATCGAGGGAAGTACAGAGAGATCCAACCGGACAACGACCCTAAGCACACAGTCAAGACAACGCAGGAGAGGCTTCGGGACAAGTCTCTGAATCCTTGAGTGGCCCAACCAGAGCCCGGACTTGAACCCGATCAAATGTCTTTGGAAAGACCTGAAAATAGCTGTGAAGTGACTCTCCCTATCCAACCTGACAGAGCTTGAGAGGATCTGCAAAGAAGAATGGGAGAAACTCCCCAAATACAGGTGTGCCAAGCTTGTAGCGTCATACCCAAGAGGACTTGAGGCTGTAATTGCTGCCAAAGGTGCTTCAACAAAGTAGTGAGTAAAGGGTCTGAATACTTATGTAAATGTAATATTTCATTAAAAAAAAAATAGATATACATTTACAAAAAAATCTAAAATCCTGTTTTTGCTTTGTCATTATGGTGTATTGTGAGTAGATTGATGAGAATAAACAAATGTTAATCAATTTTCGAATGAGGCTTTCACGTAACATAAAGTTAGGTAAATTTCAAGGGGTCTGAGTACTTTCCAAATGCACTGTACGTATTCCTTTTGTTGTGCAAAGGTAAATGGTGGATATTGTGTGAAACAGTTAATTATTTGCTGTAGTCATTCTGCTAGTGCTGCTGCAATTTTTCTAAAGATGTCTTTACCTGCTGGTGCTCAAACAGGAAAAGGTCATTCTCAGAACTGCTCTGGAATGCCAGATACTGTAAGCAATTGGGTTTTCAGGAACCAGTTAAGGAACTCTAATACACGTCTGCATGTAATAACACACTTTGGGGAATCAACCCATGTCTAGCCCTGACACCAAAGCAAACGGAGAGGGAAAATCCTGTCATCTAAGTTTTTAAAATTACTGAGTGGCTGCGGGACCGGATTCTTTAGACGCCTCCTTCCAACAGCTAAACAACAGTACCTTCTGCCCATGTGATAGTTAGGCTGCTCTGCTAACGATTTACTTCCTCCTCTGTGACACCACTGGAAACTACAGTTTGGAAGTAAATTAGGCTTAGAGCATGGGCTGGAGTGAAAGTGGTATTTATTGGATGATGGTTGAGATAAGTGTTTGTGTTTTTGTATTAATTAGGGATCCCCATTGGCTGCTGCCGAGGCTACTCTTCATGGGGTCCAAACACATTAAGGCACTTATATTACATATAAAACAAAGTTAAAATAGATCATCATATAATATTATTACAACATCACATATCTACATTACAAAATGCATAACACCCACATACAACAATATTACAGTCATTTCAGTCGCTGTATTAGCTGACGTGTATAGTGTTGAGTCATCCGCATACATAATCACACTGGCTTTATTCAGTGGAATGTCATTAGTAAAGATTGAAAAAGTGAGGGGCCTAAACATCTGCCCTGGGGAATTCCTGATTCTACCTGGATTATGTTGGATAGGCTTCCATTAATGAACACCCTCTGTTTTCTGTTAGACAGGTAACTCCCACAACCCACAATATTGAAGGGGCTGAAGTCTAACAAAAAATCCCCCACAATATTTTCATCATCAGTCATTTGTGTAAGTTTTTTTACATGAATTTTTTATTTAACCTTTAATTAACTAGGCAAGTCAGTTAAGAACAAATTCTTATTTACAATGACGGTCTACCCCGGCCAAACCCTAAACTCAGATGACACTGGGCCAATTGTGCGCCGCCCTATGGGACTCCCAATCACGGCCAGTTGTGATAAAGCCTGGAATCAAACCAGGGTCTGTAGTGACACCTCTTGCACTGAGGTGCAGTGCCTAAGACCACTGAGCCACTCAGGAGCCCCAAAGTGCTGTGCATGTTGAATGTCCTTCCCTATAAGCGTGCTGATTTTGTTTACTGTAAAATAGCATTGTATCTGGTCAAACACAATTTCCAGAAGTTTACTAAAGGGTTGGAAACAGGCTGATTGGTCGGCTATTTGAGCCAGTAAAGGGGCCTTTACTATTCTTGGGTAGCGGAATGACTTTTGCTTCCCTCCAGGCCTGAGGGCACACACTTTCTAGTAGGCTTAAATTGAAGATATGGCAAATAGGAGTGGCAAAGTTGTCTGCTATTATCCTCAGTAATTTTCCATTCAGATTGTCAGACCCCATTGGCTTGTCATTGTTGATAGACAACAATAATTTGTTCAACTCTTCCACACTCACTTTACAGAATTCAAAAGTACAATGCTTGTCTTTCAGAATTTGGTCAGATATACTTGGATGTGTAGTGTCAGTGTTTGTTTCTGGCATGTTTGCTAAGTTTGCTAATCTTGCCGATGAAAAAAAATCATTAAAGTAGTTGGCAATATCAGTGGGTTTTGTGACGAATGAGCCATCTGATTCAATGAATGATGGAGCCTGGATTGTATTTTTTCCCAAAATGTAATTTAAGGTGCTCCAAAACCTTTTACTATCATTCTTTATATATTTTTTATTTTTATTTTTTTGTCACATGATTTCTCAATGTGCAGTACGTTTGCCAATCGGTTGTACAGCCAGACTTATTTGCCATACCTTTTGCCTCATCCCTCTCAACCATAACATTTTTTAATTCCTCATCAATCCAAGGGGATTTAACTGTTTTTACAGTCATTTTCTTAATGGGTACATGTATCAGACCCCAGGATAAGACCCAGATGCAGACAGTTCAAAATAACAAATGTTTATTTATGGATCAGGGGGCAGGCTAACGACAGGTCAAGGTCAAGGTAAATGCACCAGGGATAATGGGGAAGATGGGCGACACCTGGAGGGTGGTGGAGACAAGCACAAAGACAGGTGAAACAGATCAGGGTGTGACAGCATGCTTATTGGTAACTGGAATAAGCAATTTCATAAATGTGTCAAGTGCGGCGTCTGGTTGCTCCTCATTACACACCACAGACCAACAAATATTCTTGACATAATCAACATAAGAATCACTACAATACTTATTGTATGACCTCTTACATACACGATATTATGCCCATCCTTTAGAACTTTGGTTTTCATAGATATGGCTACTATATTGTGATCACTACATCCTATGGATTTGGATACTGCTTTCAAGCTAATTTCTGCAGCATTACTAAAGATGTGATCGATACATGTTGATGATTTAATGACTGGGCTGTTTGTAACTTCCCTGGTAGGTTGACCGACAACCTGCACCAGGTTGCAGGCACTGGTCACAGTTTCACTTGATGAAAGCCAGTGATATTTAAAATCACCCAGAAAGTATACTTCTCTGTTGATATCACATACATTGTCAAGCATTTCACAAATTTTATCCAGATACTGACTGTTAGTACTTGGTGGTCTACAGCAACTTCCCACCAGAATGGGCTTTAGGTGAGGCAGATGATCCTGTAGCCATATTACTTCAACAGTATTTAACATGAGATCCTCTCTAAGATTTACAGGAATATGGTTCTGAATATAGACCGCAACACCGCCTCCGTTGGCATTTCTGTATTTTCGGTAGATGTTATAACCATGTATTGCTACCATTGTATTATCAAATGTATTATCCAAGTGAGTTTCAAAGAGCCAGAATATTAATGTCATCTGTTACAAGCAAGTTATTGACTTCATGAACCTTGTTTCTTAGGCTGCATATGTTACTATGGGCTATTTTTGGCACTTTTCAGGGTTGCTTGATTGTTTTCAATGCTTTACTGGGACGGTTCAGTAGATCATCTCCCTACACTTCTACACATCTCCTCTAGCAATCAGCAACTGTCCCCTGCCCATCCTGAGACGGAAGAGACGAGAACACACTCAATAACTCAAACTTCAGCTTCTCTTTAGATGTTTGTGCTGGGTACACTACACACAGAGGATATAAATCAGTTCCCTGTGCCTTGCTCTCTTCATGGATTGCACAACCAATCCCTTTCAGTGAGTTGGTTGAGGACAGCGAATGGGTTGCAAGGCTTGTAAACCCCAGTGTCATATACAAAATCACTGTAATAAAACACAGAGGTCAATTTTCCACCTCCAGCGCTCATGAAGTGCAGTGGCTCATCCCGAACTAAATCAGTGTTAACACATCACAAACCAATGAGAATTTAGAAACTCTATCACAAGTGGCCTACTCCTTTCACCAGGGGAAAGGAAATAATACTAAGATATTGCCATGTATTGTCCACACATTGCTGCTCTCTAAGCTCCTAACCCCACCACACCATGTCCATTGAGATCATTGATATGATAGCTGATGCTGAAGTGTGTGAGCCCTTTACCTGCACGGAGCACAGTGCGGTGGCTCGGCTGTGGTTGATGTTCATCTCCATCAGCAGGGAAATGGAGGAGAGGTTGCAGGGGGGAGCGGACATCTTCTTGGTCACCTGCATGTTGTTCGTGGTCAGATTAGAACTCCATAGTGTCTGCAGCTGGCCCCGTAAACAGCTCCCTGAGAGAGACGGAGCACTGAGCTGCTGTATCTGTACCAACATGGAAGAGCAGGGAGAGCTGAGGCTGAACATTGCAGCATGGTTACATGAATGCAGCAACGTGAAGGCTATTTATTGAGTTCACAGTACTAGGGGTTTTACAGTGAGTTTTTCCCTGTACCTGACTCTGCTCAGGGGTCTGGTCTCTGAAGTGGGCATCACCAGGTGGGTGGCCTGGGCTGGAGGGGGCAGGCAACGGCGCTGGTGGACAGGGTTTAGCAACCACATCAGCTTGTGCGGCTCGATGGTCCGGAAGGGAAGGGAGTCGCTGGAGCAAGGGAACGAGTTTAGCAGGTGCACGTTACAGTCTAGTCTTATCTGAGGAAATTTGGAGAATTTGGTTGATTTCTTTATTTTAAAGTTGCTGGATGGGAAGCATTTTGTGGCATCGTTTACTAATCTAACCATCTTAATGTCAAAGTATAGCATAAAGTATGGTTGTACAATACAAACAATACTGTCAGGGATTTCCTCCTCTTCTTCCGAAGAGGAGAGGCGAAAAGGATCAGAGGACCAATATGCGGCGTGGTAAGTGTCCATAGTGAAATTTTAATAAAGAGAACACTGAACACTATACAAAAGAGTAACAAAAAACAATAAACCAAATATGACCGTGAAGCTACAAATCAGACCTGTGCTGACACAAGCCGCTAACATAGACAATCACCCACAAACAAACAGTGCAACCCAGGCTACCTAAGTATGATTCTCAATCAGAGACAACTAATGACACCTGCCTCTGATTGAGAACCATACTAGGCCGAAACATAGAAATCCCAAATCATAGAAAATCAAACATAGACTACCCACCCAACTCACGCCCTGACCATACTAACTAAATACAAAACAAAGGAAATAAAGGTCAGAACGTGACAAATACACTGTGAAGCTTGCCGAGCCACCCGAGGCAAGGAACTCTCTCTCGAGACAGCCAAGGCGTGGAAGCCCGTTGAGCCAGCTGAGGCACCCCCCGTTCCATCGGCAGCTGCACTCGGACCCGACGTCACCAACAAAAACTAAAAACTAAAACTCCCTGATGCTTCAAATTGTGGTGTCAGCATTCTGTAAGGACAGATGCTTGGAAACGAGAAGCAAGTACAGGGGGTGAACATTTAATTAATAAACAGACATGAAACAGGACATGACAGTGTCTGGACATGAAAAACATAACGACATTAATGTTGACACGGCGATGAAACAGAGGAACAGAAAGATATAGGGAAGGCAATCAAAAGGTGATGGAGTACAGGTGAGTCCAATGAATCATTGATGCGCGTAACGAAGGTGACAGGTATGCGTAATGATGGGCAGCCTGGCGCCCTCGAGCGCCAGGGAGGGGGAGCGGGGGAAGGCGTGACATGATGAAAATAGAGTTGATCTCTTTTAGCATGTCCCCTGGTGACTTGGTGGTGTTATCCCAGAACCCTGCCCAGTCCAGTTTGTCCTCCTCAAGCAGCATGCACAGGATGTTCTCTGTATATTTCCCGTGGAGATTATCTTGTTGAAGGAGTCTCTGATGGTTTTCTGAAGGACGATGTAGAGTTTGATGGCGTCATTGGCCTTGTCTGCCTGTAGGTCCATCCTGTGGAGCTGGCCAGCATCCCTCCCCCACTTGCCCCAGGTTTAACACTGAGGGACATTTCAATTATGTTGAACACAGATAACTGGAAGCCATCCAGGAAGTTGGTGCTCTTCTTCTCCATGGCCTCAAAGATGTCCAATTCATGGGGCTGGGGTGCTCTCTGTCTGGGGTTGGCTCTGTAAAACAAAGCGTGAATTAAAAGTACGTATCTCAGAGGGTCGTAGCACCATTAGGTGTAAAAACTTTACTTACCCAGTTGCGGCCCACTTCTTGGAGGCAGGCCACTCGATTTAGTCTCTGAGTTATATTGGCATTGAACATGTCACCCTCCCTAGGAGAGGGGGTGACCTTGATAATTTATTGTTAAAACGAGAGGCTGCCTGGATCTTTAACTTAAAGACCCTTGTTCCCTTCGGTCTCAACGTATACTTTGATCTGAAGCCATTCTTGTGATTATTGTGACCTTGCCATTGTAATTGTTTGTAAGCTTGTGTAGTCTAAAAGGAATTTATGATCGTATGCTATCCATTTGTTGTTTGTATGCTGTTATTTGTATGCCATTTTAATATTTGATAATTAACCAATGATATTAGGCCACTCTTGGCCATGATTACAGACACCTGTGTCTTTTGACACTACATAAACGAGTCATCCCGCAGTGTTTGTGATTATACTCTGATGAAGACAGCTTGGCTGTTGAAACGTTGGTAATGACATTTTTGCATCTGAGTGTGCGGCTCTCTTTTATTTTCAAGTTTTCTACTCCACTAGCGTTTCTTTTTTTCTTTATTCTTTTTCTTTTGGGGTTGGCTCTGAGGCATGGGGACTTCCATCACCTGCTCAATCACTTCAATTACAGGACCCTGTTGACCTGACTATCTTTTGCAGCTTGTGGATCTGGAACTTGGGTGCTGTGATCTCACCCTGAAGGTATAGTTCTCTCTCTCCAGCTTGGTGATCCTCCTCTTGCCCCCTTCCAGTTCTGCTTTGGCATGGGCCAGGTTGGCACGGTAGTTGTCAGCCTTCATCTCATCCAGCTGGGCCGGGGATTTGTGGGCCTCGCGTATGCCCTCCTGCAGAGCCTCGTTCAGGTTGTGGAGCCCCATCTGAATGAACTTGAAGGCCATGCTCATGGCCTTGTTGCAGGACAGGGACCTGACGATGTCGCCCAGCATGAAGGAGAGGCCAGTTGAAGACTTGGTGGCCAGGTTAGGGTCCACCAGCATGCCGTCCACTGTGGGCGGCTGAAGCTCCTGGATCTTCAGTATGCTCCTGGCGTCGACTTTTGACTCCCGCCACCAGCGCCGCACACCTCCCTTGTTGAGTGCTGCTTCTGTTTTGGTGGTTTTCTTCATGTCGAGTTCGAAGAGAAATCCACAAACCTCTTGAAGAAGTATAAATGAAACCTTGGATGTCCAACATGGACCTCTGGATCTTGTCTTGCATCTTCTCATCTCACTCCTCAGTGATGTCACCCACCTACCGGATGTCTTCACCCTCCTCCATCGTCTACTCCCCACCAGCTCCTGTTCTACAGCAGTCAACCAATTAATCACATTTTATTAATAAGGCCCTTTAAAAAACAACTGTAACAAAGTGTTTTACATTATCTAGGCCTAAACCCCAAAGAGTAAGCAGCAGAGAGAACAGCATCTATCTGGTGACATTGATTATAAAAATACACTGATCAAAAAAATAAAGGGAACACTTAAACAACCCAATGTAACTCCAAGTCAATCACACTTCTGTGAAATCAAACTGTCCACTTAGGAAGCAACACTGATTGACAATAAATTTCACATGCTGTTGTGCAAATGGAATAGACAACAGGTGGAAATGATAGGCAATTAGCAAGACACCCCCAATAAAGGAGTGGTTCTGCAGGTGGTGCCCACAGACCACTTCTCAGTTCCTATGCTTCCTGGCTGATGTTTTGGTCACTTTTGAATGCTGGCGGTGCTTTCACTCTAGTGGTAGAATGAGACGGAGTCTACAACCTACACAAGTGGCTCAGGTAGTGCAGCTCATCCAGGATGGCACATCAATGCGAGCTATGGCAAGAAGGTTTGCTGTGTCTGTCAGCGTAGTGTCCAGAGCATGGAGGCGCTACCAGGAGACAGGCCAGTACATCAGGAGACGTGGAGGAGGCCGTAGGAGGGCAACAACCCAGCAGCAGGACCGCTACCTCCGCCTTTGTGCAAGGAGGAGCACTGCCAGAGCCCTGCAAAATGACCTCCAGCAGGCCACAAATGTGCATGTGTCTGCTCAAACGGTCAGAAACACACTCCATGAGGATGTTATGAGGGCCCGACGTCCACAGGTGGGGGTTGTGCTTACAGCCCAACACCGTGCAGGACGTTTGGCATTTGCCAGAGAACACCAAGATTGGCAAATTCGCTACTGGCGCCCTGTGCTATTCACAGATGAAAGCAGGTTCACACTGAGCACATGTGACAGACGTGACAGAGTCTGGAGACGCCATGGAGAACGTTCTGCTGCCTGCAACATCCTCCAGTATGACCGGTTAGGCGGTGGGTCAGTCATGGTGTGGGGTGGCATTTCTTTGGGGGGCCGCACAGCCCTCCATGTGCTCGCCAGAGGTAGCCTGACTGCCATTATGTACCGAGATGAGATCCTCAGACCCCTTGTGAGACCATATGCTGGTGCGGTTGGCCCTGGGTTCCTCCTAATGCAAGACAATACTAGACCTCATGTGGCTGGAGTGTGTCAGCAGTTCCTGCAAGAGGAAGGCATTGGTGCTATGGACTGGCCAGCCCGTTCCCCAGACCTGAATCCAATTGAGCACATCTGGGACATCATGTCTCGCTCCATTCACCAACGCCACGTTGCACCACAGACTGTCCAGGAGTTGGCGGATGCTTTAGTCCAGGTCTGGGAGGAGATCCCTCAGGAGACCATCCGCCACCTCATCAGGAGCATGCCCAGGCGTTGTAGGGAGGTCATACAGGCATGTGGAGGCCACACACACTACTGGGCCTCATTTTGACTTGCAAATGAATTACTTAAAAATCATACAATGTGATTTTCTGGATTTTTTAGATTCCGTCTCTCATAGTTGAAGTGTACCTATGATACAAATTACAGACCTCTACATGCTTTGTAAGTTGGAAAACCTGCAAAATCGGCAGTGTATCAAATACTTGTTCTCCCCACTGTATTTATATGTCAATTCTTCAAGAAGTATCAAGAAGAACCCTTTCTGGAATGTGACTACTCGTTTAGCCCAACCCATTTCAGCAATCTCCACTCTCCTCAGTACCTCAACAGAATATGGTACTTCTTGAGGTGTAGAAAGGATCTTGTCCAAATTGATATCAGTCATAGTTGGTTTCTATGATATATAATTCTTTCTCAGAACATTATGTAAAAATAATAAAAAAATTCTAAGAAAATAGGGGTTATATAATTTACTAAATATCTCATGGGCTCTTTAAATAAATAAAAAGGCAATGAAATACAAATAAATTACATCATAGACTCCTTTCAGTTCTGGAAAACGAAATTTGATTTTCCAAGGCAAGCAGGTAACACTTTACAACAAGGTTCAATTTTAAAGGGTTTGTAATTATGTTATTAACTGTTATTTAATCATCTGTAAATGCATTATAAACCAGTAATAAATGGGTTATAACAAATTGGTCAAACTAGTGCGACAGCCAGTCAGTGCTTGCCAAATAGTGAGCCATTATTCACCTCCAGCTATTAATCATTTATAAATGCACTTACAAATGCGTATAAAACATTGAACCCTTATGTAGCATCATGCAACCTTATTTTCAATGATTGCACAGTTAAACTATAGGTATTTTCTCACTTTTGGGTGTGATGCATTGTTGCTCCGTCCCCAGAAAAGAAATGGTTGGTTTTTAGACCATTGGTCAACTCCCATGATGTGTCTTGCCCCACATGTGAAACCCTCAAGATATATTGGTACACTTCTTTATTCCAGGAATGAAGGCTTCATCTTATGGAGGACCAAACCTGCCATAATTAGAAGGAAAGAAATGCACACATAAACAGATAAATAAATGAATGAGTAAATCCACACATAATGAAATAAATGAGCAAGGAAATACAAAAATTTATTCATTTTCTCTATATATCTTTATGTATTCAATTATTTATCTATGTATTATCTAATTATTCAAACTTCAAATCAAATCAAAGTTTGTTTGTCACGTGCGCCGAATACAACAGGTGTAGTAGACCTTACAGTGAAATGCTTACTTACAGGCTCTAACCAATAGTGCAAAGAAGGTATTAGGTGAACAATAGGTAGGTAAAGAAATAAAACAAAAGTTAAAAGACAGGCTATATACAGTAGTGAGGCAATAAAAGTAGCGAGGCTATATACAGACACTGGTTAGTCAGGCTGATTGAGGTAGTATATACATGTAGATATGGTTAAAGTGATGATGCATATATGATATTAGACTACTGCAATGCTCTACTTTCCGGCTACCTGGATAAAGCACTAAATAAACTTCAGTTGGTGCTAAATACGGCTGCTAGAATCCTGACTAGAACCAAAAAATTTGATCATATTACTCCAGTGCTAGCCTCTCTACACTGGCTTCCTGTCAAAGCAAGGGCTGATTTCAAGGTTTTACTGCTAACCTACAAAGCATTACATGGGCTTGCTCCTACCTATCTCTCTGATTTGGTCCTGCCGTACATACCTACACGTACGCTACGGTCACAAGACGCAGGCCTCCTAATTGTCCCTAGAATTTCTAAGCAAACAGCTGGAGGCAGGGCTTTCTCCTATAGAGCTCCATTTTTATGGAACGGTCTGCCTACCCATGTCAGAGACGCAAACTCGGTCTCAACCTTTAAGTCTTTACTGAAGACTCATCTCTTCAGTGGGTCATATGATTGAGTGTAGTCTGGCCCAGGAGTGGGAAGGTGAACGGAAAGGCTCTGGAGCAACGAACCGTCTCTGCCTGGCCGGTTCCCCTCTTTCCACTGGGATTCTCTGCCTCTAACCCTATTACAGGGGCTGAGTCACTGGCTTACTGGGGCTCTCTCATGCCGTCCCTGGAAGGGGTGCGTCACCTGAGTGGGTTGATTCACTGATGTGGTCATCCTGTCTGGGTTGGCGCCCCCCCTTGGGTTGTGCCATGGCGGAGATCTTTGTGGGCTATACTCGGCCCTGTCTCAGGATGGTAAGTTGGTGACCGTGCTGCTGCTCCAGTTTCAACTGTTCTGCCTTATTATTATACGACCATGCTGGTCATTTATGAACATTTGAACATCTTGGCCATGTTCTGTTATAATCTCCACCCGGCACAGCCAGAAGAGGACTGGCCACCACACATATGCTCTCTCTAATTCTCTCTTTTTTTCTCTCTCTCGGAGGACCTGAGCCCTAGGACCATGCCCCAGGACTACCTGACATGATGACTCCTTGCTGTCCCCAGTCCATCTGACCGTGCTGCTGCTCCAGTTTCAACTGTTCTGCCTTATTATTATACGACCATGCTGGTCATTTATGAACATTTGAACATCTTGGCCATGTTCTGTTATAATCTCCACCCGGCACAGCCAGAAGAGGACTGGCCACCCCACATAGCCTGGTTCCTCTCTAGGTTTCTTCCTAGGTTTTGGCCTTTCTAGGGAGTTTTTCCTAGCCACCGTGCTTCTACACCTGCATTGCTTGCTGTTTGGGGTTTTAGGCTGGGTTTCTGTACAGCACTTTGAGATATCAGCTGATGTACAAAGGGCTATATAAATACATTTGATTTGATTTGATTTGATGATGAACAGAGAGTAGCAGTAGCGTAAAAGAGGGGTTGGCAGGTGGTGGGTGGGACACAATGTAGATAGTCCGGTTAGCCAATGCGCGGGAGCACTGGTTGGTCGGCCCAATTGAGGTAGTATGTACATGAATGTATAGTTAAAGTGATTATGTATATATGATAAACAGAGAGTAGCAGCAGCATAAAAAGAGGGTTGGGGGGCACACAATCCAAATAGTCCAGGTAGCCATTTGATTACCTGTTCAGGAGTCTTATGGCTTGGGGGTAAAAACTGTTGAGAAGCCTTTTTGTCCTAGACTTGGCACTCCGGTACCGCTTGCCATGCGGTAGTAGAGAGAACAGTCTATGACTGGGGTGGCTGGGCTCTTTGACAATTTTTAGGGCCTTCCTCTGACACCGCTTGGTGTAGAGGTCTTGGATGGCAGGCAGCTTAGCCCCAGTGATGTACTGGGCCATACGCACTACCCTCTGTAGTGCCTTGCGCTCAGAGGCCGAGCAATTGCTGTACCAGGCAGTGATGCAACCAGGATGCTCTCGATGTTGCAGCTGTAGAACATTTTGAGGATCTCAGGACCCATGCCAAATCTTTTTAGTTTCCTGAGGGGGAATAGGTTTTGTCGTGCCCTCTTCACGACTGTCTTTGTGTGTTTGGACCATTAAAACTAAATGCACACCTGCCCGCCCGCACAGCATCACTACTCTGGACGATTCTGACTTCTGAATATGTGGACAACTACAAATACCTAGGTGTCTGGCTAGACTGTAAACTCTCCTTCCAGACTCACATTAAGCATCTCCAATCCAAAATTAATAGATGGCATCATGAGGCAGGATAATTATGTGGATATATTGAAGCAACATCTCAAGACATCAGTCAGGATGTTAAAGCTTGGTCGCAAATGGGTCTTCCAAATAGACAATAAGCATACTTCCAAAGTTGTGGCAAAAAAAACTAAATAAAGCCCTGACCTCAATCCCATAGAAAATTTGTGAGCAGAACTGAAAAAGCGTGTGCGAGCAAGGTGGCCTAAAAAACCTGACTCAGTTACACCAGCTCTGTTCAGAAGGAATGGGCCAAAATTCACCCAATTTATTGTGGGAAGCTTGTGGAAGGCTACCTGAAACATTTGACCCAAGTTAAACAATTTAAATGCAATGCTACCAAATACCAATTGAGTGTATGTAAACTTCTGACCCACTGGGAATGTGAAGAAATAAAAGCTGAAATAAATCACTCTCTACTATTATTCTGACATTTTACATTTTTAAAATAAAGTGGTGATCCTAACTGACCTAAGACAGGGAATTTTTTACTAGGATTAAATGTCAGGAATTGTGAAAAACTGAGTTTAAATGTATTTAGCTAAGGTGTATGTAAACTTCCGACTTCAACTTTATGTACGGCAGGAGCAAATCGGAGAGATAGGTAGGAGCAAATCCATGTAATGCTTTGTAGGTTAGCAGTAAAATCTTGAAACAGGAAACCAGCATAGAGAGGGTAGCACTGGAGTAATATGATCACATTTTGTGGTTTTAGTCTAAATTCTAGCAGCCGTATTTAATACTAACTTAATTTTTTGTGCTTTATCCATGTAGTAGAGTTAGAGCAGTGCAGTAGTCTAATCTATAAGTGACAAAAGCATGGATTAGCTTTTTTGCATAATTTTTTGACAAAAAGTTAGATTTTTGCAATGTTACGAAGATGGAAAAAAAGCTCTATTTAAAATATTCTTGACATGTTCGTCAAAAGAGAAATCAGAGTCTAGAGCTACACCAGGCATAATGGGACCCATTAAGTCATACTTTTGACTCATCTGTCCATTAGTGCATTTTGAACCCACAACCAAACCCAACCCTTTCCCGTTTTTTAACTGGTCATTTAGCACCGCTTCTGTTCAATTAAACATTCTATTAAGTTTTTTATGTACTGAATGCATCCCTGACCAATTGAGCTAATGGATCAGTTCAGTGATTAGCTGAATTCAACACACCTGGTCCAGGTCAGTTAAATTCAAAAACATGAAGTGCCTGCGTAATTCCAGGACCAGGGTTGCCTAACCCTACCCTAGAGGTATTAGTCCAGGGTTTCCCGAGCTCTGTCTCTCCAGACTCGGTATCACCATGGACAGTGTGCTGGCAAACATCCTGCCCTTGGAGGGGAGTGTGCAGTCCCCCCAGTCTCCAGCACCGATTCTGGTACCACCTCCCACACCCCGACCTACCACCTTTCCATCGGTCCGTGGAATACCCCTGTCCCTCCCGGAGCGCTTCGAAGGCGCACCAGCATTATGCAAGGGGTTCCTTCTACAATGCGACCTGTACCTCGCTCGCTATGCAGGGGCTGTTTCCGGAAGATACAGGGTTGCTACTGTCATCTCGGCACTGACCGGACGGGCTCTGGACTGGGGTGCCGCGGTCTGGGAGACGGGCGGACCCAAGGCCGAGTTATATGAGTTCTTCACACACCTCTTCCGCTCTGTGTTTGATCATGCTGTGGAGGGCCGAGAGGAGGGTGAGCGTCTACTCCGACTATGCCAAGGA
The DNA here is from genome assembly GCF_002021735.2 of Oncorhynchus kisutch. Classification (NCBI taxonomy): domain Eukaryota; kingdom Metazoa; phylum Chordata; class Actinopteri; order Salmoniformes; family Salmonidae; genus Oncorhynchus; species Oncorhynchus kisutch. Next base: position 49,253,243 of record NC_034190.2, on the reverse strand, counting down.
TCTAGGACCGCCTTGGAGTTCGCCCTGGAGTTCCGGACCATCGCAGCCTCCACCGGATGGAACGAGTTGGCTCTGGTCACAGTTTTCCGCAGGGGACTGTGGGAGGAAGTACAGCTGGAGTTAGCCTGCCGTGATGACTACCTGTCATTCGACCAGCTTATCAGCATGGCAATCCGGTTGGACAACTTCATGTGGTCCCGAAGAAGACCTGCGTGGAATTCGGAGCCCATGGCTAACCCTGCTCCGTGGCCAGAGCCGATGGAGGTGGGCTCAACACGTTTGCCTGAGGCAGAGCATAGGAGGAATCTGGCCCTCTGTTTCTATTGTGGAGAAAGGGGTCCTTTCTCCCCAACCTGCTCTCTATCCACTAGGAGGCGAGGAGGTGACAACCCAGGCAATTCTCCTGCACCAACCCAGGTAGAAGGCAAAGTCTCCTCTCCTTGTCTGTCAAATCAACCAATGTGTTTTCCCGTTAAATTCCCTGAGTACCCTAGCCCTTCATTCCCTGTAGCTCTGATTAATTCCGGAGCTGCCGGGAATCTCTTAGCTAGCGCACTGGCCACTGCATTACACATTCCTCTGGTTCCCCTACATTCACCCAATCCAGTTTGAGCCCTGGATAATCGTCCAATAGGGACAGGGCTCATACATCACATTACTGTTCCTGTTTCTTTGCTGACCCATGACACACATTTAGAACAGATCATGTTCTTGATTATAGACACCCCCACGCACCCCATTGTTTTAGGTCTCCCCTGGTTGAGTTTGCATAACCCAGTTATTTCATGGTCCGAGAGGAGACTGCTGGGTTGGTCGCCGGAGTGTCAGGGGAGGTGTCTTGCGGAGTCTATCAAAACCACTACGATGGAAAGTATGGACTGTGCTCTACAAGTGGATTTACCGAAGGAGTACCAGGATCTGCACCGTGTTTTCTCAAAGACCCAGGCTACACACCTGCCTCCCCATCGCCCCTGGTACTGTGCCTTTGACCGGTTGTCTGACGCAGCCCTCCATAGAGGACATGTCTATCCCCTCTCCTATGCGGAGACCGAGGCCATGGAGACCTATGTACAGAGTCTCCAGCAGAGTTTAATCCGCCCCTCTAAGTCACCAGTCTCAAGCTTCTTTTTTGTCAAGAACAAAGAGGCTGCACCCCTGCATTGATTATCGAGCACTGAACAGGGCCACTGTGAAGTTCAGCTATCCTTTACCCCTATCCCAACCTTCTCGTAATGCCCTTTGGCCTGTCTAATGCTCCTTCAGTATTCCAGGCCTTCATCAACAAAGTGTTTCAAGACATGCTGGGACGGGCGTAGTGGTCGATATAGATAACATTTTGGTCTATTCTGCTGACCGCATCCAGCATGTCTCGTAAGTCAGGTCTGTGCTGAGAAGACTGTTAGAGCATGATCTATATGTTAAACAGGAGAAATGTTTGTTTTTCCAGCGGTCCATGTCCTTTTTGGGCTATCATCTCAACGGAGGGAGTGGAGATGGAGAAGCAATATGTCAGCGCACTCAGGTCATGGCCCATCCCCAACTCTGAAAGCAGTGCAGCGATTCCTGGGGTTCGCAAACTATTTTCTGAGGTTCATCCGGGGCTTTAGCACGGTGGTCGTGCCTCTTAACTCCCTGCTGAGAGGAGGTCCCCAGCGGCTTCCTTGGATGGCGGCGGCGGAGAGGGCGTTCGACACGCTGAAGGCACATTTTACCACTGCTCCCGTGTTGGCACATCCCGACCCCTTACTCCCCTTCATCATCGAGGTGGATGCCTCCAAAGTAGGAGTTGGGGCAGTGCTGTCCCAGTGTACCGGAACCCCTCCAAAGCTGCAGCGCTGCGCTTTCTACTCTAAGCAGCTGAGCCCTGCCCAGAGGAACTACGACGTAGGGAACCGGGAACTCTTGGCAGTCAAGAAGGCTCTGAAGGCACTGGCTTGAGGGGTCCAAACACCCTTTCCTGGTGTGGACGGATCACCGCAATCTGGAGTACATCAGGGCAGCGAAGAGGCTAAACCCGAGACAGGCCAGGTGGGCTCTATTCTTCGCCAGGTTGGAATTCCCGATTTCCTATAGCCAGGCTCGAAGAATGTGGCGGACGCCAAGTTTCGCCTCTATAATGCCCACAGGTGTGCGGGACCACCTCATTTCCTGGACACACACGGTGCCTGTGTCGGCTCATTCTGGGATAGGCTGTACCATTGCCTGCCTAACGGAGAAGTACTGGTGGCCCACCTTGGCTAGGGATGTCTGGGTGTACGTCTCTTCCTACTCCATCTGTGCTCAGTCTAAGACACCCAGACACCTCCCTTATGGAAAGCTCCTTCCCCTGCCGGTTCCACAACAACCCTAGTTTCCCCTCTCAGTGGATTTTGTCACTGACCTTCCCCCCCCTCCCAGGGGAACACCACCATTCTTGTCATTGTGGACCGTTTAGCCAAAGCTTGTCGCCTCCTTCCTCTGCCTGGGCTTCCGTCGGCCATGCAAACCGCGGAGGCTCTTTTTACACACGTATCCGGCACTATGGGTTCATAGTTCACCTGACGGGTATGGAAGGCATTCATGGAATGCCTGGGGGTCATGATCAGTCTCGCCTCCAGGTATAGGCCTTACTGTCAGGATCGGCCAGGGGAGTGGGCAGAGATTCTACCTTGGACGGAGTCCCCGCAGAATTCCCTCCACCACTCCTCCACTAACCTCACTCCTTTCCAGTGTTTTGGGGTATCAGCCGGGCCTGGCACCTTGGCATCCGGGCCAGACCGAGGCTCCTGTGGTGGATGAGTGGTTTCAGAGTGCTGAGGAGATCTGGAAAGCTACGAACATTCATCTCCAGCGCGCCGTGTGTTGGCACAAGAAACAGGCAGACCACCACTGCAGTGAGGCGCCTGTTTTCTCCCCAGGCGACCGGGTCTGGCTCTCCACCCGGAACCTGCCCCTTCGCCTGTCCTGCCGGGAAGCTGAGCCCACGGTTCAAGGGGCTGTTTAAAGTCCTGAGGAGGGTTAATGAGGTAACGTTCAGTTTACAACTCCCTGTTGATTACCGCATTAACCCAACCTTTCATGTGTCTCTCCTCAGGCCAGTGGTGCCTGGTCCCCTCGCTGAGGCTGGACCCAGTGATGCCCCGCCTCCCCCACTGGACATCAAGGGAGTTCCGGCATACTCAGTCCGGGAGGTCCTGGATTCAAGGCGTTGGGGGGGAGGGCATCTCCAGTACCTCACCTCATTGACTGGGAGGGGTATGGCCCAGAGGAGCGGTGCTGGGTTCCTGCGGTGGACATCCAGGACGCTTCGCTGACCAGGGATTTTCACAGTCGGCGCCCAGACTGACCCCGAGGCCTGTGTCTTCCCGCTGCTGGTGCAGCGCGTCCGGAGGGTACTGTCACGGATCCCCCCCGGTACTGATGCTCATTCTGTTCACCAGTCTAGTCACCGGCTTTCTAGGCTTCACTGAACAGGATTCATTATCATCAACCCCGGACTGTCTTGTCTGATTACACACATCTGGTTCCCATTTCTCCTGATTAGTATGTTATATATGTTCCCTCTGTCGTTGTCGGTTATTTTTCCCATGTCCGTTGGTGGTGCATCTGTTATGCTGCGTGCTATATATATATATATATATTGTCCCGTGTCGTTCAACGAGGTTTACCCTCACTCTTTTGTTTGGGTACAGCCCAGTATTTTTGTATACGTGTTTGTTTTGGGTGCGCCTGTCTCCTGTGTGACACAGGGCAGAAACCAATACGTACACCCCTTGGGGTTTGGGAAACATATTAGTCAATGCTTATGAACAGAATATTTTATGTGCATTTCCATATATGAAAGACACTAACAAAAGGGTTGAATTGTTGTACAGTAAATGCTAACATGACTTTGGTTGGGTACATAATGCATGTCATATCCTCATTAGGTCACTGCATACTGTGACATGGGCCTGGATACTGTCATCATCTTCAAGCTGCCTGACTGTGGCCTTCGGTGGTACCAGTAGCAAGGGCCTTACCTGGGAGTACAGCAACACTCTCTCTGTCTCACAACCATTCTGTCAACATGTATTGTTAACCACTCAAATTCATACAAACTGCTATGGGACAAGTAGACAAAGTGATTGCATCCAATCTTCAATCTTGTCTGGGATATATATTTTAGTTGACACACCTGTGTGATGTCTGATTTACATGACTAAAAATGTATTCACCTGGACATGAGACTTCAATTTACTTTAGACCTTTTGAATCTTAAGCTCTAAGTGTTATCTTTAAGTTATCACAGAAGGTTGTGTGAAGACCACCGTGACATTAAAAAGTTATTGTTTTGTAATCTAAAAAGAACATGAAACAGTAGTTTTATACAAAACTTTATTGCAATTGGTCAACCCCAAAATGTGGCCTTTGAAAGCCTTAATAGTTGCATCCTTCCTCAGGGAACTGTCTGCAGATAGCTGACAACAGAGTGGCAGGAGTTTTGATGTGCTGCTCTAGAGTTCCATGGCCCAGCAGACTCACATGAGGATAGGAGGATGGACACGTCAGTTTTGATTAAAGTCTGGGATGCTTTTACAGAGAGGAAAGAGCATGAGTTTGAGTGTGTGAGTAAATCCAATCCAACCTGTGGCCCTGATTAATATGCTATGTCACACAGGCAGACTGCATAGACTGAGAATATATATAAAACACTACATGTAAAGTGTTGGTCCCATGTTTCATGAGCTGAAAAAGATCCCAGAAGTGTTCCATGCCTACAAAAAGCTTATGCACAAATGTGTTTACATCCCTGTTAGTCAGCATTTCTCCTTTGCCAAGATAATCCATCCATCTGAAAGGTATGGCATATCAAGAAGCTGATTAAATAGCATGATCATTACACAGGTGCCGGGGACAATAAAAGGCCACTCTAAAATGTGCAGTTTTGTCACACAACACAATGCCACAGATGTCTTAAGTTTTGAGGGTGTGTGCAATTGGCATGCTGACTGCAGGAATTTCCAACAGAGCTGTTGCCAGAGAATTGAATGTTAATACATCTTCCATAAGCCACCTCCAACGTCGTTTTAGAGAGTGTGGCAGTACAGCCAATTGGCCTCACAACCGCAGACCATGTGTATGGCGTTGTGTGGGCGAGCGGTTTGCTGATGTCAATGTTGTGAACAGAGTGACCCATGGTGGCGATGGGGTTATGGTATGGGACAACGAACACAATTGCATTTTATCGATGGCAATTTGAATGCACAAAAATACAGTGAAGAGATCCTGAGGCCCATTTTTTTAAAGGTATTGGTGGCCAACAGATGCATATCTCAGCCTCCAGTATTTATGCTGCAGTAGTTTATGTGTCGGGGGGCTGGGGTCAGTTTGTTATATCTGGAGTACTTCTCCTGTCCTATTCGGTGTCCTGTGTGAATCTAAGTGTGCGTTCTCTAATTCTCTCCTTCTCTCTTTCTTTCTCTCTCTCGGAGGACCTGAGCCCTAGGACCATGCCCCAGGACTACCTGACATGATGACTCCTTGCTGTCCCCAGTCCACCTGGCCATGCTGCTGTTCCAGTTTCAACTGACCTGAGCCCTAGGACCATGCCCCAGGACTACCTGACATGATGACTCCTTGCTGTCCCCAGTCTACCTGGCCATGCTGCTGCTCCAGTTTCAACTTCCACCTGACTGTGCTGCTGCTCTAGTTTCAACTGTTCTGCCTTATTATTATTCGACCATGCTGGTCATTTATGAACATTTGAACATCTTGGCCATGTTCTGTTATAATCTCCACCCGGCACAGCCAGAAGAGGACTGGCCACCCCACATAGCCTGGTTCCTCTCTAGGTTTCTTCCTAGGTATTGGCCTTTCTAGGGAGTTTTTCCTAGCCACCGTGCTTCTACACCTGCATTGCTTGCTGTTTGGGGTTTTAGGCTGGGTTTCTGTACAGCACTTTGAGATATCAGCTGATGTACGAAGGGCTATATAAATAAATTTGATTTGATTTGATTTGATATCTGTATTCCCAGTCATGTGAAATCCATAGATTAGGGCCAATTGAATTTATCTCAATTGACTGATTTCATCATATGAACTGTAACTCAGTAAAATCTTTGAAATTGTTGCATGATGCGTTTATATTTATGTTCAGTATACATTTAAATACCATAACAGACTTGACTGTAGTAATGTTAAAATAGACTGGGTTTTGGTCCATTTGCACATCTAAAATCCTGCTATGTGGATGGGAACATTTTTGCTGGGATGGAGGTATTATTTGGAATGCTCAACTTGATGATCAGGACAGTCTAGGGTACTATTTGCCTGAAGAGGTGAAGTATTGTGATGAGCTATATGACTGTACTTCTGAAAGTTAAAACCCTCAGCATTGAGGTCACTGAGGAGGACCAACAGTGATAGGGGGATTGTCTGACAGGGACTTACATGCAAGGATGTAACATAAGGATTTTGGGCACTGGCCAGCAGACCACGATTTCTACATTCAGTTCCTATATCTGTGACATGCGATGTTTGCTGTGTCAGGCTAGTTTGGCACATTGTCTACTAGCCCAGTCTAAAAAGTAATAGACCTGGGCTAGCTTAATTTCCATCCCTGCTGACATGTATAACTGAGGCCACAGGCCATTTGATTAGTCATGTACAACAGATGCACTTGTGGAACAAAACCATTTGTGTTTTGTATGGGAAAACATTGAGCCCACAAGTACTTTGTGAGCTAGCTAACATTAACTCACTGTTCGTGTTGTCACTTTTCCACTTGGTGACATGCTTGCTAATGTTAGCCCATCAGGGCAGGAATATTTAGCTAACATTTAGCTACCCAGTTACATTAGCTCATCATTTGTGTAGTCAGACATTTAGCATGTTTATTTTAATTGTACCTTTATTTAACTAGGCAAGTCAGTTAAGAACAAATTCTTATTTTCAATGATGGCCTAGGAATAGTTGTTCAGGGGCAGGACGATAGATTTGTACCTTGTCAGCTCAGGGATTTGATCTTGCAACCTTTCGGTTACTAGTCCAACGCTTTAACCACTAGGCTACGCTGCCACCCCAATGTCACTGACTGTCGGGAAAGTCTGACGACACCACAGTGAGATACGGTGCAACCAAAGATTTTTATAAATAAATCTGTGGTGCAACTTTAGTTAATGTAGCCAACTAGCCAACCAAGGTGCCTAACTAGCTAGCCTACCAGGTGATATTTAGCTACCTATTGTTAGATTTGCGTCAATTCGAATCTGGTATCAGGATAAATATGACAATGAGTCACAGATTGTATACTATGTATTTTTTATTAGCTAAGCAATAAGTGGTAAATGCAATTTTCATATATACGGGCTCTCTGTCCCACCTCGCAGGGCAAACAGAGAACTGACTTGTTCTTGACAAAGATATTATAAATATACCCTGACAGAAAAAGTTCCTGCTTCCGAGCCGACCTGTCAGAGTAGAGACTGGGAGTGGTTTAGACTCACCCAGCCTATCGTTGATTGTTGTCGTACGAGCTGGTACCAGCCCCCGGGCGCTCCAGTTGATAGATGTAACTTGCTGTGTCGAGTATCTATGCGCTCATGCTCGATACCGTTATCTCGCACTTGGCTCCTGTTATCTAACAAAAGACTGTTTGTTCTTGCAACACTACGTTCTGAATGTGCCCCCCGCAACTCATTGCACATTCCCTGTCTTCATGTTATTCTGTATTTTTCCATCATGAGAAAGGCCCATGGCCCTGAAAATGTTAACAATGTTTCAAGTCAGCTATGTTGCAAAACACATACATACATCCACACAAGCCAACAGCAGATAATATTCAATCACATATATGGTAACGGGCTATAATGCATAACACAGAATCCTCATACTAGCTATACCCTTGCCCTGGTGGGCTACCGTTAGCTAGCTAGTCACCATGTGAAAAAGTATGACTACACAAACCCTGACTTAACCATAACTAGCTGAATACCTCACAAAGGACTTGGCAATAATAAGGTCACAACAGTCATATTGCAGTTTTATTTTTACTTGTAAGTGTTGATGAATAGATATATGAGAAACGAGACCAAGTCGAGACTTCTGGACAAGGCGGATACGGTATAGTAAAGGCCGTTTATTCAAGAGTAATGATATCTGGCAATTCGTGCGGCACGGCCCCGTTTTGTCAAGTTCTTATGGGAACTATTGGAAAAAAGAGACCGGACACATGTCGGACAGTTCATTTTATACATTGAGATTACGTAGGTAGATTCTGGTAGTCCTGGCTTCTGGTAGGTTGCTTGTAGATGATAGACAGTCAGTATCCCATTGGTTCTCGACAGAGTTCTTTGTCTTTGGAGCCCATCCAGAAGGGGAGGGGCTGCGTGTGTGTATGTGTGTGCGTTCCTGTCTTGGCAAGTCTGTGTGTCCTTGCAGTGAGTGTGTGTGTGAGAGATATCCTGTATGAGCCCTACCATGTTTTACTGTGAAAATACGTTGCTATGTGTTGTCTCAGTTATAGCAATGCAATAGCAGTAAGCTGGTCATTTGCATAGGAAATAGCACTTCATTACAAATCCCCCTTTTCACGTCTCCTAAGAGACATGAATTAAAAGCAAGTCAAATTTATAGTCCCCCTCTTCACGTCTCGAAAGGGACGTGACAACTACTCAAATGTGCATGTTTCAAACTCCACCAGAGGATCCTCCTGTTGTAGGAGGGGGAACATCAGTGCAGGGTCATTATTTGGTGGAATAGCAGAAGTAATAACACGAGAAAGCAGGGAGCGGGCACATGGGATGCAACAACAGCCACAGAGGGTTAATATAGCGACAAACACAGAGATAGAGACCAGAATAGAAGAGACCAGGACCTTATATTTACCAAATGCATCCATCCAGGAGTCCCACATGCTGGTATCAACCCCAGAGTGGGATTTCATTTTACCATTAAGGGTACGCAGGCCTTCTAACGCCACAGTGAGGCTGCCATCAGAGGCTGTGTTATTAGGGATAAATGTGCAACATTGCTCCCCAAACATAAAACATATCCCACCCTTCTCAGCCAGCAACATGTCAACGGCAATGCGATTTTGAAAAGCCATAAGGGAGGTGGCAGCCAGTTGACCATGTACGGCCTCAAAACCTTGTTGAGTCCAGTTACCTAATTTTTGGACATTGAAATGTATATAGTTAATGCGGTCAACATTTTTATTCACAGTGCACCACCAGCAGAGAGATGATTCAAAACCTGCGGCGACCTGGTCCACCAGCTTGTACTCATCAGGGACCCCCCCTAGGAACACCTATGGCATCAATATATGTGGGATCCCCACCATTCGGGGCTGCTTCCCGCTTGGTTCTGGTAGGCAGAAAATGTGGGTCCACAGCCTGTATCCGGGTCACCAAATCACCCACACCTATAGGGTAAACAGAGATAGGTAGCAGAAGTGTTACAAGCGCACAAGTACCCGTAGCATTATTGGGAGTTCTGTCAAAAAGCCGAGGTCCCCCACACCACCACCAGATGTCAGCCCTGATCACTGGCTTAAAACCACCCACTACTACGATAGTATTTGTACACCAACCCACAGGGAGCAAACCTAAATGTAGTATACCCCCTGTCATGTTAATACAGGAGAATTCGGCCCTGGCAACATCAGAGGAAAATACTGGTGCCCTGACCGTAGCGGAGACCACAGGGTAAACTGCATCCCACAAGGAGCAATTACCAGTCGGATTGTCTTTGTCCATACGGGGCATTAAACATCCGATGTCGACAGTGGCCGGGACAATGCGGAGCAATGGTCTGGCACCCATGCAAACTACGCAACTAGTGGGGGTTGTATTGGCTGCTTGTTCGGTCAATAATAACCAATTGTTAGACAAACCTGAGACACCTGTAGCAACCCGAATGTTCTCATCCGGGGTAGGGGTAGTGGCCACTAAAACAGCAGAACCCCACCCATCCCTGTGCTGGGGTAGGGTATGTGGCTTTGCCATATCGTCACGCGCCGTCACAGAAGTAGGCTGTGGTTGTGGCGTAAAGCAGATATATAGTGTGAAATAGACTTCGGCCCTGCTACTATCTACATATGGGGCCAACGTAAAAACCTGGCAACCCATAGTGGTCCCAGGCCGTACAATCAGCTTCATTTGAAAACCAGTGCGTGAAAGTGTAAGCCGTTTGCGCCAGGCAAGGACAGCCCGTCCCTTGGAATAGCTGGACCAGTCATCCTGTTTCTGCCACCAGGTTTTTCCAAGACCACTCACCATATCCCCCTTTGGTTATATACCAGTTAAAACTGGAATATGTCCAGGCAGGTAGCCCCAGACTATTTCGCGCATGACCCAAAAGGCTCCAAGGCAGGTAAGCGGTGGTGGTGGCATTGAAAGGCAAACACAAGGTGGTGCCTTTACCCTTACTCAGTCTCCAAACTTTTACCTTCAGTGGTGCTGGAGCTTCCTGCAGTTCTCTCTCCTGCACCTTGTGAACCTGGGTAGAGAGTGCTGCAGAGAGAACCGTCAGTTTTTTCATATAATCAGACATTACAATTCGTTGTACATCAAGGGCGGGCATATGACCTCCCTCCCTTGGTGGACCAGGCATGACTCTACCAGTCATTATCTCATGAGGAGAGAAATGGGCTTTGACCCATTTCAACTTCGACCCGGCACATATTTGAGCTATTTTGGATTTAAGCGTTTGACCTGCGCGTTTCACGAGACCTTGTGATCGGGGGTGGTACACAGAACCAAATCTGTGTGTTATGCCAAATCGCTTCCACCTGTCTCAGGTGTTTGTTATTGAAATGTGAGCCATTTGTCAAATTTGATTTTTCTTTGGATGCCATACCTGGGTATTAGTTTGGTTTGTTAGCCACTTAACGACTGACCTAGCATCCCCCCTTCGCTGTTGGTATTGCTTCTACCCATTTGAAGAACCTATCTCTCATAACTAGGAGATAGCGTTTATCTTTAGAATACATTGTCGGGGCCCATGTCGGTGTGGTCTATACTAATATCCTGAAAACCTGCATTAGGTACTAAGTATGAGCCCATTGTTGTTTGATATGATTTCAATGGGTTGTGTCTGTCACAAACATTGCATTCGTCATAAAATAAATCATCGTCATAAAAATAAAATAATACAATTTTTTAAAATCTGTCATATTTTCATGTGAGGGTGCCACCAGATGTGAGACACCTGTAAAGTCCTTAGTTTGCCTTCGTGGGTGGGCCCTGTGCTTCTCGTAAAAGTTCTGGGTCCATCAGTGTGGACTGCTCCATGGGCATAGGCTGAGTCTGTATAGATATTCACAGTCTTTCCTTTTCCTCTGATGAGGGCCTGCGTCAATCCGATGATTTCAGCTAATTGGGCAGGTGCTCGTTGAGGGATGATGGCTGATTCAAGGGTAACGTGTGAGCCGTCTGGGCCTGCTGCACCACTGCATAGTCCGCCACATTACCATTATCTCCTTTGTAGCAGCAGCCATCTGTGTATAACCATAGGTCAGGTTTGGTCAGTGGTGTATTTCCCAGGTCGGGTCTTAGTTTCAATTCTTGAGCAGCTGTTTCGGTGCAGGAGTGAGGTAGCTCTTCTTCCGCGTTGAGAGCGTCGGCCATGTTCTTGTCCGTGTTATCTAACTTGGAGGAGTGGTACAGCAGGACCCTACGCTCCCCCTCTTGTTTCTGAAAAAGGACAGAGACCGTGAACCCCTCCTTTTCAGAAACATCCAAATGGAAACTCTTGGAGTAGTCAGGGGAGGTGAGAGAGGCATCCGTAGCGAGGTCAGGTCCTTCTCACGTGGTGATGGTGGGCAGCTTCATTGCCAAGGTGGGTATTCTCCTGACATACCCTGGAACGGCGCCTGCTGTGGTGGGAAGGAGGCAAATGGCACTGGGTGGTTGTATGCAGGTTGTTCACTCTGAATTCTTGATTGCGGCTGTGGTTGTGGCTGAGGGGATGGCCTGTAGCCACCCCTCCCTCTAGGTGGACCGTAGAAGGGCCTTCCTCCCCTGGGTGGGTGCTGAGGTCTGCTGGACAGTTTGTTGCTGCATCATCTGGGTGACTGTTTTAGTGACTATATCGGCAATGTCTGTAGATGCCTCGGCCACCATCTGTTTCTGTGGTTTGTCTCCCCTCTGCGCGTCTTTCAGTTGAAGTTTCAGAAGTTGTACCTGTAGGGAATGGATTTTGTGAATAGGGAGGTGTCACTGCAGTCTTCTCTTCCTGTGGCAGTGGCGGGTATAGAGAGGGCGGGGCTGATGGTGTGGTCACAGTGGGCGGTGGTGTGTTGTGGTTGTTGATTGTGCCTTCGCTGACGTCAGCTGAGACCCCAGCAAGCACGCCCATCATATCAGGTTTTTTGTGTGGGCGTGTCCTTTTTGTATTGCCCATTTCCATATTCTCAGCTCAGCCTCCGCTCTCTCCCTATCCTTTGTCCCTTCAGTTTTGAAAAAAATGGCTCTTATTTATTTCTGCTTCACTCTTTTTACTGTGTTTCACTGCTTCCTCTAATTCTCTCTCCATAGCGCTGAGCTGCTCCCTTGACGGGGCGACTCCACTAATGTAACCTGCCTGTGTCCATCTCAGCCTAATTCCCCCCCATATCTTTTTTATCGATTTATACTCCTGTTTTCCTCCTGCCCTTTCCTGTATTCTCTGATCTAAGTATTCGTTGAATTTGAGTTATGGAATGGTAGTTGTAGCCATTCTGTCGTTTAACTATGTCTGGGTTTTATGACTATCTTGGTGCACTTAGCCCGTCACTTGGTCAAAACCAGCGATGTATTCACGGTGCCGACACAGACTTATCTCTTTTGCCTCACCCTTGTGCACAAAGAGTTTTGTAGAATTACTATACTATAATATCGAACAGGCATATTCGCGAGATAATTATGCGTCTAGGATAGTTTATTGGAGTAGACTGTACTAAAATATTGAAAAGGGATATTCGCGAGATAATTATGCGTCTAGGGTATTTTTTTTTTGTAATTCTACAACTACACACATTTCTACTGCCTGGCCAAATGTTAGTGTCCCTAACGCCTACTTTTGGGTCAGTGACAATGTATTCAAATGCCTTCTATAATATTGGTCGAATTAATTCTAGGCAACACCAACAGCACAAAGGGGACAAAAATCAACTCGTTACACAGCACGGCGGCCGCACAACCCCGCCCCACTTTTGACCAGGCGGTCAATTTTAGAGTCGGTGGTCAGTATCACTCGGTCTCATGAAACGGTCAACCAGTGACATTAATCTGGAGAGATCAGGTTTAATTCCTTCACTCCTAGTCCAATTTTTTAAAACTTATTAACTGATGCTCCCTAGTGGGATGGGAACTCCTCTAGTCCCAGTCTTGGCTATACGTCTCGATCAATTTAACAAAACATTTCATAATCACATTCATAATTTCATTTCACAGAGTCATCAAATCCCTCACTGTCACACCTAGTCGATCGCCACACCCACTAGTGCCAGGCTATATGGATAAGATTTGAGAATATATCACATTTCACATTTCATTTCATTATGTCATCAAATTCCTCACTGTCACACCTAGCCGATCGCTACATACGCTAGTGCCAGACTATATGAATAAGATTTGACAATATATTTACATTTCACATTTCATTTCATTATGTCATCAAATTCCTCACTGTCACACCTAGCCGATCGCTACATACGCTAGTGCCAGACTATATGAATAAGATTTGACAATATATTTACATTACGGAATGCCTTTTGTTATCGGATAATTTTTCCATAAATTTAACAGGAATTCATACTCACGCCTTTAGTACTTCTGATCAATAATTTGGATAATGACTATGATATAATATGCAGATTTTGATTTAACAGGTTTCTGCTTACCTTATAGTGTCGAGCTCTTTGATCAGGTTTCCTAAGGCGAGTTGAATCCCCGATGGCTCCTAGTAAACAGGTCGCCCGTCCTTTGAATCTGTCGTCAACTTGTCTTTTCTCTCATCAACTCTCTATGGACCGAATTCATGGGTTTAAACCATCCTCTGCTACCAATTTGTTGATGAATAGATATATGAGAAACGAGACCAAGTCGAGACTTCTGGACAAGGCGGATACGGTATAGTAAAGGCTGTTTATTCAAGAGTAATGATATCTGGCAATTCGTGCGGCACGGCACCATTTCGTCAAGTTCTTATGTGAACTATTGGAAAAAAGAGACCGCACACATGTCGGATAGTTCATTTTATACATTGAAATGACGTAGGTAGATTCTGGTAGTCCTGGCTTCTGGTAGGTTGCTTGTAGATGATAGACAGTCTCCTCCAGCCTGGTGTCAGTATCCCATTGGTTCTCGACAGAGTTCTTTGTCTTTGGAGCCCATCCAGAAGGGGAGGGGCTGAGTGTGTGTATGTGTGTGCGTTCCTGTCTTGGCAAGTCTGTGTGTCCTTGCAGTGAGTGTGTGTGTGAGAGATATCCTGTATGAGCCCTACCATGTTTTACTGTGAAAATACGTTGCTATGTGTTGTCTCAGTTATAGCAATGCAATAGCAGTAAGCTGGTCATTTGCATAGGAAATAGCACTTCATTACATTAAGTGAGGCAACGTGCGTTGTACACGTAACTACAGTCGGTGGTTATCAATCTAGCTAATTTGCACAAGTACCTAGCTAACCACATATCTTTGACCTAACCAAAATAGCTTGTTACCTGCTAGCAAACAGGGCTTACCTTATCACACGGCTCCTGCTACACCCCTCGAGGTCAGAAAACAATAAAATGAATGTGCTTATTGGAGTAGTGGTTACAATCGGTACAAACGCAAGAGGGATGGCGTTAAAACTTGCAACAGGATGTGTAGTTCTGTATGATAGCCACATTAGCATTAAAACATTATTATAGTATTTTTTTTGGGGGGGGGGGGTAATTACAGGCAAATATATTGTTAAAAGTTACCTTGTCTGAGAGAGATTTGAGCGGTTATCAAAACGTCATGCCAGGGTAAGCCTACACAAAACTTATATAGGGTATTTGTAAAATCCATGATGGAAAAAGTGAATGGGGAAAAAATTATTAGAACCATTTCTGGGTTTATTTTGTATGGGTATTATGACTCATACTGTGGTACTCAATAGCTAGCCACCACAGATGAAAGGGGTTAGCTAGCTATCCAAATGTTTGCTAATACACTAGCTCACTAGTAAGTTAGTCTTAAAATTGGAACCACTCATGTTAGTGTGCTGGGAAGGACGCACCTAGCTAGACTGTTCAAAGGTTAGATAACTAGCTAGCTAGCATGCTAATCCACAAAAGCTAAACAAACTGCATGGAAACTCTGTCATGCTAGATAAGTGGCACCTAACGTTTGCTAGTCAGACAGAAAACGTGATCTAGTTAGCTATATAATGCCAGAGTATCTTGTGTTAACTCATCTAGCAGAATGTTTATATTCAAAAATAAGTTTTAGGTTTTTACCTAATGCTAGCTAGCTGGCTAGCTAATGTTTCCAAGCTTGCTAGGTAGGACAGAGCAGGTGCTAGCAAACATTAGCTACTTAGCTGAGCAGCATGCTAAATCATCCAGCAGAACTTCTGTATTCAAAAGTGAAACAAATTGGATAGAGAATTTACCCTCTCTCCTCTGTCAACATTTGTATCTTGTGAACAATGTTTCTTTCGCACAATCTCTTCTGACTGGCCTTTGCACACTTCTCATAGCCACATCCATCAGGATTATTTTTATTAACTTTTTTATCATTTAATTTGAAATTTTATTACATCCGTCAGGATTCTTCATGACGCACTGTCACATCATGATGTCACTGTCAACACAACATGGTCGTCTTTTTTTACAAGCGTGTTTCACAGATGGGCAGATCTCACAAAGTCTGGGGAATTTTTCAGAAACCAGCGAACCATACCAATAATATGGCTTTAGATCTTGAGATGATCTTGGAGGACCAAATCTGCCTTAATTAGAAATAAATTAATACGTAAATAAATGCACACAGAAATATATAAATACATTAATACATACATAAATGCACACATAAATAGATAAATAATTATTTAAATAATTAATCCCACTATCTTTCATTTTATTAATTAATATGATTAATTTATTTATTTACGTATTTCTTGATCCAATATGATAATGAAGGGGAGTCAAGCAAGCACAAGTGGGTGGTATCTACAGTGCCTTCAGAAAGTATGCTTATCCCTTGACTTATTCCATATCTTGTTGTGTTACAGCCTGAATAAAACATGTATTAAATATGTATAAAAAAATCACCCATCTACACACAATACCCCATAATAACAAAATGAAAACATGTTTTTAGACATTTTTGGCCATTTATTGAAAATGAAAGAGAGAAATATCTCATTTACATAAGTATTCACAACCCTGAGTCAGTACTTTGTCGAAGCACCTTTGGCACCAATCACAGCTGAGTCTTTCTGGGTATGTCTCCTTTTTTTATATAATTCAAGCTCTGTCTAATTGGTTGTTGATCATTGCTAGACATTTTCAAGTAGATTTAAGTCAAAACTGTAACTCAGCGACTCAGGAACATTCACTGTCTTCTTGGTAAGCAACCCCAGTGTGGATTTGGTCTTGTGTTTTAGGTTATTGTCCTGCTGAAAGGTGAATTCATCTCCCAGTGTCTGGTGGAAAGCAGACTGAACCAGGTTTTTCTCTAGGATTTTGCTTTTGCTTAGTTTCATTCCTTTTTTTTATCCTGAAAAACTCCCTAGTCCTTAATGATTACAAGCATACCCATAACATGATGCAGCCACCACTATGCTTTAAAATATGGAGAGTGGTACTCAGTAATGTGATGTATTGGATTTGCCCAGAACATAACACAGGACAAAAAGATAATTGTTTTGCCACATTTCTTACATTATTACTTTAGTGCCTTGTTGCAAACAGGATGCATGTTTTGGAATATTTGTATTCTGTACAGACTCCCTTCTTTTCACCCTGCCAATATGGTTAGAATTGTGGAATAACTACAATGTTGTTGATCCGTCCTCAGTTCTCTACTATCACAGCCATTAAACTCTGTGACTGTTTAAAAGTCAACATTGGCCTCATGGTGAAATACCAGAGTGACTTCCTTCTTCTCCGGTAACTGAGGTAGGAAGTACGCCTGTATCTTTGTAGTGACTGGGTGTATTGATACACCATACAAAGTGCAATTAATAACGTCACCGTGCTCAAAGGGATATTCAATGTCTGCTATTTTCAATTTTACCCATCTACCAATAGGTGCCCTTCTTTGCGAGTCGTTGAAAAACATACCTGGTTTTTGAATCTGTGTTTGAAATTCACTGATAACATATAATTGTATGTGTGGGGTACAGAGATGATGTAGTCATTCAAAAATCATGTTTAACACTATTATTGCACACGGAGTCCATGCAACTTATTAAGCACATTTTTACTCCTGAATTTTTTTAGGTTTGCCATAAAAAAGGGGTTGAATACTTACTGACTTAAGACATTTCAGTTTAAATGGTTTTATTAAATTGTAAACATTTCGAGAAACATAATTCCACTTTGACATTGTGGGCTATTGTGTGTAGACCAGTGACAAAAAAAATTATATTTAATCCATTTTAAATACAGTCTGTAACACAATAACATTTGGAAATTTTAGATAAAATCTATTCAATTTTATCTCCAACGCACGCGCACCATAAAAACATACAAAAAGAACAAATGGAACATTGTGATTGTCGTAGTTTTTGAGACCTGTCGCTGGATGAGAGAAATCAGCGTCCCTTGATAGGGCAACAACGAGATGCATGTTAGGAGAAGTACTATATTATCATAAGCAGACATATAATTGGAATACGGGCGAGGAATGGAGGAAAAAATAGAGGCAGAGGAGGTTGAAGAGAGAGAGGAAGGAAGGAGCTTGAGTTGGGTAAAAATGTCGGGTAAAAGTGAAATAGTTTGTCGAAGAAGAATGGTAGAAAGTATAAGCAGAGTGAGCCTTACTCCGCATCGAGGTCTGGAGGAAAAATAGAAGTGAATGAGGGCGGATTATCAGAAATGGTGAAGTCCTTGGAGCCAGAGGCTTGCACTGATGGTCAGGATAAAGATGAGTCTGTGACGCTAGGAGTGACATTTTTGGAGAAAGTGGATCCCTGCCTTTTGGCTGATCCATTTGTGGTTTCAGTGTGGGTGAAAACGGAGTTGGGTGCTGTGGAATCGGTAAAGATACCTGAAGTGGTCTTGTGTGTTTGTGTTTCTGCTGGCCAGAGGGAGCAGGCGCTTTGCGCCTAAAGAATTGGGACAGGAAATGTGACTTATTTTGCACTCAAGAAAAGGGGACCATTGAAAGGAGTGATTATTAGGGTAGCAGTAAATGTGAAAGAAGACCAATTGAAGGGAAAGATTCCCTTTGTTTGTGCTGCTCCTAGTTTGGTGTGACACAGACGTGGCATGTGATGAATCAGAAGCCTCATTGACTGTTCTTTTGAGTTTAGATGTTGAGTCTCTGCTCGACAAAGTTAAGTTAGGATATTTCAGTTATCCAGTACGGGCTTGTGTGCCAAATACATTATGTTGTTACAGGTGTCAAGCTTATGGGCATGTGGCAGCAGTGTGTAGAAGGGAGTTTCTTAGGTCTGGGACGTGTGCATAAGGGCATGAGACAAAGGAATGTGTAGCATTGTGTCACGTTCTGACCTAGTTCCTTTGTTTTGTCTTTGTTTTAGTATGGTCAGGGCGTGAGTTGGGGTGGGCAGTCTGTTTGTTTTTCTATGTTGGTTTTTGTGTTCGGCCTAGTATGGTTCTCAATCAGAGGCATGTGTCGTTAGTTGTCTCTGATTGAGAATCATACTTAGGTAGCCTTTTTCCACCTGGGTTTCGTGGGTGTTTATTTTCTGTTCAGTGTTTTTCCAGCACCATTCAGGACTGTTCGTTTGTCGTTTTATTAATTTTTTCAGTGTTCAAGTACTTTATTAAAGAATATGGACACTTACCACGCTGCACCTTGGTCCTCACCTCCTTCCACCTACGACGACGCTCGTTACACATTGGAGAAAGAAGCAGTATGTGTCCAGTGTGTGGGAAAGGGGGATACCTTGTGTTGAGATTCAGAGTTCAAACCACTTTAAACGTAAAGCTGCAGCTCTACGCCTCTCTGATCGGATATGTTCATTCTTAACCCATCATTTCATACAGTTTGTTCGAAATAGCAGTTCCATCAGGCTGACAAAATCTGACCTCACTCAGGGGCATGACTTGTCAATGTGCAAAGTTTATGTTAAACAATTATCGCTTATAGCTCCTAAAATCATGTCCCCCTCTTAACAAAAACACTTTCATCATTTTTCATATTTCATACTGTCACATTCTGACCTTAGTTTCTTTTTATGTCTTTGTGTTAGGTTGGTCAGGGCGTGAGTTGGGGTGGGTTGTCTATGTTCTTTTTTCTATGTTATATTTTCTACATGTTTGGCCTGGTATGCTTCTAAATCAGAGGCAGGTGTCGTTCGTTGTCTCTGATTGAGAATCATACTTAGAGGTAGCCTTTTCCCACCTGTGTTTTGTGGGTGATTATTTTCTGTTTTGTGTGTCTGCACCAGACAGAACTGTTTCGGTTTCATTCTCGTTCTCTTGTTGTTTTTTGTCATTAAGTGTTCCGTTCTATTAAATATCATGAACACTTACCACGCTGCGTATTGGTCCGATCTCTCATACTCCTCGTCAGAGGAAGACGAATGCCGTTACACATGCACAACGCATAAGATGGAAACTTTGTACATGTAGTGGGTATACTTGAACAGGCTGGTAATAGGGGTTGCGACAATGGCGGCGGATAGTTTCAGAAATAGAGGGTCCAGATTGTCAAGCCCAGCTGATTTGTACGGGTCCAGGTTTTGCAGCTCTTTCAGAACATCTGCTATCTGGATTTGGGTAAAGGAGAACCTGGAGAGGCTTGGGCGAGGAGCTGCGGGGGGGGGGGGGGGCGGAGCTGTTGGCCGAGGTTGGAGTAGCCAGGCGGAAGGCATGGCCAGCCGTTGAGAAATGCTTATTGAAGTTTTCGATAATCATGGATTTATCGGTGGTGACCGTGTTACCTAGCCTCAGTGCAGTGGGCAGCTGAGAGGAGGTGCTCTTGTTCTCCATGGACTTCACAGTGTCCCAGAACTTTTTGGAGTTGGAGCTACATGGTGCAAACTTCTGCCTGAAGAAGCTGGCCTTAGCTTTCCTGACTGACTGCGTGTATTGGTTCCTGACTTCCCTGAACAGTTGCATATCACGGGGACTATTCGATGCTATTGCAGTCCGCCACAGGATGTTTTTGTGCTGGTCGAGGGCAGTCAGGTCTGTTCTTAGTTCTGCATTTTTTGAACGGAGCATGCTTATCTAAAATGGTGAGGAAGTTACTTTTAAAGAATGACCAGGCATCCTCAACTGACGGGATGAGGTCAATGTCCTTCCAGGATACCCGGGCCAGGTCGAATAGAAAGGCCTGCTCACCGAAGTGTTTTAGGGAGCGTTTGACAGTGATGAGGGGTGGTCGTTTGACTGCGTCTCCGTAGCGGATACAGGCAATGAGGCAGTGATCGCTGAGATCCTGGTTGAAGACAGCGGAGGTGTATTTGGAGGGCCAGTTGGTCAGGATGACGTCTATGAGGGTGCCCTTGTTTACAGAGTTAGGGTTGTACCTGGTGGGTTCCTTGATGATTTGTGTGAGATTGAGGGCATCTAGCTTAGATTGTAGGACTGCCGGGGTGTTAAGCATATCCCAGTTTAGGTCACCTAACAGAACAAACTCTGAAGCTAGATGGGGGGCGATCAATTCACAAATGGTGTCCAGGACACAGCTGGGAGCTGAAGGGGGTCGGTAGCAGGCGGCAACAGTGAGAGACTTATTTCTGGAGAGAGTAATTTTCAAAATTAGTAGTTCGAACTGTTTGGGTATGGACCTGGAAAGTATGACATTACTTTGCAGGCTATCTCTGCAGTAGACTGCAACTCCTCCCCCTTTGGCAGTTCTATCTTGACGGAAGATGTTATAGTTGGGTATGGAAATCTCTGAATTTTTGGTGGCCTTCCTGAGCCAGGATTCAAACACAGCAAGGACATCAGGGTTAGCAGAGTGTGCTAAAGCAGTGAGTAAAACAAACTTAGGGAGGAGGCTTCTGATGTTGACATGCATGAAACCAAGGCTTTTTCGATCACAGAAGTCAACAAATGAGGGTGCCTGGGGGCATGCAGGGCCTGGGTTTACCTCCACATCACCCGCGGAACAGAGAAGGAGTAGTATGAGGGTGCGGCTAAAGGCTATCAAAACTGGTCGCCTAGAGCGTTGGGGACAGAGAATAAGAGGAGCAGGTTTCTGGGCATGGTAGAATATATTCAGGGCATAATGCGCAGACAGGGGTATGGTGGGGTGCGGGTACAGCGGAGGTAAGCCCAGGCACTGGGTGATGATGAGAGAGGTTGTATCTCTGGACATGCTGGTTGTAATGGGTGAGGTCACCGCATGTGTGGGAGGTGGGACAAAGGAGTTATCAGGGGTATGAAGAGTGGAACTAGGGGCTCCATTGTGAACTAAAACAATGATAACTAACCTGAACAACAGTATACAAGGCATATTGACATTTGAGAGAGACATACAGCGAGGCATACAGTAATCACAGGTGTTGAATTGGGAAAGCTAGCTAAAACAGTAGGTGAGACAACAACAGCTAATCAGCTAGCACAACAACAGCAGGTAAAATGGCGTTGACTAGGCAACGGGGCCAACAGATAAAACAAACAAGCAGAATGGAGTACCGTGATTAATGGACAGTCCAGCGTGCATCAGCTATGTAGCCAAGAGATCAGTGTCCAGGGGGCAGCGGTGGATGGGGCAGGGAAGCTGGACTGGCGAGTGTTATCCAGGTAAAAAAAACTAACAATGACTAAATAGCTTGTAGCTAGTTAGCTGGTTAGCTTCTGGAGGTTCTTGAGTGTGTTCTAAAAATAAAAAATAATAGCGATTCCATATCACATTGGGTGAGGCAGGTTTCCGGAAGGTATAAACAAATTAAAAATCAAAAAGAGATAGAAAGTAAATATGGGTCCAGTGAGTGTTTGGGACGCGGCGATTCAGACGGTTAGCAGGCCTGTGCTAACAAGCTAACAGTTCGTAGGCCCGGGCTAAACAAGGTAGCAGTTAGCGGACCGGAGCTAGACAAGCTAGCAGTTAGCAGGCCGAATTAGCAAGCAGGGAGATAGCGAGGGCTAGAGAGTTAGCCTTTGGGGGACGTCGCGATGGGGTGAGTTTGTTTATTCCTCTTCATGTGGTGACATCGATAGACCGGTCGTGGGCCCGGCTATTGTAGCCCAGGAGTATGCTACGGTCGTAGCACAGGTGCTCTGGCCGGGTTAGCTTCAAGCTAAGTGGGTGGAAACGCTAGCCAGGAGTAATCATCCGGGGTTGCGGTTTAGCTAGATAGCTAGTTGTGAAGATCCAGCTGAAAAATGTTCCGTTTGCGGTGGGAATCCGGGGATGAATCCGGGGATGAAAAATAAATAGGTCCGTTATGCTCTGGTTAGAGTCGCGTTGTTCGAACTGGCGAAAGCTTTCCGAGCTAAAGTTGAGGGGTTCCGAAGTAAATATAAATACTTTAGGAAAAATAGCTACATTGGGTGAGGCGGGTTGCAGGAGAGTATTTGGAAGCTTAGGTTTAGCAAAATGATTTTAAAGAGATATGCGAAGAAAGATATGTAAAAAACGAAAAAGAAACAATATATACAAAGGACACGACACGACAGGACGACTTACTGCTATGCCTTCTTGGATAGGCCAACGAGTGATATATGCTTCAGTTAGATTGGCTTTTTAGTGTTCATAGCAATGGTTATCAACTGTACTGCAGTGATGGAAAGTAAGTCGCAGAAAATAAAGGTTGGGGTGGCAGCTGCAGATAAGTATTTGGGTATGAGAGATTTAACGTCAGAAGAGTTACAGGGTGTGTTGAGTGGTGGTGTTCCATCCTTTCAGACTGTTGGCCTGAGGTAAGACTGGATGCCAACTGCCGATAAACCTCATCGAAGAAGAAGTTGTCCTGGCTTGACGACGTAGAAACAGGCGAACAGTTTTGGAACAATGAGCCATTGACTGCACCAGGTGGCTGTGTTACTAGTGGGTTGCTTTTGACAATCAAATAAAATCAAACGTTATTTGTCACATGCGCCGAATACAAGAAGTGTAGACTTTACCGTGAAATGCTTTACTTACAAGACCTTAACCAGAAGTACAGTTCAAGAGTTAAGAAAATATTTACCAAATAAACTAAAGTAAAATTAATTTTAAAAAGTAACACAATAACATAACAATAACAAGGCTATATACAGGGGGTACTTGTACCGAGTCAGTGTGCGGGGGTACAGATTAGTTGAGGTAATTTGTACATGTAGGTAGATAATAAACAGAAAGTAGCAGCAGTGTACAAAACAAATGGAGGGGGGGGGGGGTCAATGTATTAGTCCCATTTGATTAATTGTTCAGCAGTCTTGTGGCTTGGGGGTAGAAGCTGTTAAGGAGCCTTTTGGTCCTAGACTTGGAGCTCCAATATCGCTTGCCGTGCGGTAGCAGATAAAACAGTATGACTTGGGTGACTGGAGTCTCTGACAATTTTGTGGGCTTTCCTCTGACACCGCCTAGTATATAGGTCTTGGATGGCTGGAAGCTTGGCCCCAGTGATGTATTGGTCCGTATACACTGCCCTTTGTAACGCCTTACGGTCATATACCAAGACGTTACCATACCAGGCGGTGATGCAACCAGTCTGGATGCTCTTGACGGTGCAGACAATAAAAGGCCACTCTAAAATGTTCTGTTTTATCATACAACACAATGCCACAGATGTCTCAAGTTTTAAGGGGGCGTGCAATTGGCATGCAGACTGCAGGAAAAACTCATTCTGATTAGCTGGACCTGGCTTCCCGGTGGGTGAAGCACTCCTGCCCTATCATATGAAATCTAAAGATTAGGGCCAAATGAATTTGTTTAAATTGACTGATGTCCTTATATGAACTGTAACTCAGTAAAATCTTTGAAATTGTTGCATGTTGTGTTTATATTTTTGTTCAGTATAATTTCAGTGTTCCGGATTTCCATTTACTATGTTACGTCTAGTCTATGAAACCAGGCTGGGTAATCTGGTAAGGGGTAATGATGGTTGAAATATTTTCTGGATGTACATTTTGCCAGGACATCACGGTTTCAAACCAACCTCTTCTGTTCCTGGGATGACAACAATGCACCACACCCAAAAGTGAGAAAATAAATATTGTTCAACTGTGCAGCTATTGAAAATAAGGTTGCATGATAATACATAAGGTTTGATTTTGTAAGTGCATTTATAAATGGTTAATAACTGGAGGTAAACATTGGATTACTATTTGGCAAACACTGACCAGCTATTGCAATATATAACTGTTTATTCCTGGTTTATAAGGCATTTACAATTGATCAATTAACCGTTAATAACGTAATTAGAACCTTTTATAAACCCTTTACAAATGGAACCTTATTGTAAAGTGTTATCTGGAAGCCTTTGTGTATCTTTGTCCAACACCATTCTGAATAACAGCTTTTGCCCAGACATACTTTGCTATTTTTCCAGTAATGAGCTAACTGTGCATGGCCATCTGGTGAAATTACTCTCACATCAGTGGCTTTGCTACATAAGGCCACAAACCTATATTGTATTCCCTGCTCTCTTTTAACACAAATGTAAGACCCTTCTTTACTGTTAATTCACAACAAAAGAATAAGATACCAAAAAAATTGAAGAAAAGTACAAATATATATTTCTTAGCTCAATGCGTTTCTTGTTGTTCATATGGCCGTCATATAGTCACTCAGCGCAGCCAAAATATATATTTTATATTTTCTAAAATGGTTTGTAAAAATCGATCTATTTACCAGCACCAATGCGTGGGACTGTGCCCATTACCTCAGTGTGTTTGCCAACTGAGAAATATTATGACGTGGGCCAAGGTTTTTAGTGGGCGGGGTTAAATCGTGGGGGAGGATCGGGTTAAAGGTGAAAGTTGAACGATTTTCATTTTGTTGTCTTTTGTGCTAAGCAGGAGAGTGGAGCCCGATCAAGCAGCAGCGTCTCTTCCCTCTTCCCCGAATCCTTTTAAAATTCCCTCCCGAACCTCTCCCCTTCTACCCTCCCCTTAAACACACCTCACGGGACTGTTCGGGTAAGGCTGCCCTAACTAACTCAATTTTCTTTGGAGTGTGAAGGACAGAGTTAACTGCGCCTGAGTGATTCAGGACCTAGGCCGCAGCATTCAAAATAGCGGATTAATCGTCACATACTAGGCTAGCTTGCTAGCATTGCGCTCATTCTGATTTGATTAGCTACTACTATCCGTTTCTATCTAGCCATTGAGCAGTTTGCACAATATTGCTGAAGCTATCCACATTCTACCAAGACTGAGTAGGGACCGTATTTAATTCATAGGTTCATCAACTTTAGGTTTTAAATCTTTAGGTAACTAGCCAATGTCACCAGGGTTACTAGCTAGAAATGCTGCTAGCAGGCAAGCTAACGTTAGCTAACTAATTATCATACTAAGTTACATACAGGCAACTGGAACTAACTAACGTCAGTTGGCTTTTTAAATACAATTTTTCCGTTATAACGAGCAATCTTGTTATCCAAAAGTAATGAACTTACAATTTTTTGCCATGCTTAAGTAATTTAAGTACAGACTAGTACTAGCTAACTAGTAAGCAAACGTTGGCTTTGATAAATCAGTTTTATGTATTTTCATGGTGTAAATAAATGTAGCTAACTAGTAGCTACGTCTGGTTTTCTCGCTGCATAATCATTAGCTAAACTATATCTGAATCAATACACTGTAATATGAGCAGAGTTAGTGAACCTTGGGTGTAATGAATCAAGTTAAACAATGGGATTCACTTATTCGATTAACATAGTCTTAGGATGATTTTAAGGTAACAATGCCCTGGTCAGCACTCTCAGTAGCTAGTTTCACTGTTTTTATCAGAACCAATATAAGTAAATTTGCTAATTAAGGTAACAATGCCCTGGTCAGCACTCTCAGTAGCTAGTTTCACTGTTTTTATCAGAACCAATATAAGTAAATTTGCTAAATCCTGTAAAATGTACTTATGATTGAAATGTGGTTTTCTCACCTAGCTATTGTAAGATGAATGGACTAACTGCAAGTTGCTCTGGAATCTGTTAAATGGTAAATTACTAAATATAAAAATGTAAGTCAGTAGGACTAGTTGGTTTCTTGCTTGAATATTTTTTTTCATCAATTGTTTGCCATCTGTAACTTAACACTTCTGTTTTTTTTTCTCTGCTCCCTCTCGTCTTGAAGACCAAATACTACTTCTTGGCGAATATAGACTTCAAACACTACAACAACTATGGACACCGGTGTGATTGAAGGAGGGCTCAATGTCACCCTAACCATTAGACTCCTTATGCACGGAAAGGTGAGTGTGCACAGGAGATGGACGATAAAAGATATGACCATTACACCGTGGTTGTTCCATTCACACACCTCATTCATTACTGTGTAGTCAGCATAAACATAGCATCGTCATGAACCAGGAAGCCTGGGGAAGTTCCATTGCAAAAATCGTCTAGACGGGCCAGAAGCCGGTGTAACAGACTCCTCGCAAAACGTCAAACTAATGAAATGCCATGCTTGAGCGGAGCTCCAAAGGTGCGCACCAGATTAGTACCGTAGGAGCAACAGTACATAGGGACTAAAAATATAAACGAAACATTTTAGAACATTTGCAGCACGCTGGTTTTCACGGCATTTCTCACGATACATGGCCCCATTCATTCTTTCCTTTACACGGATCAGTCGTCCTGGTCCCTTTGCAGAAAAACAGCCACAAAGCATGATGTTTCCATGCTTCACAGTAGGTATGGTGTTCTTTGGATGCAACTCTGCATTCTTTGTCCTCCAAACACGACGAGTTGAGTTTCTACCAAAAAGTTATATTTTGGTTTCATCTGACCATATGACATTCTCCCAATCTTCTTCTGGATCATCCAAATGCTCTCTAGCAAACTTCAGACGGGCCTGGACATGTACTGGCTTAAGCAGGGGGACACGTCTGGCACTGCAGGATTTGAGTCCCTGGCGGCGTAGTGTGTTACTGATGGTAGGCTTTTGTTACTTTGGTCCCAGCTCTCTGCAGGTCATTTCTGGTGTCCTTTGACAGCTTTTTGGTCTTCGCCATAGTGGAGTTTGGAGTGTGACTGTTTGAGGTTGTGGACAGGTGTCTTTTATACTGATAACAAGTTCAAACGGGTGCCATTAATACAGGTAACGAGTGGAGGACAGCGGAGCCTCTTAAAGAAGTTGTTACAGGTCTGAGAGCCAGAAATCTTGCTTGTTTGTAGGTGACCAAATACTTATTTTCCACCATAATTTGCAAATAAATTCATAAAAAATCCTACAATGTGATTTTCTGGATTTGTTTCCTAATTTTGTCTGTATTAGTTGAAGTGTACCTATGACGAAAATTACAGGCCTCATCTTTTTAAGTGGGAGAACTTGCACAATTGGTGGCTGACTAAATACTTTTTTGCCCCACTGTATATTTGTTTTACATGTATTTGCTTATTGAATATATTCAGCCGCCATGTGGACGAATGGCGGAAAAGGTCTGTCACCGGAGCACAGTCTACTTGAAATTTCAATAAATATAAATCGCAGACAGTCGGCCACACTTGATAGCTTGGAAACTAGCACTAGCGTAGGCAACAACTACCCGGGCGGAAAACGGTGATGCACATAACACACATCACCCCTTCTACAGGCGTGTGGGAGGAGGGTTATTTTTATTTTTAACCTTTTATTTAACTACGCAAGTCGGTTAAGAACAAATTCTTATTTACAATGACGGCCAAACCCTAACCCGGACGCCACTGGGCCAATTGTACGCCACCCTATGGGAGTCCCAATTATGGCCGGTTGTGATACAGCCTGCAATCGAACCAGGGTCTAGTGACGCCTCTAGTACTGAGGTGCAGTGCCTTAGACCCGCTGTGCCACTCGGGGAGCTTCTTGAAATGTAACGTCCAAACAAAATCTTCGAAAAAATTAAATGTTTGCAATAAATCCTCTAGACCTCCAACGGCGGCATGACGACAACGTGTTTTTGGAGGTATGCCAACGCGAGACTAATATAAACCTTACACTGCACACTACATAGATAACTTGCATATGGTAGAAAACACTACTTCATGGGGTTCTTTCATTCTTGAGTAAAGCTTTTGTAAAGTGAGTATATATATCTAGAGGATAATGATGATGATGTATTACTGATTTTAATATGTTATTGCTTTTCTTGTCTGCAGGAAGTTGGAAGCATTATTGGAAAGGTGAGTGTGTCTTCCTGATGTTTCTCACTGTGTTCTGCTTTGCACTTTTCATTCATGGCTATGACTGTTGTTTAAACATTGTGCTTTCTGTGCAGAAAGGAGAGTCTGTGAAGAAGATGAGAGAGGAGGTGAGTTGTCCGTCATTGCATTGATTAACGTATTGAAGGAAGTTTGAGAGTAGTGGCCACTTCTAGACATTTTCTACCGATTCTGATGACTCATGCTTGAGGGTTGACAGATTGCAATGTTACAACCAAATTTTGGCCAGCGCTGAATGTGCAATTAAATATATTGTCTTAATATTTTAGCATTGTAATGAGAAAACACATGAATAACATGTCACGACCACGTGACTGTTTGCCTTGTACAGAGTGGCGCTCGTATCAACATCTCTGAGGGGAACTGCCCAGAGAGGATCATCACCCTGGCAGGCCCCACCACCGCCATCTTTAAAGCCTTTTCCATGATCATCGAGAAGCTGGAGGAGGTTTGACTCCTAACTACAGATTTCAAATAAGCCATAGAACATTTCAATCAGGCTGGAAACCTATTACTAAGAAATTTAAATGTTTTTCACGCACCCATGAACAATACACCATTTTTGAGTAAGATATGTAACGATTCAGATTTTGCATAGTAAAGATCATGAGAAAAAATCTGTAAGTCCACGCCTTTGGACCGAAGCCATCCTCAGCAGTGTATCTTGTTTTTCCGTTCGATTCCCTACAGGACATCAGCAGCTCGATGACTAACAGCACGGCCACCAGCCAACCGCCAGTCACCCTGCGCATCGTTGTGCCTGCCAGCCAGTGTGGCTCCCTCATCGGCAAGGGCGGCTGCAAGATCAAAGAGATCAGAGAGGTACGTACAGTACACCCACACAAGTATGTTATTATGCTAATTAGAAATGATCACCCACGGTCTCTAGATGAACTGTGCCACCAGATATTCTAAAGAGAACTCTGAACACTTAATGTTGACCCTCCCTCCTTCCTGTCTCTCTCTCCAGTCGACAGGAGCTCAGGTACAGGTGGCAGGGGACATGCTGCCTAACTCCACAGAGCGTGCCATCACCATTGCAGGGACCCCCCAGTCCATCATCGAGTGTGTCAAGCAGATCTGTGTCGTCATGCTCGAGGTAGTAGTATGGGAACCATTGCACACTCGTCTTTTTTTCTATTTCATCTGAGATGTTGCTTAGGTTCCTGATTTAATTTTTTAAATTTTATATCATTGTCCTACATTTTGAAGTGTCTCCAAAATAACTACCGCTTATGTACATTTTCCAGTTCCTAATGGTTGATTTTGTTTCTCTCCTCAGTCTCCGCCTAAGGGTGTAACCATCCCTTACAGGCCCAAACCCTCAGGCTCTCCTGTCATATTTGCGGGAGGTCAGGTAAATAAACCAACCTTATTCATCTGTAATTAATCAACTAATTGGTCTGTAATTCATATGTCAGTTTTCCCTTTCTTTAAATGATAGCATTGTCAGTTGTTTAAGGGAAGTTGAATAACACTGTACTTTTAAGTCTCTTTCTACATTTCAGTAGTGTGTTATTCTGCACTGTGCAGACGTCAGCACCATTGCCAAATGGCCTCCAGAGTTTCTATGTTAAGGGAGAGAAATCCCCTCCAGTAGTTGTAGAGTAGCTGAGCTGTCAGATGGGTTGAGTACTAGCTGGAGGGCGCATATTTTTTAAATTTAACCTTTTATTTAACGAGGCAAGTCAGTTATTTAACTAGGCAGGTCAGTAACCTTTCAGTTTCCGGCCCAACGCTCTAACCACTAGGCTATATGCGTCACCCATATGTCCATATCCTTGTTGTGTATGGTGTTGTCTGAATTACCCCATAGCGTTCTCATTCCAGACATCCAAGGACTTGGCTGCGTTTAGACAGTAGCCCAATTCGGATCTTTTTTTCCCACTAATTCGTTTTTACACCAATCACATTTTTGTCAGAGCCGATCTGATTGGTCAAAAGACCAATTAGTGCCCAAAAGATCAGAACTGGGCTGCCTGTCTAAACGCAGCCATGGGTCTCCAGGATACTAAGTCTGTAAGTGTGCTTTTCGTGCCCATTTCCCACGTACCCTCCTAAGTGCTTTTCTCTCATTGCAGGCCTACGCTGTCCAAGGACAGCACGCCATTCCACAGCCTGACGTAAGTGAAGGTCATTCTGTAAGTGAGCCCATATATCTACACATCAACACTCCTGGGTAGTCATGGCACCCACCCTCTCTTACATGCTGTACCTTCTCTCCCCCCCCCCCCCCCCCCCCCCCCAACCACTCTAGTTCAATTTTTTTAGTTTCAATCAGTAAATGCACTGCAGTGATGCATCGCTAAGACCTTCTGGTACTTTTAAATGTTTTGTTTGTTGCCATGTGTATCGTTTAATTTCTTTTGCAGCCCTGATTATGTTTGGGAGAAATTCTGAAATTAGGCTTTGTCAAATTTGTTTGTGGTGCTAGCCTTAACTGTCAAATCAATCTATTGTTTTGTGTTGAGGTGCACCGTTTTTTGTTTTTTTTGGACTGCACATTTTTGACTGTTGCTGTGAAGTAGGGCTGCACAGTATTTCAGACTTTGTATCGGTTGATAATTGCCTAAAGAAATATCAGTATCGGATGATTTCATAGCCAGTATTTTGTCCATATATATCAGTGTTAAGTCTGAGCCACTAATAATTTATCGGTGTTGGACAGAATTTTTATGTGCATCCCGAATGGTATGGCTATATACAGTTGAAGTTGGAAGTTTACATACATCTTAGCCAAATACATTTAAACTCCGTTTTTCACAATTCCTGACATTTAATCCTAGTAAAAAGTTTATTTTAAGAATGTGAAATGTCAGAATAATAGTAGAGTGATTTTATTTCAGCTTTTATTTATTTAATCACATTCCCAGTGGGTCAGAAGTTTACATACACTCAATTAGTATTTGGTAGCAATGTCTCAGGTAGCCTTCCACAAGCTTCCCACAATAAGTTGGGTGAATTTTGGCCCATGCCTCCTGACAGAGCTGGTGTAACTGGGTCAGGTTTGTAGGCCTCCTTGCTCCCACACAATTTTTCAGTTCTGCCCACAAATGTTCTATAGGATTGAGGTCAGGGCTTTGTGATGGCCACTCCAATACCTTGACTTTGTTGTCCTTAAGCTATTTTGCCACAACTTTGGAAGTATGCTTGGGGTCATTGTCCATTTGGAGGACCCATTTGCAACCAAGCTTTAACTTCCTGACTGATGTCTAGAGATGTTGCTTCAATATATCCACATAATTTTCCTGCCTCATGATGCCATCTATTTTGTGAAGTGCATCAGTCCCTCCTGCAGCAAAGCACCCCCACAACATGATGCTGCCACCCCCGTGCTTCACGGTTGGAATAGTGTTCTTCGGCTTGCAAGCCTCCCCTTTTTCCTCCAAACATAACGATGGTCATTGCGACCAAACAGTTCTATTTTTGTTTCATCAGACCAGAGGACATTCCTCCAAAAAGTCCGATCTTTGTCCCCATGTGCAGTTGCAAACCATAGTCTGGCTTTTTATGGCGGTTTTGGCACAGTGGCTTCTTCCTTGCTGAGCGGCCTTTCAGGTTATGCCGATATAGGACTCATTTTACTGTGGATATAGATACTTTTGTACCTGTTTCATCCAGCGTCTTCACAAGGTCCTTTGCTGTTGTTCTGGGATTGATTTGCACTTTTCGCACCAAAGTACGTTCATCTCCAGGAGACAGAACGCGTCTCCTTCCTGAGCGGTATGCCAGCTGCGTGGTCCCATGCTATTTATACTTGCGTACTATTGTTTGTACAGATGAACGTGGTACTTTCAGGTGTTTGGAAATTGCTCCCAAGAATGAACCAGACTTGTGGAGGTCTCGGCTGGTTTCTTTTGATTTTCCCATGATGTCAAGCAAAGAGGCACTGAGTTTGAAGGTAGGCCTTGAAATACATTCACAGATGCACCTCTAATTGACTCAAATTATGTCAATTAGCCTATCAGAAGCTTCTAAAGCCATGACATAATTTGCTGGAATTTTCCAAGCTTTTTAAAAGCACAGTCAACTTAGTGTACGTAAACTTCTGACCCACTGGAATTGTGATACAGTGAATTATAAGTGAAATCTCTGTAAACAATTGTTGGAAAAATTACTTGTCATGCACAAAGTAGATGTCCTAACCGACTTGCCAAAACTATAGTTTGTTTACAAGTGCCTTTTGAACGGGGTATGGTAGTAGGTGCCAGGTGCACCAGTTTGTCAAGAAGTACAACGCTGTTTTTGACGCTCAACAGTTTCCCGTTTTGCGTCAAGAATAGTCAATCACCCAAAGGACACCCAGCATTGGAGTCATGGGCCAGCATCCTTGTGAAACGCTTTCGACACCTTGTAGAGCCATGTCCCGACGAATTGTGGCTGTTCTGAGGACAATATTACGAATGTGTTCCTAATGTTTGGTATAGTGTGTGTTTGGACACCTACTCGTTCAAAGGTTGTTCTTTATTTGAATTATTTTCTACATTGTAGAATAATAGTGTAGACCTCAACTATGAAATAACACATGGAATCATGTAGTAACCAAAAAAGTGTTAAACCAATCAGTTTTATATTTGACATTCTTCAAAGTAGCCTTTGCCTTGATGACAGCTTTGCACACTCGTGGCATTTGCTCAACCAGCTTCATGAGGTCGTCACATGGAATACATTTCAATGACCAGGTGTGCCTTGTTACAAGTTAATTTGTGGAATTTCTTTCTTTAATGCGTTTGAGCCAATCAGTTTTGTTGTGACAAGGTAGGGGTGGTATACAGAAGATAGCCCTACTTGGTAAAAGACCAAGTCCATATTATGGCAAGAACAGCTCAAATAAGCAAAGAGAAACGACGGTCCATCATTACTTTAAGACATGAAGGTCAGTCAATGCGGAAAATTTCAAGAACTTTTAAAGTTTCTTCAAGTGCAGTCACAAAAACTATCAATTGCAGCCCACATAAATGCTTCACAGAGTTCAAGTAACAGACACATCTCATCATCAACTGTTCAGAGGAGACTGCGTGAATCAGGCCTTTATGGTCTAATTGCTGCAAAGAAACCACTACTAAAGGATACCAATAATAAGAATAGACTTGCTTGGGCCAAGAAACAAGCGCAATGGACATTAGATCTGTGGAAATCTGTCCTTTTAGTCTAATGAGTCCAAATTTGAGTTTAAAAAAATTATTATTATTTACCTGCCCTGTCTTTGAGAAATGCAGAGTATGTACTCTCTGCATGGAGGTGTGATGGTGTGCTTTACTAGTGACACTTTCTGTGATTTTATTTAGAATTCAAGGCACACTTAACCAGCATGGCTACCACAGCATTCTGCAGCGCTTTGCCATCCAATCTGGTTTGCGCTTGGGACTATCATTTGTTTTTCAACAGGACAGTGACCCAACACACCCCCAGCCTGTGTAAGTACTATTTGACCAAGAAGTGATTTAGTGCTGCATCAGATGACCTGGCCTCCACAATCAGCCGACCTCAACCCATTTTGGGATGAGTTGGACTGCAGAGTGAAGGAAAAGCACCCAACTAGTGCTCCGCATATGTGGGAACTTCTTCAAAACAGTTTGAAAAGCATTCCTCATGAAGCTGGTTGAGAGGTTTGCCAAGACTGTGCAAAATTGTCATCGAGGCAAAGGGTGGCTACTTTGAAGAATCTCAAATATAAAATATATTTTTTATTTGTTTTAACACTTTTTCATTACATGATTCCATTTCATAGTTTTGATGTCTTCACTATTATTCTCAATGTAGAAAAATGTATTAATAAAAATAAAAGGAAAACCCTTGAATGAGTAGGTGGTTCCAAACTTTTGACGTGTGTGTTTTAAGCAATAAGGCCAGAGGGGGTGTTGTATGTGGCCAATATGCCACAACTAAGGGCTGTTCTTAGGTGCAAGGCGGAGTGACTGGAAATAGCCATTAGCCGTGGTATATTGGCCATATACCACAAACTCCCGAGGTGCCTTATTGCTATTATAAACTGGTTACCAACGTAATTTAAAGCAGTAAAAATAAATACTTTGTCATACCCATGGGATACGTCTGATATACCATGGCTGTCAGCCAATCGGCTCGAACCACCCAGTTTATAAATATTTATATATCACAGAAACATATATGGACACCAAATAAGTGGGTTCTGCTAGTTCAGCCATACCCGTTGTTGACAGGTGTATAAAATCGAGCATACAGTCATTTAATCGCCAAAGACCAACATTGGCAGTAGTATGGCCTTACTGAAGAACTCAGTGACTTTCAACCCTGGCACCGTCATCGGATGCCACTTGTTAAGCTC
Source organism: Oncorhynchus kisutch (assembly GCF_002021735.2). Taxonomy (NCBI): domain Eukaryota; kingdom Metazoa; phylum Chordata; class Actinopteri; order Salmoniformes; family Salmonidae; genus Oncorhynchus; species Oncorhynchus kisutch. The sequence continues at coordinate 49,218,535 of NC_034190.2, read as the reverse complement.
TCCGCCATTGGACTCTGACGCAATGGAAACACATTTTCTTGAGTGAGGAATCAGGCTTCAAGATCTAGCAATCCAACGGACGAATCTGGGTTTGGCGGATGCCAGGAAAACGCTGCCTGCCCCTATGCATAGTGCCAACTGTAAAGTTTGGTGGAGGATGAATAATGGTCTGGGGCTGTTTTTCATGGTTTGGGCTAGGCCCCTTAGTTCCAGTGAAGGGAAATCTTAACACGTTTGAGTGAGGTTTTGTTCTCGCCTGAGTAGCCTCGTTTCATTGCCAAAAATAAAATTAAACCATCCGGTGTTCTGCGAAATAACAACCCAATGTCAAATACAGGTAGCCTAGTCAAATAATTAACATCCAATGACATTAACCGTTACTCTCTCACGGGAAACCTTCACTCTTGCGCAGACATTTAGAAACTAAACATGACAATTTGAGAAATTAACCACGGGAGTTTTTTGATCAAGAATAAAGATGACTTTTGACTAGTAAGACTTAGAAAAGCAATAGATACCATTAATAAGAAGGGGCTAGAATCATCTTATATGGTCAGCTACCGAGTGGCTAGGACAGGCAAGCCCATACGATTGTGGAAGACTTGATTCTTCCTGCTGCTGATACGGCTGGGGGAAAGGCCAAAACTATACAGACAATGCCTTCATCAAACAACACTGTTTCACAACGCATCAGTGACATGGCAGGAGACATAGTGGAGTGGTAACGCGTGTGCAAGCAGTTGCTCCCGACGCCACTTGGGTACACTGCAGCATCCACCGAGAAGCTCTTGCTGCCAAGGCTGCCAATGACTGACCGCTTATGCAATGATATGGGCAGCGACCATGTAATGCTTTTATAACATATAGAAGTGCGCTGGTTATCAAGTATTGACACTTTTTAAAAAACAAATTGAGACAAGCATAGTTTTCTTTTACTGACAATTTTCACTTGTCTGACCACTTGCATGATGACTAGTTTCTCACACGACTGGCCTATCTGGGTGACACTCAACTATATTCAATGTGCGGGACAAAATTGAGGCTATGATTAAGAAGTTGGAGCTCTTCTCTGTCTGCATTAACAAGGACAACACACCGGTCTTTCCATCATTTGTATTTTTTTGTTGTGTGCAAATAAACTCAAGCTTACAGACAATGTCAAATGTGATATAGCGACGCACCGGAGTGAGCTGGGTGCGCATGTACCTATGTGAGAGTGGATTCTCAGCCCTCACTAGCATGAAACTAAATACAGGCACAGACTGTGTGTGGAAAATGATTTAAGACTGAGACTCTCTCCAATACAACCCAACATTGCAGTTATGTGCATCCTTTCAGGCACACCCTTCTCATTAACCAATGAGTTATTCACCATTTTTGATGAACAAATCAGGTTTTATATGTAAGATGGCTAAATAAAGAGCAAAATGATTTATTATTATTTGTGCCCTGGTCTTATGGAGCTTTTTGTCACAACCCGGATTGTGGAAAGTGACAAACTCACACCCATTCTTATGTTTAATATGTTCTTATGTGCGCTGACCCTGGTGCTAGAGGGGGTACGCAGCTGGAGATTGACTGTTTTGAAAGGGGTACTGGCCTATAAAAAGTTAGGGAACCACTTATCTAGTAGAAAGCCTTCCCAGAAGAGTGGAGGCTGTTATAGCAGCAAAGGGGGGACCAACTCTATATTAATAGAGTTGGTGATTTTGGAATGAGATGTTTGACGAGCAGGTGTCCACATACCTTTGGTCATGTAGTGTATACGTGTGTTAATGCAGAACATAACCCTGTGTATCTCCTGGCTTTATAGTTCCTGTCTTTCTCCTTTCATCAACCCTCTCTCTCTTCCTCTCCATGTATCCACCTCTCTCTCCACAGCTTACTAAACTCCACCAGCTGGCCATGCAGCAGAGCCCTTTCCCCATCGCTCCCAACAACCAGGGTTTCCAGGGTAGGTCAACAGAGGAGGAAAAGAGACCGGAAGCATTTTATTGATTTTTGTTGCATTCTCTGCAACATTTTTGTCTTTGTCGGCACTGACTTGTGTTTTCTCTCTTTAGCTGGGATGGATGCTTCTGCACAAACTGGTTCCCATGAGCTGACCATTCCAAATGATGTAAGTATCCCCGTCCACTCTGGAATTCTCTTCCCTACTTGTTCTTGATACTTCAGCCCAAGATTGATGTAAATCTTTCAGGAATTTCTTTAGTGTTAGTTGTAGCATACTTGTCTTATCTGGGTTTTTAGTTTAAAAACCATTTCACTCCTGAGAAGAGTGGTTGAAATGTCTTGTATTCTGAAACTTTCTCTCTTGCCTTCCTTGGCCTAAGTTGATTGGCTGCATCATTGGCCGTCAGGGGGCTAAGATCAATGAGATCCGCCAGATGTCCGGGGCTCAGATCAAGATTGCCAACCCAGTGGAGGGCTCTTCTGACAGGCAGGTGACCATCACCGGCTCCCCTGCCAGCATCAGCCTGGCTGAGTACCTGATCAACGCCAGGTGAGGGACAACACGCTGGAACTACTGATATGCCAAGTCATGGTTCAGAATAAGAGGACCAATATGGCTAGGAAATCAAAGCGGCTTGCATTTAAGGCTAGTTTTTGAATCTCCTCTTGTTTTTTTTATGTTTCTGTAGGCTGTCATCTGAAGCTACTGGACTGGCAGCCAACTGACATGGAGAATCTTCATCAGCACCTGACGTAACCCCCCCTACTTTTTACCGAGAGGTCCCTCAATAAAGTTAATGCAAAAACCAATCCTTTGGTTAAACACCTACCTACTCAGCTGTAATTACATCAAGGTATTTTATTTATTTATTATGTTAAATTCCCTTTGCATATAGTTTTTTAAAGATATTTTTTTGGTGTATTTATGTTTTGACCTTGGTAGCCGGGGAAGAAACATTTTTGGAAAAATCTGAAAAGGAATATGTTTTTTTTTTTTTATGTCAGATTTTTCTTAGAAAATGTATTTAAAAAATGAAGGAAAAAAAGACCCAATAATAACAAGCTGTTGTGGACTGTTCCTTCCCTGTATTTGATGATTTGTATTTATTGTTTATTTAATACACACCAGTCCTCCTGTTAGAATTCACTGATATTTACCATTCTTTAAAGCTGAACTTCCTAAATGAGGCATTGTGGGTAATGGGTATACGTGGGGTGTAAATGATGTACTCTTAAGATGTAACGAAAGACAAGATCAGGAACTAATTGAAATGTCTCTGAAGTGGGACTATGAGGAGTGTTTTTAACTGAATTCTGTCACCTCTTTTATTTGCTGTATAATTATTTTGTCATTCCTGTTTTCATCTGTTTAAATGTTTTCCTTATTCAGGACATTTGAGTGTTGTTGTTGTTGTGTACTGGATTCTGATAGGGTGGGTGGGGCATGGTAACCCGGAGACAACGGGCCAGAGGGATGAATTTATTTTCTCTGAAATGATTAAGATAGAAGATAAACATTGATAACGTTGGAATATTTGTTTTGAATAGAGAAAATATTTTTTTTAACTGCAGGGGTGGGAGGGTGCTGCAAGGGGTAAAACAAAACAATTATTGCGTGTCTTTATAGGATAAGACTTGAGGTATTCATTTCAAATAACTTGAAGGAAGATTCTAAAATTAACACTAGTTTCCTGCTATCTCCTTTGCCTGGATCAGATTTAATTTTTTATTATTCTTTGCAGGATGAAGAAACTCACGTTTTTGTGCACGTTTTCAAACTATTGTAGATTCGGGTGCAAACTGAATTGTTGAAGAACTTCAATACATAAATAAAAAGATGTGAAATGCTAAAACTACCCCTGGATGTAACCTGTCATTTTTTAAATTTACATCTTTCCTGGGGTAAAAATACGAGGAACTTTCCTACTGCTAATGTAGAAACCAAATGTGATTAAAACAACTGCCTGAGCCCACTGAATGAAATGGAACAAAGCATGTTGTGCTGCACATTTCAGTTTGGTTTCCTTTTTCACTTTACTTCACTTGTCATACAGGGGCCTCACCTAAGTTCTGTAAGAAGTTGACATGTTCACAATATAACACACCCGTCACACCTCAGAAGATTTACCAATACAGTATTTATTTTCTTGCTCATATTTTGATATAATTCCTATGTTACAGTACAATGTGCAATGCTGTATTAAAAACAAAAACCTCTTGAAATTCAAAGGATACTTACTATTCCACTACTACCACCAGAGAGCAGTATTCTATCTTTGTTCTGGCTAGTTTCTCTGTGATCTTAAAGGGTTGTGTATTCAAAACTCTGTGGTAGGAGAGTTAAGATAAAAGTATGACTTTAACATTACCAGTTGAGGGACCTATCGAAGGTTCAAACATTTTACTGAGCTGTTCATTCACCTTTGATATAACCTTTTTAAGTGCCAACCTCAATTCATTAACAAAAATTCTTATGGAAATGAATACTTTCAGGGTAAAAAAAGTGTAAACCTTCTCACAAAATATAAAACGGACACATCCAAAACTTAATATAAACGTGTAGTCATGCATTTGTTAATTGGGCTGCATACTGCTTTATTTTTTTTATACATCAGTTCTTATCTTACATGTAAAATATATTATTTTTTGTAACGTGATATGTGAATATCTACATTATTCATTTGCATGGGAGAAATTAGTGAATTGGACATTAGGCTCCTCCAAGAGCTGTGATGGTAAAGTACCAGTTGGCAAGGGGACAGTGTGTGCGCATGTCTGTTTTGTCGGTGTGCAAGTTTTTTTGTTGCTGAACTGGAGCAGTGTCTAAAGGTACCTGTATTAACACTTGATCTAAACTCTCTATAAAATGAAATCTAAACAAGTCATATTACAAGCTGTCCTAACAACTGCTGTCAGTTTATAACAAATCACCTGTGTTATTTTATGAAGATATGCTAACTAACAAACCCATATTGCTGCACGAGACACTGGTCGTTAACTTGTCATAGCCTGAGCTCAGTTGATGTGACCACTCATCACAATCAGTGAAGTCCTGTTTTAGATACTGGCGTAGGTAGGCTCTGTGATGGTTGTTTACTGTAAGGTAGCTGTCGTTCTATAGTGTCCAGTGTGTTGGCTCTATGGAGGCCCTGTCTGGTGCCCCTGAGGAGACCCTTGTTGGGGCCCAGAGGGGTACCCTGATGGAGGTGCCCAGGCCCCAGCGCTGGGTGGACGACTGGGCTCCCCACTTCCTGACTGGTCGAGCTCAGCGCTGTCGCAGTCCGAGTCGTCGCACAGGGCCCGACTCTGAGGTAGAGGGAGAGAAGAGAAACATTATGCTAGAGGTAGAAGACAAACAACTGAAACCTCAGAGTTATGAGAGGTGTTAATGGTTCTTGTATATGGAAGTAGTGTAGATTAGAAACTAGTGGTGGGGAACAGATAAACTAGACTGAACAAAAATATATGAGCTGAAATAACAGATACCCAGATCATTTCCCATGTGCACAAAAAGCTTATTCCTCTCTAATTATGGTCACAAATTTGTTTACATCCCTGTTAGTGAGCATTTCTCCTTTGCCAACTACAGACCACGTGTCTGGCGTCATGTGTGCGAGTAGTTTGCTGATGTCAACATTGTGAACAGAGTGCTCCATGGTGGCAGTGGGGTTATGGTGACATAAGCTATGGACAACAAACACAATTGCATTTTATCGATGACAATTTGAAAGCACAGAAATACCATGATGAGATCCTGAGGCCCGTTTCTTTTAAGGTATCTGTGACCAACAGATGCATATCTCTTTTCCCAGTCATGTGAAATCCATAGATTAGTGCCTAATGAATTTATTTAAATTGACAGATTTCCTCATATAAACTGGAACAAATTGTTGTATGTTGCGTTTATATTTTTCTTCACAGTAATTAAAAATATCACGAGATATACAGTGCATTCGGAAAGTATTCAGACCCCTTCACTTTTTCCACATTTTGTTACGTTACAGCCTTATTCTAAAATGGATTAAATTAAACATTTTCCTCATCAATCTACACACATTACCCCATAATTACGAAGCGAAAACCGGTTTTTAATAAATAAAATAAAAAACTTATTTACATATGTATTCAGATCCTTTGCTATGAGACTCGAAGTTGAACTCAGGTGCATTCTGTTTCCAATGATCATCCTTGAAATGTTTCTACAGCTTGATTGGAGTCTACCTGTGTCAAATTAATTTGATTGGACATGATTTGGAAAGTCACACACCTGTTTATATAATGTCCCACAGTTGACAGAGCAAAAACCAAGCCATGAGGTCGAAGGAATTGTCCATAGAGCTCTGAGACAGGATTGTGTCGAGGCACAGATCTAGGAAAGTGGCAAAAACAATTCTGCAGCATTGAAGGTTTGGAACCACCAGAGACTCTTCCTAGAGCTGGCTGCCCAGCCAAACTGAGCAATCGGGGGAGAAGGGCCTTGGTCAGGGAGGTGACCAAGAACCTGATGGTCACTCTGACAGAGCTCCAGAGTTCCTCTGTAGAGATGGGAGAACCTCCCAGAAGGACAATCATCTCTGTAGCACTCCACCAATCAGGCCTTTGTGGTAGAGTGGCCAGACGAAAGCCACTCCTCAGTAAAATGCACATGACTAAAGATTCTCTGGTCTAATGAAACCAAGATTGAACTTTTTGGCCTAAATGCCAAGCGTTACGTCTGGAGGAAACGTTGCACCATCCCTAAACCTGATCCAGAGTGCTCAAGACCTCAGACTGGGGCGAAAGTTCACCTTCCAACAGGACAACGACCCTAAGCACACAGCCAAGGCAACGCAGGAGTGGCTTTGGGACAAGTTTCAAAATCATCCTTGAGTGGCCCAGCCTGAGCCCGGACTTCTCTGGAGACCTGAAAATAGCTGTGCAGCGACGCTCACCCATCCAACCGGACAGATCTTGATAGGATCTGCAGAGAAGAATGGGAGAAACTCCCCAAATACAGGTGTGTCAAGCTATTGCTGCCAAAGGTGCTTCAACAAAGTACTCAACAAAGTACTGAGCAAAGCGTCTGAATACTTATGTGAATGTGATATTTCAGTTGTTTCTATTTAATATGTTTGCAAAAAATTCTAAAAAATACTCTGAATACTTTCCGAATGCACTGTATATCCAGTATCAGAGAGAGAGAATTGTGTTGCCTCATTAGGATTCTGTGAAGCATCCAGCAGGGCTTTGACCTGGCCCAGGGCTCCCTCCCTCTCAGACAGCCCGCCAGAGGCCTGCACCGGGTCAGTGTTGTCTGCTGGGATCTCTGACCCCTGCGACAGGAGGTCATCGCTACGGTCGCCCAGACGGTCGTCCGTGTTGGTGCTGACGACGTCCGGCGTGCCGCTGTGGGAGTGGTCGGTGGTGTGGCCCTCTTCGCCATCCGACACAGAGAGGTTCTCCGAGCTGAAGGTAGACACCAACTGGCACTTGGTGATGCTGGTCGGACGTCTGAGGAGGATGAACGAGGGAGAAGAGGGGGATGAAAGAAGAGAGGAATCCAGTTTAGTTTCAGTTTTGATCCATTCATTTGATTAATATTGAATATTCATATTTTATAGTCATATTTAATAGTCATATTGAATTGTAATATTGAACAGCCATACTGAACATTCATATTGAACAGTCATATTGAATAGTCATACTGAACAGTCAAACTGAACAGTCAAACTGAACAGTCATACTGAACAGTCATATTTAATAGTCATATCGAATAGTCATATTTGACAGTCATATTGAGTAGTCATATTGAACAGTCATATTTGACAGTCATATTGAATAGTCATATTGAACAGTCATACTGAACAGTCATATTGAATAGTCATATTGAACAGTCATTAAATAGTCATATTCAATAGTCATATTGAACAGTCATTAAATAGTCATATTCAATAGTCATATTGAACAGTCATGCTGAACAGTCATATTAAATAGTCATATTGAACAGTCATACTGAATATTCATAGTTTATAGTCATATGTAATAGTCATATTGAATAGTAATATTGAACAGTCATACTGAACATTCATATTGAATAGTAATATCGAATAGTCATATCTGACAGTAATACTGAACAGTCATATTGAACAGTCATGCTGAACAGTCATATTGAATAGTCATACTGAACAGTCATACTGAACAGTCATATTGAACAGTCATATTGAATAGATATATTGAACAGTCATATTGAACAGTCATATTGAACAGTCATATTGAATAGATATATTGAACAGTCATATTGAATAGTAATATTGAACAGTCATATTTAATAGTCATATCGAATAGTCATATCTGACAGTCATATTGAACAGTCATGCTGAACAGTCATATTGAACAGTCATATTGAATAGATATATTGAACAGTCATATTGAACAGTCATATTGAATACTCATATTGAACAGTCATATTGAACAGTCATATTGAATAGTCATATTGAACAGTCATTGAATAGTAATATTCAATAGTCATATTGAACAGTCATACTGAACAGTCATACTGAACAGTCATATTGAACAGTCATATTGAATAGATATATTGAACAGTCATATTGAACAGTCATATCGAACAGTCATATTGAATAGATATATTGAACAGTCATATTGAATAGTAATATTGAACAGTCATATTGAACAGTCATATTGAATAGTCATATTGAACAGTCATACTGAACAGTCATATTGAATAGGCTTATTGAATAGGCATACTGAACAGTCATATTGAAGTCATACTGAATATTTATACTGAACAGTCAAATTGAACAGTCATATTGAACAGTCATATTGAACAGTCATACTTAACAGTCATACTGAATAGTCATATTGAACAGTCATTTTGAACAGTCATTTTGAACAGTCATACTGAACAGTCATACTGAATAGTCATATTGAACAGTCATACTGAACGGTCATACTGAACAGTCATATTGAATAGTCATATTGAACAGTCATACTGAACGGTCATACTGAACGGTCATACTGAACGGTCATACTGAATAGTCATACTGAACATTCATATTGAATAGGCATATTGAACAGTCATATTGAATAGTCATATTGAACAGTCATACTGAACGGTCATACGGAACAGTCATATTGAATAGTCATATTGAACAGTCATACTGAACGGTCATACTGAACGGTCATACTGAACGGTCATACTGTCATACAGATTCTAAAGATGGGCTAAATGACACATTCTGTTAACATCTGACTCCAGAGTGGTCTGTTCTTGCAATTTGTAGTCTATGACGTTTCAGATTTAGATATGAAAATGTATCACAAAGTAGATTGGATGTAGTGAACTACCCTTTCAACTATATTTTTCTTAAGGGTAGATTTAGTGTATCTTAACTTCTTCCAGTGTGAAGTAATCTGTAGCTTGGTAAACTATATTTTCCGAGTAGCTTCCCCAACACTGCTCACCGTCTCCGTGGCAACTCCACCTCGCTGTCAACCTCCCCCTCCTCCTCCTCTGAAGACACGCCACGCCTCTGTGGACACAGCAGGGAAAACAGAATGGGTTAGCTAACAGATTCACAGAGATGAAAGGAGAGAGTACATACTGAACATAACTAGCTTCCATTGGGACTGTACCTGTTTGCGTGCGATGGCCGCCCTGTACAGGATAGCTGAGGGAGTGAGATGGCCTGATGCCCCCCGGGGTAACCTCATGCCACTCACTCCCTCTTCCTTATCATCCCCATCGTGGGGCAGGCGTGGGCCGCCCAGCACAGACCCCCTCCCGGCGGCCGCCCCTCTTCCACATGGCGAGTCTGGGCTGCTAGAGAAGGGGAACGAGGCTGCGTCCTCGCTGGGCGTGTCGCTGCGTGGGGTGGTCTCTGTGAGGTCATCCAGACCCCCCACGCCCCCCTCGGACCCCCCTAGGCCCGCGGAGGCGCTCAGGCTGCCGCCCCTCTCAAGCCCCCCAACAGTAGGTTCTCCTTTCCCTTGACCGTCAGCCGCCAGTGTGGTGCAGATGAGGTCCGGGCTGGAGGAGGACAGCTGCCTCTGCTGCTGCTCGTGGCCCAGGGCCCGCAGGGCCACGCTGGGTTCCTGGAGCTGCTTGGAGGGGCCCGTGCTGGAACTGTTGGCCTGGGCAGGGTTTTCCCCGTCGGGAGAGGGTTGAGTGGCCTTCAGGCCGGCAAGGTCCCCGCTGCTGCCCTTGCCAGGCTTGCGGTGACGGGTCTTGACCCTACGCGAGCGGCTAGGAGACGTGGAGCCCCTGTTGGAGCAGGAGGGGATAGTGACCTGCATCACGGAGGAATCCATCTTGGGAATGATCACCTCTGACTTGAGGATGTCTGGCCTATGAGAACAGAATAGAATAGGAAATGATGGTCAGATGTGAAATAATTGGATAATAAATCTTCAGCTATTTATAATGGTTTCAATCGAGTATTTAGTTTTGCATGATCCACCTCCTTATAGGGTTCAGATAAGAACTACCCTTGTCTCCTATGCTTTTGGCTCTCGGAATGAACTCTCACCTCTTTCCAGAGGGCAGTTTCTGTGGGACATTTCTCTTCTTGATGAGTTTGTCCATGGAGTTGGAAGAGCTAGTCTGTCTGGAGCTGTGGTGCTTGAACAGACCTGGATACTTCTTATCTAAAGACTGCTCTCTCCTAGGAACACATCAATACCATTCATGTTGATTGCATAAGAAATCGAGAAACGAGTCTGTTCTACATATTCTATTTCTATGACTTGTATCCTCTATAACCCGAAATAGCAGAGACTATTTATCAACTCATTTTGAAACACTGCATGTTCAGAAGGTCTATATGCCATAATAGCTGACATGATTCATGTGATAAATTTGACTTTTCCTTATGCAAATGATCCGAGAATTAGCTAAACAACTAAATAAACATCAAAGTGCTTTGATTGAGGGAGCCACCTACTTCTGCAGCTCTTTCTCTTTGAGCTCCAGCTGCAGCATGACAGCGTTGAGCTCCATGTAGAGGTTGTTGGTCCTCTCCAGCTTCCTCTCATAGTGCTCCCGGATGTCCAGAGCGTGCCTGAATAGACAAGAGCGCACAAATGACATCATGCTCCGCATGAAAGGATGCAAGAAGTGTGCCCTGAGACTATTATTTTCTATCTCTTTCTTTTTTCTATCTTCAAAGATAGATAAGGGAAGGGCATTGGATAAAAAGGAACGGTAGACATTTGATGTTAGTGAAACTGCCTGTCGACATGACCATGCGATTACTGTACTATAGTTTCACAGCTCATAACAAGGCACTGCCCACTGGGCACACACTGGTTGAATCAATGCTGTGTCCATGTCATTTCAATGAATTGAGTCTGGGCCCAGTGGGTGGTGGTTTTTCTCTGACACTATCCTGGCATAGCATCACTTCCAGCATCTAAAAGGGAAGAGTAACTCTGCCTGTCAGAGTGTCGTGGTACAGACCTGAGCTCCTCTCTGCGCCGGTTGATCAGTTCCTCGTCCAGTCGGTGCAGACAGGTCCCCTCAGACTTAATCTTCTCAAAGTGCTGCTTCACCTCCTCCCGCCACTCAGCCTGCGCAACACACACACACACACACACACACACATACACACTTAGACACTGGGTATGTGTGTGAGTGTACACGTGCATGCACATATTTTTGCACTCATATCTGTCACTTGGGAATGTGTTTGCTTGTGTATGAGTTCATCAGGTTGTGTGAGATATAGTGTAGAGTAGGCTACCTGAGACTTGAAGTATGTCTCCTGTGGGGTGGAGAGTACATCAGCTGAGGCTATATCCAGATGGAGAAGGATCTGACGGAAAGAGGGTCTATTTCTGGGTTTACAGTTCCTGCAAAGCCAAGGAGATATTTTCAGCCAGAGACAACTTTGGTATATCTACTGTATAATCAATATGGTTCTACGTGGGACAAGTCTTAAAGGTTTAAAAGGACAGAATTTCCCGCTATCTATTTCCACTGCCGCCTCTCACCTCTCTCTCCTCTTTTCCACCATCCCTCTCTTTCCCCTCCTCCATCTCTACTCACCAGCACTGCCTCAGGAGGATTTTGAAGCCGTCTGGGCAGCTCTCGGGGATAGGGAGGTTCAGGCTGTTGTTGCCCACCCCCCAGATGATGGCAGAGGAGTCCACATCCTTATAGGGGACCTCCCCGGTCAGCATCTCCCACAGCACCACCCCGAACGACCTGCAGTTCACAACACTCCTTAGGTTAGTGATCACTGAGATGGGATTGCATTGGTCATCTTTTCTATGGCCAAGAATCTTTCACTTACCAGATGTCCACCTTCTCCGATACGGGTTCATTCCGAATGACCTCTGGGGCCATCCAGGCCACCGTACCAGCGAAGGACATCTTCATGCTCTTATCAATGAGCTCCTTGGAGGTGCCGAAGTCAGAGATCTTCACTAGGTCATCATGGGTAATCAGCATACTTCCAAGGGTAGAAAGAAAACCACTATTATTGTAGATGTTCTTAAGCCAGAAATAGCTAAACATTTTATTAGAAAGAGCTCACTGATTCACTTTGGAGACTTCTAGTCTCTATAAGCCAGGGGTGGACGACATACAGCCCGCCGACCGGACTTGGTCCGCGAGTCCATTCAATACAGCCCACGGGTGGAATTATAATATTTTGGGGTGTTAAAAAAACACTCCGGGACACTCTTGAACGGACTTGGTTTTGACTAACAAATCGGTCGTACAAAAAATATGTACGGCCCTCGGTTGAATTTGGAAATCGCGATGGGGCCCTCGAGCCAAAATGATTGCCCACACCTGATATAGGCGGACGGTTATGATAATATCGAGCACATGGACTCACTTGGGGGACTTGAGGTCTCTGTGGATGATCTTGTGGAGGTGCAGGTAGTTCATGCCCCCGGCGATGCCCATGGCCCAGTCAATGAGCAGGGAGGGGGTGATCTTCCTGCCTGCTCTCAGCACCTCGTACAGCTGGCCCTGGGCACAGTACTCCATCAGGATACAGTAGCAGGGAGCCTGGGTGCAGATACCCCTGGGGGACAGAGAGGTAGGGAAGAAGGAATGGAGGAAGGGAGGGACAATGATAAAGAGGAGAATACTAGAGTCAATGTCTGATGATGTCATGATGGTTTGCCTGGTCTAGGCTACAATAGCTCGGACCAACAGTTGGGTATATGTTTATACTTTCTACCACTATAGTCATATACATCTCTACATCTCTGTTCTCTTGGGGTCAGGGTCAGGGAGTTTTTCTCACTTGAATGTGATAATGTTGGGGTGCTTGAGTTTGCGTAGGTGCTTGATCTCCGTCTCCTTGATGTCCCGGACTTTCTTGACGGCCACATCCTCTCCGTGGAACTTCCCCAAGAAGACTGCCCCCTGGGCCCCGCTGCCAACCCATTGCAGGTCCGAGATCTCTTCAAACGGAACCTCCCAGGATTCTAAGAATGCAACATCAACACAAGGAAGCAGTAAGTGACAGGCAGTGGGTGGCAGACGGCTCTAAGCAAACCAGCTGAGATGTATCATATAAACGACCTCATCTGTTGCATTTTAATGGTCCACAAGGGAAAGAGATCTACATAGAGTGGGGAGAACAAGTATTTGATACACTGACGATTTTGCAGGTTTTCCTACTTACAAAGCATGTAGAGGTCTGTAATTTTTATCATAGGTACACTTCATCTGTGAGAGATGGAATCTAAAACAAAAATCCAGAAAATCATATTGTATGATTTTTAAGTAATTCATTTGCATTTTATTGCATGACATAAGTATTTGATCACCTACTAACCAGTAAGAATTCCAGCTCTCACAGACCTGTTAGTTTTTCTTTAAGAAGCCCTCCTGTTCTCCACTCATTACCTGTATTAACTGCACCTGTTTGAACTCATTACCTGTATAAAAGACACCTGTCCACACACTCAATCAAACAGACTCAAACCTCTCCACAATGGCCAAGACCAGAGAGCTGTGTAAGGACATCAGGGATAAAATTGTAGACCTGCACAAGGCTGGGATGGGCTACAGGACAATATTTGAAAATGGAAGAAGTTCAAGATGACGGTCAATCACCCTTGGTCTAGGGCTCCATGCAAGATCTCACCTTGTGGGGCATCAATGATCATGAGGAAGGTGAGGGATCAGCCCAGAACTACACGGCAGGACCTGGTCAATGACCTAAAGAGAGCTGGGACCACAGTCTCAAAGAAAATCATTAGTAACACACTACGCCGTGATGGATTAAAATCCTGCAGCGCACGCAAGGTCCCCCTGCTCAAGCCAGCGCATGTCCAGGCCCATCTGAAGTTTGCCAATGACCATCTGGATGAACCAGAGGAGGAATGGGGGAAGGTCATGTGGTCTGGTGAGACAAAAATAAAGCTTTTTGGTCTAAACTCCACTCGCTGTGTTTGGAGGAAGAAGAAGGATGAGTACAACCCCAAGAACACCATCCCAACCGTGAAGCATGGAGGTGGAAACATCATTCTTTGGGGATGCTTTTCTGCAAAGGGGACAGGACGACTGCACCGTATTGAGGGGAGGAAGGATGGGGCCATGTATCGCGAGATCTTGGCCAACACTCTCCTTCCCTCAGTAAGAGCATTGAAGATGGGTCGTGGCTGGGTCTTCCAGCATGACAACGACCCGAAACACACAGCCAGGGCAACTAAGGAGGGGCTCCGTAAGAAGCATCTCAAGATCCTGGAGTGGCCTAGCCAGTCTCCAGACCTGAACCCAATAGAAAATCTTTGGAGGGAGCTGAAAGTCCGCATTGCCCAGCGACAGCCCCGAAACCTGAAGGATCTGGAGAAGGTCTGTATGGAGGAGTGGGCCAAAATCCCTGCTGCAGTGTGTGCAAACCTGGTCAAGAACTACAGGAAACGTATGATCTCTGTAATTGCAAACAAAGGTTTCTGTACTAAATATTAAGTTCTGCTTTTCTGATGTATCAAATACTTACGTCATGCAATAAAATGCAAATTAATTAGTTAAAATCATACAATGTGATTTTCTGGATTCCGTCTCTCACAGTTGAAGTGTACTACCTATGATACAAATTACAGACCTCTACATGCTTTGTAAGTAGGAAAACCTGCAACATCGGCAGTGTATCAAATACTTGTTCTCCCCACTGTATATATGACTTTCATATGGAAAAAAGTACTTAATATTGACATATTAATAGGTGTTTTCCCCGTTATAGCATCATAGCTCACGATTGGATCAATATGTGCAGTGTACAGTAAGATTGCAGTTGGAGAGACATATAGAGGCAAACAGCTGCACGTCTCCCCAGAGCTAATCTTTCATCTCCCATAATCTGTCATAAGAGTACAGTAGATAGTTGAATAACTGAGAGTTTGGTCACTGTGAGAAGACAGACGCCAGTAGGCGGAATAAGAGAGACAAGCAGATTAATTCTGCATGAGGTCCACTGAAGTTTTGTGGTCTCAAGGGACCTGCTGCTGTAGAGGCAGCTGTTCTTGTTGTCTCGTTAACCAGCTGTGAATCCGCTACCGTAGATAAGACTGTGAATGAGGCTAGTGCAAAGGTAACATCAGCCGCATTATGGCGGAGAGTAGGGGATGGTGGCAGGAAGGCATAGTGAGAGATATAAAAAGTGAGAGAAATGTAAGCCATTTTAGTGAATACCCTCCAAAATGAAAAGTAGCAAGGAAGAGCAGCATCTTGAAGTTGAACCTTTTTATTGGATATATAATACATCACCATGGTTACGGATTTACCTCAACATCTTTCACAGTGAATGACTAACATTTCAAGTGACAATAGATTCAGTATCCTACATGACATCGCCATGTATTTCTGTATTGGTTAAGGTATTCAGTATCCTAAAAGTATAAAAAAGTTGTTATTAAACACAGAAGACCTTGTGCTGAAGTGACAAAGAACTGGCTGTTATACTCACTCCACACACCTTCCTGGTTATGCTTGTGTTCGGGGGAGTACGCTTTCCCGATCATGGTCCAGACGGGTTTCAGGCAGCCAAACAGCCCCTCCAGAAACCCTCCACCTCCTTGCTGCATTCGGATGTTGTCTGATTGGCTACGGACGGCCCCAGCCTCCGAGCTAAGCCCCGCCTCTGCCCCGCCCCCACACTGGCAGGCCTCATGCTCGTGTAACTTCAGCACACTGTTGTCAAAGTGGGCCGGGGGCCCGTCACTAGGGGTGGGGCTGCTGCCGCAGGTGTGGGGGCACCCCTCAACCCCGCCTGGCACCCCTGGTGCTCCACCGGTGTCGATGGACAACACGTTGCGGAGGACACACTGGGTGGGGGTCAGGTCGGTCTCTGGGGTGCAGGCAGGGGTGTCTGCATCCAACCTGCGGAAGGGGGGCTCTGAGATGGGGGTGCTGAAGCCTGAGAGAGAGGGGGAGGGGGCGCGGGGCTCATGGAGGCAGGTCCCACTCATCAGGGGGTCCCACAACACAGTAGCCAAGGATGGATGGGAGTACAGAGGGAGAAGGGGAGGCCTGGATGGAGAGAAACAAAAATGAAGAGGGAAGAAAAAATCAAATGAATCACTATAAATCAGCATAATCCATTAATACCTGCTCTTTTGGCTGTTTGGAGCTGTCCAGTGCTGAAATATACCTGTATTTCAGTTTCTCATTCAAAATAGTGTTTTCTGAATGTTTGGCCTTGTCAGTATGATACATATACTCTCAGAAAATAGGGTACGGTTAGGGTCAGAGGCATACCACAGTTTTGCGAGCTTGGCAAACCTGTATTGGGGAGTTTCTCCCATTCTTTTCTGCAGATCATTTCAAGCTGTCAGGTTGGATGGGGAGCGTCACTGAACAGCTATTTTCAGGTCTCTCATCAAATGTTAGATTGGGTTCAAGCCCGGGCTCTGCCTGGGCCACTGAAGGACATTCAGACTTGTCCTAAAGGAACTCCTGCGTTGTGTTGGCTGTGTGCTTAGGGTCATTGGAAGGTCATTGGAAGGTCATTGCAAACTCCAAGCGGACTGTCATGTACCTTTTACTGAGGAGTGTCTTCTGTCTGGCAACTCTACCACAAAGGCCTGATTGGTGGAGTGCAGATTGGTGGAGTGCAGAAGGAGTTGTCCTTCTGGAAGTTCTCCCGTCTCCACAGGTGAACTCTGGAGTTCTGCCAGAGTGACCATTGGGTTCATGGTCACCTCCCTGACCAAGGCTCTTCTCCCCCGATTGATCAGTTTGGCCAGGCGGCTAGCTCTAGGAAGAGTCTTGGTGCTTCCAAACTTTTTTAATTTAAGAATGATTGAGGCTATTCTTCTTGGGGACCTTCAATGCTGCAGAAATGTTTTGGTACTCTTCCCCCGATCTGTGCCTTGACACAATCCTTTCTCGGAGCTCTACGGACAATTCCTTCAACCTCATGGCTTGGTTTTTGCTCTGGCATGCACTGTCAACTGTGCAACCTTATGTAGACAGCTGTGTGCCTTTCCAAATCATGTCCAATCAATTGAATTTACCACAGGTGGACTCCAGCCAAGTCGTAGAAACATCTCAAGGGTGGTCAATCGAAACAGGATGCACCAAACTCAATTTCGAGTCTCATATCAAAGGGTCTGAATACTTATGTAAATAAGGCATTTTTTATTTTTATTTTTAATGCATTTGCAAAAAATGTCTAAAAACCTGTTTGCTTTGTCATTATGGGGTATTGTGTGTAGATCGATGAGATTATTTTTTTCAATAAGACTGTACCATAACAAAATGTGGGAAAAATGGAAGTGGTCTGAATACTTTATGAATGCACTGTATAATCTCACATGGTACTGTTCTGTACCTTTGTTCTGTACATTTGGGGATAATCTAGTATAATGTAAAAATGTTGTACCCGATATTTGGAATATAAAAGGTACAATCATAGGAGGCATGGCTGAGTCGGGGTGGCATTCAGTTAGTTATTTTTGGCCACCTGTGATTGAAAGTGGTGTACCAGTTTAAGCAGTCTATGGTTATGTTAATTAAAGTTTGAGCATGTCTGCTGCTAGTTCTGACGTCTTTATAAAGGCTTACATAAAAGCATGTGACAATAAAGAGCTGTAATTCATATTTCAGCGACGTTAACCCAACACTGATCAAACTAGTCAAGAGGTATATGGACCTCTTAGCGTACTGATTAACGTGTTGACTTGACAGTTGCTGGACCCAGGTTCGAATCCCAGGCTACCCCCACGAACTGGTGTCAGAAGCGGGATGGCGGAGAGGTGTGAACACATGAGGAGCTTGGTATAGAGAAGAGGTACATTTTTGTCACTTAAAAGGAACACACGGCTTTGTCACTGTGATGGTACTCTAAAAAGGGAAATTTGTACAAACTGCAAGGATATATACCTATAACTAACAATGGATTTCGCTTACAGGTACCACTACAGTGACAAGCGTTTGGAACCCTTTAAGTACAATTTGGTACCTTCTTTAAGTTTAAGTAGAGTAGAAATGATTGTAATCAAGTCAACTACAAAGGTGTTGTTCACTCAGCAGAAAGACTGTCTGTAACAGACTAAACATCAGACAGATGGGCCTTACTTTGTGGGAGAAGAGAGGGAGAGAGAGAGAGAAAAATGACTACAGGGAATCAAAAAAATCTTGCTCTACCTTTCTTTAAAAAAAACACTCCTGTGAGAACAAGTCAACCGTTTCAATGCAATTTCTCCTCAATATAGACTCAATTATTCAGTAAACCACATTTTAATATCTATGAATCTATGAACGGGATTCGAGGCAGTCAAACAGGGCCAAATCATCTGGAATGGGAAATAGTTTTATGAATGAACCAGGAAGATAGCACTGACTACAGAATAAACCTGACCTTTATCCCCAGGGTGATTCCCTTAGGAGTGTCACCATAGGGCAGGAAAGCCTATATATTTGTTACATTATGGATATGGATAGTACTCTGTTGGAATCAATAAGGATGAGTAAGCTGCTATGCTTCTTCTGGTACTGTATGTATTGAGTGGTCCTGTTACATGCTTGGCTTGACAGTGTTATGCTGCAACCAATTCATTTACAATACTGTACAAGTCATGGCATTGTATCTCTGTAGAATATGACGAAATTGCATAACTAACCCATTGAGGTGTGTGTGTGTGTGTGTGTGCGTGTGCGTGCGTGCGTGCGCGCGTACGTGTGCGCGTACGTGTGCGTGTGTGTGTAAGTAAGAGAGAGAGAGAACTGCCACATGTACCCAATTTACATTATACGGCAGCCCCTTACTCTGTACTGCACCACCGCATGAGAATCGCGACGCTCGAGCGAATAGAGAGCGTTAAATGGGAAAAACACTGGGCCACAGTGGGAAGGAGCACTTTCGCTCACAAATGCAGGGAGATCTATCTTTAAATAACCAAGGATGTGATGATGACACTCACTAGCATCACAGTCGACGTGCATGAATTAAAGCCCGAACCGTACGAGTCCATCCATGCCAAGTCTAACTGCCGCATCGTCTGTAGATTTACTTAATGTTGGCACCAACACAAACAAATTTCGTAATAGATTATCACGCTGCTGCATAAATATGATCTCTCGCATTAATCAGCGATTATGCATTTTCTCCTAGATTGACGTGCTGTTACGCTACAATGTGAACAGAGTACGAACAGAGTACATTGCATGAGGCAAAGACAAACCTACATGAACATCTCATAATACCTGATTTCCTATTTGATCTATAATACTTGATAGCATGACATTCCCATACCTTTCTGCCTGGTTGATGTCGCGTTGTCAAGTACGGGATGGGTTCAGCTTGCTACATGCGATAATTAAGAACAATTGTCGTTTTTCCTCTCCGGACTTACAGTCGTTTTATTGCGTGAAAGTCCCTTTCCACGAGTTCACGTTATCAGAACGAATCCCAGCGGGCAAATTGTGTTATCAATAACCGGGGAACCATGGAACGTGAGTCGCGCGCTGTGTTGGGGGAGGGAGCTGTCTCCTTCCCAGTGCTGAATTGACGTCACGGAGGAGCAAGCTACCCACAAGGGGGCGCGAATATCGCCCCCACAAAATTGTACAGTGGTTTCCATCTTTTCAGCAACGTTTCATAAACTGTCTTCGAGTCATGTGAGTTCCACTGACTTCTTTGTTCTTTGCTTGAGATGATGCCTTTGGAAATGTTTTGCACACACAATTAATGGTTGAGATACGGTAGGATAACGTGGGGTAACTAGCACTCCCCAAGAACAATGTCCAATTGCTGACACAAGAAAAGCAAAGTTTGGTAAAACATTTGGAATATGGATGATGGTCATGCTTAGAAAAACAAACTATGAAGGCAAGTAAGTGACTACAGTTTACGCTTTTTTAATCAAATGTTTTTTTTTAAATAAAATATTTTGGGGTAACATGTCAAAATCTATTTTTTTTTTTAAATGTGTTGAGTGATTAACTAAATTAACTAGTGATTAAGTTAAAGTCCAAGTATCAAATATTGAAATAAAATGGCGTCATCTCACTGTTAATATCCTCACTATGATGAGGTTTTGATGTAAGGTCCCTCTTTTTATTGTCCCATCAAATCATGTCCACATCCTAAAGTATCTACAAAATGACTATGTAACTCATTTAAGTTATTTGGACATGATTTGAACATGATTTGGAAAATGCTAATTTAGTCACTATTGACTTACATCGGATCTAACTTAATTGGATTATATATACACAGTACCAGTCAAAAGTTTGGACACACCTACTCATTCAAGGATTTTTCTAGATTTTTTTCTATTTTATACATAAATAATAGTGAAGACATCAAAACTATGAAGTAGTAACCAAAAAAGTGTTAAACAAATCAAAATATATGTTATATTTGAGATTCTTCAAAGTAGCCACTTTTGCCTTGAAGACAGCTTTGCACACTATTGGCATTCTCTCAACCAGCTTCACCTGGAATGCTTTTTCAAACATCTTGAAGGAGTTCACACATAAGCTGAGCACTTGTTGGTTGCTTTTTTTCTTCACTGTGCGGTCCAACTCATCCCAAACCATCTCAATTGGGCGAGGTCAGGTGATTGTGGAGGCCAGGTCATCTGCTGCAGAAATCCATCACTCTCCTCCTTGATCAAATAGGCCTTACACAGCCTGGAAGTGTGTTGGGTCATTATCCTGTTGAAAAACAAATGATAGTCCCACTAAGCACAAACCAGATAGTATGGCGTATCGCTGCAGAATGCGGTGGTAGCCATGCTGGTTAAGTGTGCCTTGAATTCTAAATAAATTGCTGACAGTGTCACCAGCAAGCACACCCACACCATCGCACCTACTCCTCCATGCTTCACGGTGGGAACCACACATGCGGAGATCATCCGTTCACCTACTCCGCATCTCAAAAGGACACGGCGCTTGGAATCAAAAAATTTGACTCGTGAGACCAAAGGACAGATTTGCACCAGTCTAATGTCCATTGCTTGTGTTTCTTGGCCCAAGCAAGTCTCTTCTTATTATTAGTGTCCTTTAGTAGTGGTTTCTTTGCAGCAATTGGACCATGAATGCCATATTCACGCAGTCCCCTCTGAACAGTTGATGTTGAGATGTGTCTGAGGCTGGTCACTCTAATTAACTTATCCTCTGCAGCAGAGGTAACTCTGGGTCTTCCTTTCCTGTGGCATGTTGACATTTTCCCCATTCACTGACCTTCATGTCTTAAAGTAATGATGGACTGTCGTTTCTCTTTGCTTATTTGAGCTGTTCTTGCCATAATATGGACTTGGTATTTTACCAAATAGGGCTATCTTCTGTATGCCACTCCTACCTTGTCCCAACACAACTGATTGGCTCAAATGCATTAAGAAGGAAAGAAATTCCACAAATTAAGTTTTAACAAGGTACACCTGTTAATTGAAAAACATTCCTGGTGACTACATCATGAAGCTGATTGAGAAAATGCCAAGCGTGTGCAAAGCTGTCATCAAGGCAAAGGGTGGCTTCTTTGAAGAATCTAAAATCTAAAATATATTTGGATTCGTTTAACCCTTTTTAGTTACTACATGATTCCATGTGTGCTATTTCATAGTTCTGATGTCTTCACTTATTCCACATTGTAGAAAATAGTAAAAATAAAGAAAAACCCTTGAATGAATGGTGTATCCAAACTTTTGACTGGTACTGTGTATATATATATATATATATAAATAACTGCCTCTACATTAAGAAATATTCAATCAAATTACAGCTTTTTTTGGGGGGGGGGGGGCTATTTACACCACGTTACCCTATAGTCTATAATTGATCCCCCAAGATCTAGACACCATGATGCATGCACTCCTCAAAACGTCATTTGAATTGGCAACAATCAGTGGCGATTTTGCCATGTGAATCTTGGGGGGGGGGGGGGGGGGGAGAGAATGTGGGATGCATGCCAGCAAAGCCACTACACAACACAACACTAAACAATACATGAATTGCACTCTACCACTGCTTCACCTGGCTATCAGCGGAGCCTTGTCTGGCAGTGAAACAGTTCATTCAGCCTCATTTATTGCCTTTTTTTTAAACAGCTGGTATGGCTGAGTGTTTAAACAAATGTGGTTTCTATTGACAATTGAGATGTGCAAACTATGGCATAAGGGGATGACAAGCGGATAAGAGGCAATCCGTAATTTCGATTAAGACATTAATGAGCGAGCTAGGACGGACGTAGTCAATATAACAATTTTAAGTTATACTAAGGTATACTTACACACTTTTGAAGTGTACAGCGACAGAATTCAGAACATGGGCCATTCTTACCGTGTTGTCCCTGTACACCAAGTCAGAACTGTAGGATAATTAAAGTGGGCATATAAGCAGACAATGAAAGCTCTTACAATATTAGATGATTACACTTTTCAAAAACAGGTTATAGGCTACATGTGCACCACCAAGTCAGAACAGTAGGTGAAATTAAGAGGTGAAAATATACCAAATTATTAGGGTGAGGCACATGGGCTACTAACAGCTTGCTACACAACATACACTTAGTATTACTTTCTTAGCTACAGTATACATATCTCCCTGGCATATTACATCATTTATGCAGCAGCATACAAGACATTTTTGGACTCACCTTCCCAGTTAGCACAGTGGATCTGGGCCGATTCCGGCTGAGAGTCGGGGCACTCGGCTGAGATCATTAACATTTCATATTTATTTATTTTTCCATATTTTCTCATTGTTTCTGTGATCAAAAAATACAATTAACATTTAAATTAAATTATTTAAGAGTCCTGTTTAAGTTGTATTTTAGTATTTTGATACCTTGTGTAAGGCCACTGATAAGCATTAAAAACTTTGTGGATGGAGCCTCCTGGGTGATGCAGCGGTCTAAGACACTGCATCACAGTGCAAACTGCATTGTTACAGATGCTAGTTCTATACCCATGCTGGCCACGAATGAGAGACCCATGAGGTGATGCACAATTGGCCAGGCATTGTCCGAGTTAGTGGAGGGTTTGGTTGGCCAGGATGTCCTTGTTGCATCGCATTGTAGTGACTCCTGTGTCGGGCCAGGTGCAAGCACGCTGACACGGTCACCAGGTGTACGGTGTTTCCTCTGACATCATTGTTTTGGGGATGGATGAGTATGATTTGTATGAATAAAATGTATAAGAGCAATATTTAAAATGACTAAATTGGTTAATTTTGTATACATTTATTTAAATTTGCATCGGGCCACTTCTAGGTGGGATTCTGGTAAGATGTCGACAAAGTCGTCTGAATTCCGGTAGACAGAAACGGCCTGATGTACTTGGGCTGATTCTGGGCAGTCATTCATTTTGATTCCGGGCCAAGTCTGAAACCTGATTCCGGAAGAGGGCCGCTTCTGGGCCGATTCCTCATTGCTAGCTGGGTTGTTGTGCTGTGCTCACTTGAACAGAAAGGTGGAACGGCGGTCCTTCGTGTGCAAATTTTGTCTTCAAACTATCAAAGTCTGCTATTTTCTGGATTTATAACTTGAAAAAAAAAGGTTGAATCATGATGACGTCAGTGATCTGCAGGTCTTAGCTCTAGAAAGAGGCATGAGTTCCCGATTTACAATTCCGTTGGATGAAAGTTCAAAACGTATTTTCCCAGTCGTAGCTCGTTTTTCCCGAGTTCCCAGTTGTCTTGAATTCACTAAAGTCCGATTTTGCAGTTCCGAGTTAACAATTGTTTTTATCGTGGCACAAATCATGCTTCATTGACAGCATGGCCAATGTTGAATGTTTATCATTTTAAACTAGGAAAAGATACCCTTATTCTTAGACCTGGGACCACACAGATACAGCCACTCCATTGAATAGCAGTTAGCCACTGATTCCTTCCAAACCACTCATTGTTGAATTTGCGATTTCCAACTTGTTGTGTAATGTTTATGTCCAATGGCCGATGAGCACCAATACATTTTATCTATCATTTCTCTTAATTATTTATCTTCATATGACAAGGATTAAAAAGGATTTGCCAGTAGATTGTCGACTTGATTCTTGATGATGACTGCTAGCTAAGATTTTGAAAGTATGATGTTGACATGATCAGTCCAATCAAAGTTACTGTAGATAAAACGTGATTTGATGGCATTTTATCGGTGGCAAGTGACCTTTAGCCTTCTTGGATGGGCACTTCTAATGTAACTCTGTGGCAGCACCCAAGGGGCTAGAATTTCCGATGTCTACCCTTAGACTTGGCTATGATGTAGTGTCCATATGAGTGACAGAACACTGAGCAAATCACAGTGCAACTCTCTGCATTTTCTGCTGGCTTGCCCCACCACAACAGAAAACACTGAGCTAGGCTGAAACACCTGCATTTTGGAGCTGCCTTACTCAAGAAAACAAAAACGAGACCATGTTTGTATGCAGCTTTATTAACTCAGTGATATATATATATATATATATTTTACATTGTTTGCAAACTGATATGTGATATGTATTAATGCCAAAATAACATGCAGAACAGGCAAGCCCCCCCCACCAAAAAAAAACATGTGAATAACAGGTCGCCACTGCCAACATTCAATGTCTACAATTCGTTTTTACAATGTGTTTGGTTCATCCAGGCCATGTAACAAACAGCATCAGTGTGAACCAGAGTATGCGAGCGGAGTTGAGCGGTTGGAAATACCGCACTGCTCAGGTGCTCCAGGTCATTTTCAACGTCTCTGCTACAAACCGCTCTGTGCTCAGAAAAGAAAACTGCCGCTCGATATTTTCTCCATTCATTAAAATCACAATTTAACCAACACCCATCTATTTTTGTGACTACCCGGGCCTACTATTTGGTTTTGAAGTATTGAAACCAAATCATATGATTCGAATGAAAAGTGTTTGAATAAACATGAAAAGGTGAATGTAAGAAGCGAACATGTCATATTAAACAGCATATAAACACTCCAAATAGGTCAGGAGCCAGACAGGGAGCCCAAGAAGGAATGGAAAGGAATTATTTAGCCTATATTATTTATATTATTTCAAGGCTATAGCCTACAAAGAAATACATTGTGAAGCATTTGCGAGTGTGACACAAAAGGCTGGTAGGAACATAAAGCATTCAACATTGTTGTATTAAATCATTATAGTCTATACATTTCGTATATAGTTTGTGACTTTACGTATAATTAAATTCAAATTAAACGAAAAATGACATTATTTCCTTTGAATTTATTTTTAGAATACATTTTTAGAAACATGAGTTTGGCCTGTCTGTGGCTTCAGGGCTCATGCGATGGTGTCTGGAGATCGGACCAGTAGCGGAAAATATCCATTCCACACTTGCAGGACGCTAAACATTATTTTCGCCATTCTTGACAGGCTGGGCAGAGACCCTGAGTTTTGTATGTATTTATATAGGTAGGCCTAAAGGTTTTTTAGGCAAAATAACCCAATCAAAACGGAAAGCTTCTTGAATACCGGCATATACCAAGCCTATTGGGCCAACTATGGCCTATTGTATAGATAGATAATAGAACAAACATGAACGAAACTTTTAAGATATGTGTTTTTTTGTTTAGAAACACTTTGCTCAATGACACATGTAGTTATATATCACCTCATTCCTTTCTTTTAGCATGTGAATGTAGTACACCACCATGCCTCGTGACACGTGCGAAAAGGCCGACGCTCCAGCCTTTGAGAATCTCGCTCCGAGCTCCTGTTAAACTGGGATCGCTCTGCTCCAGCTCTACCCCCCAACATCTGGTGTGAACAGAAGTAGGATGTAATGCTGCTGTTTTTCCGGTAGATGACAGCAGCGCATGCACCATTGGACAAAGTACGTCCGCGTTGTGGAAATTCTCCGTATTGTATGCCTTTTACAGGCCTCCGTAGTTTACGAAACTTTCCTGACGGACGCTGACCTGCGTTTTGAAGCAAACTTAGCTACATTTTACAGGAAAAGGAAGGTAGTTAACATCAGCTACATGGGCAACTGAGTAGTTATTTTTAGTAATTCTCGGTCTAGCTTGCTAGCATGGCTAAATTGCCAATCATAACTAAGCGTACTAGCTAACGTTTAGGACTAGCTAGCAATCTAGCTAACTTCGCTAGCAGCTGCATGTGATGGCTGAATGTTGAGCTTGCTAAATGTGATGTGTCTTTTTTTCAGGAGGAATGTGGTTATGATGTGTTCTTTGGCTCTGTTCCCCCCACCGCTGTCCGGCGATGGAGAGACTTCTCAATACAACGAGTCCAACACAGATCCATCCGTCTGGTTTGAGGTGGGCGGGCTACCGTATCATTGTCAATCCCTACTACTGTTAACCGGGTGGGTAAAATTTGTGGAACTTTCCAACAGGAATCTGTTCCAAAAACTTCGCAAATAACAAAGGTTGCCAACAAAACAACGCATACAATTTTGAATAGCGGCAGAATAAGATGCCGGGTAGAGAGTGGGCTATTTCATAACGTTTTTCACTCACCACGTTTATTTCCCGAAAAATGTCTTTCCTCACTCTGGTAGCCTATGGGCAAACATTAAGAATAAGATACGCGGTGAGTTGATCATGCTACTTTGTATGCGTTGTTTGTTGGCAACCTTGTACTTTACGTTTTTGGAACAGATTCCTGTTGGAACGATCCACAAATTATACCCACCCCTGTTAACTTACTAGTCACCACTAGCTACAGTGTAACTTACCGAGTTGCCACAAACTGTCTGCCACTGCATTGCTTGGCTGTTTAATGTTATCACCTAATATTAGGCAATGGTGTGTGTGGAGAGCAAGAGCTACAGTATGAATAATGTTGTATGCGTTTCCATTTTGCTGTAGGATTCACCTGCTCTGAATCTGTACTTCCCGCGAGAGTCACTGAAGCCTCACAGCCGCCAAGAGAGCAGCAGCAAGTCGGCCTTTAGGGACCACTGTGAGACGCTGTACACGAGGAGTGCAGGGGCTTGGTGTGTGTGTCTCTCTCTCTCTCTCACACACACGCGCAATTCCGAAGCCCTGTTTGTTCACTAATCCCCACCTCTGTCTGTCTGCTAGGCGTGATGCCGGCCTGTCTGGACTCCTAAATGAGATCGCCAACTCCAGTGCAGAGGGTGAGTGCCATGTTATCGTCGTTCTTTCACTCTCACGAAAGTATGGGCGAGGGGACGGTCAACTAAATAAGGGAACCAGGGACCCTCTGCACACATCATCAACAGTCACCCACGAAGCATCGTTACCCATCGCTCCACAAAAGCCGCGGCCCTTGCAGAGCAAGGGGAACTACTACTTCAAGGTCTCAGAGCAAGTGACGTCACCGATTGAAACGCTATTTAGCGCGCACCGCTAACTAAGCTAGCCGTTTCACATCCGTTACACAAGCGTGCGCTTTAGATAAGAAATTATCATGCAAGACTTTGTATCTTTTTAAAAATGCACTGTAACATTTTTGGGAGTTAAGGTCATTTTGATAACCAAATGTGATAAAGGAGCATATTCCTACACCTAAAACTGCTCCAAAACAAATTTATGTTCAAACATTTAAACGTTGGCCTCAGCTGATTACTGCATGCCGCCGTTTTGTTAACCCATCAACACTGACATCACTTGAATGGTTGGTCTGACAAGCAGCCCCGATTACAATGCATGTTATTAGCCTCATTGAGTGTTTTCATTTTGACAATTAAAAACATAGGAAAATAAGTGCCATTTTTAGAAGGCAGAAATTAGTAGTGTAACGTGGCATGAGTGATAAATTGACAAAAATATATACCCTGCAAGGTTGGCTATCCATAGCTAGTCCAAACCACAGCAAGCTCAGCTATCATTGATGGATGTTTTGCCATCTAGTGACGTTAGCGGGACGTCTTGCTACAGTTATTTTTACTATGGACATTGGCAGCATCATTTGTTAGGTCTCACCAATAGTTGCCATTGATTTAACAGGAGTGGACACTGTTAACAACCCTGCATATTGGTAGCTAACTCTTTCAGAACAGACAGACACCTAACCATCTTGCATTGACTGAATACTCGCTTTTCTAGCCCAGGTATCTAGCTAGCCTCTCCTAGGTTTGGCACATCTGAAGTCCCTCACTGCAAACCATATTGAATACCGTTTTAATGTGTAGTGTACATGATCTGCCAGCAAAAGTGACTTCGTTATTGTGGGCATTACCGTGCAGTTAGCCTGTTGGCTAGCTTTGGCTAACGCAGTTCGTCCCGTTACCCATGTCAAAACTACTGTAATGTTTAACACAGCTAGAGCTTACCCTCCGAATGAACACAAAAACATGTGTAAGTGAGTTTTTGAATGAACAATAGGCGCTTATTCGATGCTAGCTACCTGCTTTGAATGTGATTGTAGACATCATGCATTTAGCTAGTTTACTAATGACGTGTAACAGTAGATCTTGATGCCTCTGCCCATGTAACGTAGCCAAGTTGAATGTGCTCATATATGCAAATGCATTTTTGACCGGACTATACAGGCTTGTTATCGTGGTTGTGAGTAATTTGTTGTTTTTCGATCTCAAATGGGTTGTTTTAGCTTTTCGTTTATTCACTTGTTTGATTATGGCTGCTCCTGAGTGGTGCAGAGGTCTAAGGCACTGCATCTCAGTGCAAGAGGCGTCACTCCAGTCCCTGGTTCGAATCCAGGCTGCGTCACATCCGTCCGTGATTGGGAGTCCCATAGGGCGGCGCATACTTGGCCCAGCGTTGTCCGGGGTTTGGCCCGGGATAGGCCGTCATTGTAAATAAGAATTTGTTCTTAACTGATTTGCCTAGTTAAATAAAGGTTACATTTTTTTTAAATAAATTAAAACATCTCTCGAAAAACGTGTAATATTATCTTCTAAAAGCATTTTCATACCATCACGTTCAACAAGGTTACCTATAACCTTGACATGTAAACCAATGTTACAGGTTGATTTGAGTGTTTCAGTCCGTCTCCTAATTGAGTGTGTTCCCAGTGCCCAAGTGGCTAGGGGTGAGCTCGAGCTGTGTCCTGGCCTTGCTACGCTGGGTTTCCTCCTTCCACAGCTCTCTGTTTCCTCACCTAACAGTAAGTGGTCCAGTATGTCGTTTCACATGGCTAATTCTCAGGCAGTTCCAATCAAACAATGCAGAACTTGCCGGGGTGTGTTGGATTCTGCAGGCTTCTCTAAGTGACTGTCATTATTTTGCCCTTTGTCTTCAGTTGAGCAGCGAGGAAATGACCGCCGAGTTTTCCCAAGTGCTGGACTGGTAAGACTACCTTATTTAGTTGATGAATCCCCAATCGGATCCTTAAATATACTCTCTTATGTTATGTATGTCCTTGTCAAATGTGAGGTATTTGTTTACTTTCACAAAAGCATGCTCTCTGAAACCATGGCTGAAGTATGCTATGTATCTGTAGTTGTCCTCCTGTTCTTGCTCCCTGTGTCTCAGGTCGGACTGTGCAGTGCGGAGCTTTGCCTGGCACCCACACACTCAGAAGTGTGCCGTGGCCCTTTCAGACGATTCCATCAAGATCTACAACCCCAAGAGGTTAAGTCTGTCGCAATGGTTCTCTCTCTGTCTCTGTCTCTGTCTCTCTGTCTCTGTCATTGACTATCAAACTCTACGGGCTGGCTTTGAAACCTACAGTGCATTCGGAAAGTATTCAGACCCCTTGACTTCTTCCACATTTTGTAACGTTACAGCATTATTCGAAAATTTGATTAGATAAAACATTTTCCTCATCAATCTACGTACAGTACCCAATAATGAGAAAGTGAAAATGTTTGCAACTGTATAAAAAAAAACCTGAAATACCTTATTTACATAAGTATTCAGACCCTTTGCTATGAGCCTCGAAATTGAGCTCAGGTGCATCCTGTTTCCATTGATCAGCCTTGAGAAGTTTCTACAACTTGATTGGAGTCCACCTGTAGTAAATTCAATTGATTGGACATGATTTGGAAAGGCACACACTTGTCTATATAAGGTCCCACAGTTGACAATGCATGTCAGAGCAAATACCAAGCCATGAGATCGAAGGACGTGTCCGTAGAGCTCTGAGATAGGATTGTGTCGGGGCACAGATCTAGTGAAGGGTATCTGCAGCACTGAAGGTCTCCAAGAACACAGTGGCCTCCATCATTCTTAAATGGAAGAAGTTAAGAACCACCAAGTCTCTTCCTAGAGCTGGCTGCCTGGCCAAACTGAGCAATTGGGGAGAAGGTCCTTGGTCAGGAGGTCCAGAGTTCCACTGTGAATAATGATAGAACCTTCCAGAATGACAACCGTCTCTGCAGCACTCCATCAATCAGGCCTTTATGGTAGAGTCACCAGACTGAAGCCACTCCTCAGTAAAAGACACATGACATCCCGCTTGGAGTTTGCCAAAAGGCAACTAAAGACTCGCAGACCATGAGAAACAAGATTCTCTGGTCTGATGAAACCAAGATGGAATTCTTTGGACTGAATGCCAAGCATCACGTCTGGAGGAAACCTGGAACCATCCCTACGGTGAAGCATGGTGGTGGCAGCATCATGCTGTGGGGATGTTTTTCAGTGGCAGGGACTGGGAGACTAGCCAGGATCGAGGGAAAGATGAACAGAGGAAAGTATAGAGAGATCCTTGATGAAAACCTGCTCCAAAGCACTCAGGACCTCAGACTGGGGCGAAGGTTCACCTTCCAACAAGACAACGACCCTAAGCACACAGCCAAGACAACGCAGGAGAGGCTTCTGGGACTTGAGTGGCCCAGCCAGAGCCTGGACTTGAACCCGATCGAATATCTCTGGAGAGACCTGAATATAGCTGTGCAGCGACACTCCCCATCCAACCTGACAGAACTTGAGAGGATCTGCAGAGAAGAATGGGAGAAACTCCCCAAATACAGGTGTGCCAAGCTTGTAGCGTCATATCCAAGAAGACTCAAGACTGTAATCGCTGCCCGTCCTGTTTGTACATTGTCATTACGGGGTATAGTGTGTAGATTGATGAGGACAAAACATTTTGTTAAATCCATTTTAGAATAAGGCTTTAGCGTAACAATATGGAATAAGTCACGGGGACATTCCTTCCCAATGCACTTGTATGTCCTCAATCATATTGTCAGACCAGCCTAGTGCAGTGCAGTGTTTAAACTCTGGCACCGTTCCTGCAGTGTTTACGTACGGTTTGTGAGTGAAATTCTCTCTTCTCTGTCTCCCTGCCTTGGTCTCCCTGTCTCTTCGTCTCTCTGTCTCTCGCACATTCTCTCTCCTCAGTGCTACTACTCCCACCCTGAAGCACCGTCTGCAGCGCAGTGTGGCGGCTCTGCAGTGGAAGCCTTTGTGTGCATCTGCCCTGGCCGTCGCCTGTCACAACTGCCTGCTTGTCTGGCACGTGGACCCCACCTCACTTTCTACCAGGTACACACACACACACACACTTGTGTGCATTATAGAGTCATTTCTATGTCTTGAATGTTCTTTTTCCTCTGCCCTCCCTATTTCTCTCTCAATCCTTTTTTGGTCTTCGTCCCTCCCACAGGCCTTCCTCTGGCTGTGCCCAGGTCCTGTCTCACCCAGGCCATTCCCCCGTCACGTCCGTCGCATGGTCACCTAACGGACCTCTCCTGGTGTCGGCCTCTCCCAGGGACACTGCCATGCTGGTAGGAATCGTCTCAATCCACACACACAAACAGGATCTGCTACTCGACTGTGAAAGTATTTTACTGTGATGTCGTAAGGGCTTCGTGACTCTTGTCTGTCTCTCTCTTTCTCGCCGTCTCCTCTCTGTCAGGTGTGGGACGTCGCTGTTGAGAGCTGTGTGCCTCTCCACCGCGTGGGAGGGGGAGGAGTCACGTACCTGTCCTGGTCTCCCGATGGCAGTCGTGTGCTGGCAGCTACACCCTCCTCCCTCTTCAGGTCAGAGACGGTAGTGCAGGAGAGCTTCATGCTTCGTGTAGTGTTGGTCGGATTGACGTTTCTGTATTACTGTATGTGTGTGTTATTTATGTGTTTGTGTTGCTGCAGGGTTTGGGAAACCAGGATGTGGACTTGTGAGCGGTGGCCTAGTCTGAAGGGACGCTGTCAGGTGACACACACACACACACACACACACACACACACACACACACACACACACACACACACACAGTGTCTGGCTAACTGTCTCTCTAACTGTCTAGTCTGGCTGTTGGAGTCCTGATGGGAGTCGGCTGCTCTTCAGTGTGCAAGGAGAGACCGTCATCTATGCCCTGACCTTCACTGACAACCCAGGTGCACACACACACACAATTCCATGTACAATATAAGGCACTTAAACCTTTTTATAGTTGTTTACACTGTGCTGTGTGCTTGCGTTGTTTGTTTTGATGTGTGTTCTCCTCTTTGTCCACTAGGGGTGCCCTTAATGATGTCAGGT
The DNA here is from genome assembly GCF_002021735.2 of Oncorhynchus kisutch. Classification (NCBI taxonomy): domain Eukaryota; kingdom Metazoa; phylum Chordata; class Actinopteri; order Salmoniformes; family Salmonidae; genus Oncorhynchus; species Oncorhynchus kisutch. Next base: position 49,185,799 of record NC_034190.2, on the reverse strand, counting down.
GGGCCAAAGGCAGCAACAGTGGTGGCCGACCTGTCCGAGACCACCTTAAATACACCCGACGGAGATATCATGTAAGGAAAGGCCCGAGTTAACTCGTCCTTTACGTCACTAGTTGTCGATTACCCTCACCGATTGGATTGTTGGATTTGTCTATGTGTCAGGGTCGGAGGAGAGATCCAGTCATTGGTGTGGGATCCGAGAGGAGAGCGTCTAGCCGTGCATGTCAAAGGTCAGGCTTGTTCTGTCTCTTCCCACTTTCTCCGACTTGAGAGATTGTGTGTGTTTTGACGTCTTCTCTCCTCCGCTCACTCCCTCCCTCTCATCGGCTCCGCCAGGAGACGCCGGAGCAGGCCGCCCTGCCATGATCGCAGTGTTCAAGACTCAAATCAGCCCCGCTTTTAAGCTTCTGCCATGGTATGTGCTCTAGTATGTTACATTGCCAGGAAGGTATCTCAGTGGTAATCAGTTGTTTGTATCTCAGTGGTAATAACTGTGTGTGTGTGTCAGTGGTTTTGTCCAGGGGGAGGCCGGGACAGAGCCCAGACTGATGCAGTTTAACCCCAACTACCAGCATGGAGCCCAGCTCACTGTGGTTAGTCTCTCTTCAAACTCTTCTTTACATTCGCGGGCCTCCAGTCATTTAGACGACCCCTCACAGTGCTGCTTAAACTGGTCTTAATAAAGCTAGAGTTCACTGATAAACTTGAAATGTAGAGCTGTTTTCGAACCTCAAGTTGTTTCTGCCTTAATTCCATTCGTATGGGGAGACATGGGCAACATAAAATGGTACATGGTCCACACACAAATTCCCTTTTACATGACTATTGTTGTACAGTAGTGCATCAGTGACTAGAGCAACAGGTGTAGTGAGGTGTAACTTAACTCATCCTAGTGACTGTAGTGAATTCTCTCTCTACAGTGTTGGTCCAATGGGAAGATTACCCACGTGCCTTTCTGCTTTATGAGTGCTGGGAATCCCCAGCCTGGCCTGGGAGGCAGCCCGTCTCTCCCCCTGACCCAGGGCAGACCAGCCGACTACAACAACCAGACTCTCTACACAGAACTCATCTCCTGACCACAAACCCACACATACACACACTCAAACTAACACAGAAACCATATTTCAGTACAATTTATACTTTTTTTTTACACTTTGTAAATAAACGTGCACAAAGTGTAATGCAAATTGTGAATGATTGTGTCTTTTTGAATTCCTAGACCAAGACATGGTAAGGGGGTTGGTGGAATGGGGTTAAGGTCTAGGCAGCGCTGGCCCGTTCTTTCAAAAGAGATAAACAAGGTGATTGAGAGTTTGGAGCGTTTTAATGGAGATTTTCATTAGTCTTACTTAGACTTAAAGTATTCCCATGCACAATAGATACTCACCTGGAAGTTTAATATAAGTACACCCATCTAGTACAGGGTCAGACTCCCCTTTGGCTCCAGAACAGCCTGACTTCTTCGGGGCATTCTACAAGGTGTGGGAAACGTTCCACAGGGATGTTGGTCCATGCTGACGCGATGACATCATGCAGATTGGACGGCGGTACTTTCATGCGGCGTACAAGCCGTTCCATCTCATCCCAAAGGTGCTCTATTGGGTTGAGGTCTGGGGACTGCACAGGCCACTCAAGTACTGAACTCACTGTCATGTTCCAGGTGGTGTTTTTCCACTACCAAATTGTCCAGTGTTGGTGATCGCGTGCCCACTGGAGCCCTCTTTTTAGCTGATAGAAGTGGAACCCGGTGTGGTCGTCTGTTGAAATAGCCCATCCGTGACAAGGATCGATGAATTGTCCGTTCCGAGATGCCGTTCTGCACCCCACTATTGTACTGTCCCATTATTTGTCTGTGGCCCGCCTGTTCGCTTGTGCGATTCCTGACATTCTCCTTCGACCTCTCCTCAACAAGCTGTTTTCACCCACAGGACTGCTGCTGCTGACTGGATGATTTCTGTTTGTCGCTCAATTCTCTGTAAACCCTAGACACTTGTGTGTGAAAAGCCCAGAAGGGTGGCAGCTTCTGAGATACTGGATCCGACGCACCTTAAGTCACTCATTTTGCCCATTTTAACATTAAATCGAACAGGAACTGAATGCCCCGATGCCTGTCTGCTTGCTTTATATAGCAAGCAACATGACTCACTGTCTGTAGGAGAGATCTAGTTTTGTGAATGGGGGTGGTGTACCTAATAAACTGTCCGTTGAGTGTATATGATCGTATACAGATGGAATCAATGTTTGACATTATTCCATTCTTGTCATACTGCATCTGTTTGGGGTTCTTGCGGTCAATTTGCAGTCTACAGATGATTTATAATAATGTTCTGACTTCGCTCAAGAAAAAATCATCCCGCGGCTGAATCTATTTGAGGATCCCTGTCTAATTTAATCAAGTCTACTGTATATTCTCTTAATCTATGTTTATCTTGGCAATAATGTTTTCAATCTTTAAAAAAACAAAAAAACAATCTGGCATTAATGGTATAGCTTTGCTTTCGGGCAATAACTCGAAAAGATGTAGGTCTACGAAGATGATATTTGTAATGAGAATAATTTCCCTTTAAGAAGATATCACTGTTTAGTCTTCAGTCTAATTTGTATTGCTCAGCAGAAAGATATGGGAAGGTAATTGTGGGGAAAGCACACAACGGCAAACACCTATGTCAATGTGTTGATGCGTCAGTAAGACATTACTGTTTATAAACAAAATACTTCACAATTCCATTCAGCACAATTTCTTTATTTATGCTTATTAATTCAAACAAACAGAAGCCAACCATGCCCGGCCCAACCCTGAAACCGGTGAATGATTACAGACAGTACTTTCATTCCTGTGTAATGAGATTTTCTCAAAGCTAAAACACACACTCACGCACAGTCTCGCATACTCACACACATACCATGCACTCACAAACATAAAAAAAATAAAAAAAAGTTAACTGAACTCCCAAGAAATACAACTACAACAAAAACCTTAAAGTATACAGACCTTGGGTTCAGTTACCAAAAAAAAAGCTATTCAACTCCCATGCTATGTCCGTACTTACTCAAAAGAAACGCAATTAAAAATAAACTTCATTGTTACTTGGTTTTTCCTTTTTATTTCCAATTTACATCAATTAAAAGTGTAACAAAATTAAAATAGACAAGAAATGATCATAATAAAAATGAGTAACAACAAAAGAAATGACACACCCTCTCACACAGACCGAGACGAGCCACCCTGGTTGTTTTGGGTAGCTCTCCTTGGACTCCCGTGATTCTATTTGTGGGGCGTAGACTCCATAGGAGAATATCCAGAGTCACTTGGTTCCCTGCCTTGAATGGCTGCACCTGTCTTCCGAGGTGGGGTGTGTGTGTGTGTGTGGTGTGTGAGGCTAGTGGGGGTTTGGGGGAACAATGACTGAATTCTAGAACTCATAGCACCTTCTGAAGACAGCAAAGCAAAGATAGCTGTTCAGCACCAGTTCCACCCGAAAGCTCATTTGGGTCAGCTCAAGATTTAAGGTCAACTTTTTCTCTTTGTTTTTCAGCGTGAGGTAGCTTTAAACAATCCGGATGACTAAAACAAAACTGATTTAATTTCCCAAATTTTATTAGAATTTTTTTGGGGGGGTTGTTTGTCAACCGAGTAAGACATTTTCCTCTAATGGGCAATCAAGGGGTCAAGGACAAACATATCCAAATTTAACCTCACTTTCCAAAAAGTGTTGGTGTGCATATAGACACATGTACACACATAATGTGGAAATATATATAAAATCATCTGGTTGTTTATAAACACAGACTTTTGCAACAATAGAACCAAGTATTTTTAATACACAGTAAAAGTTTAGCTCCTGGTCTTGATGGTAAAAAAAAAACACATTTTGAAGCACCTTATAATTACTGAAAATATTTGATGGTCTACATTGATTCAAAATGGCGTATTTGTAGCTAGGTCTGAGTGGGAGGTTCTAGGTGATCTGTAGTGGGAGGAGCTTGTGCTGTTCTTATGGTGAAGTCCCCCCCCCCCCCCCCCCAGTCCCACTGTACCTCATCTATGCCCCTTTAAAGTTTAGACAATAAATAAGTGACATCGAGTCATGTTTCTGTTTCTCCATCACTCGTCCCTTGGCTTGGTCCCTTTTCCTTCTGGCTCAAACTCATTCCCACCGACTGTGGGCCACAGGAAACACGACTGGGGAATGCTGGAATTACGTACAGATATTGCTGGTGTCTTTCAGTGCTAACATCCAGGGTGTACAACTTGGAGAGCACTTCTTTGTAAGAGAGAATATCAATTATAATTTTTTTGTTTTTAGTTCCGGTCTTCATTTTTTGGAGCGTGTATTGTTTCATAGTTATTTCTTTCATGTTTTAGTTTTTTTTTCTCGTCTTGTTTCTCCCACTTTTACAAGAAGCAGACTGCGCCCACGTCCACGCCGAACTCCTGGTCCGCTCCTCCGATGTCCATGGGAGCAATGTCCACGATGGGCAGACGGGAGGTCTTCTGTGTTTTGTACTCGAAGACAGTCTTGCCCCACTGGCCTGTGTGTTTCTGTGGGACGACAACAGATATGTGTTGAAACACTGTACATTCCCATAGGCTACAATGACATATTTTTGGTTTGTTTACTGTTTAACTGGACTGTGCCTTCCCCAATAGGTCCTACATTACTATGTCCATCTTTCCCCCTGTCCCTACTTTGACAGTGCCTATTCCCCTCACCTTGCAGCCGTCCTCCGCCACGCTGTAGGTGAAGCGGCTGTTGCCCTCAGCTCGGATCTCCACGTCGTTGGAGCCCTGGAGCAGCAGAGACTTCTTCAGGTTGCCCGTGGATGCGTCCATGTAGGCCACGCTGTTCTTGCAGTGGTAGGTGAGGCTCTGAGACGCTTCCGTGGACAGCAGCCTCAGGAAGGTCAGCTGGATACTGGCGGCGTTGGTACCGTCCTCAGCGTAGCTGAACTGTGGAGGGAGCCAGAGGAGGAAGAGCTTAGGGTTAAACGGGACACGGGGCAAGGAAGGTGTGGAGGAGGTCATGGAGGTCACACACAGGTTTATGGGTGGTAGGATTTTATGTGATGTCTAGAACTTATCTGCAAGCCGGAAATATAGGTTCAGCCTGCAATTCATAAAAGGAAACACTGAGAGGAAGTGCTCTACTCGATGATCAGGGTAACCCTTGAAATGAAGTTACCCTACTAAAGCAGTATTTCGCTCAAACGTGCCAGTGAAGTGATTATTCATGTCGAGACTCACGTGGAATCCTCCATTCATGGTCTCTCCGAACCAGACGTGTTTGCGGTCCTTGCTCTTGCTTGTCCACCAGTTCTTGTGCGGCACGTTGGCTATGCTGGGGTACACACAGGTCTCGCCAGTCTCCATGTTGCAGAAGACCTTGATGGCATCAGCTGTGCTGCCAATGTTCGGGTCCACCCAGTAGTCACCTGGCGAACAGGAGGGGGAGAGGACAAATGGTTCAAACCTTAGCATGGTTTGGACTGATCACGTTGTACACATCTGTGGTCTTTCCTTTCCATTCACTCTCTCTTCTCCCTCTCCTCTAACCATTCCCCCACTCACCACTCTTCCACTCGGGGTGGGACAGTTTGATGTCTCTGCAGGTGCGGGCGGGGTTCTTCTGGCTACCGTCGGGGCTGCGCAGGTTCTCGATCTGGTAGTTGAGGGACTTGAGTGTGGAGTCCACCTCCACGTCGTGCTGCCTCAGGGAGCTGGATGCCTCATCAGCCCTCATGTACCTCAGGGGATCCGGAGACTTCTCTGGCTGAGACAGGCCAGCGAAGGCAGACATGTCGATGCCAGGGCCGGGAGGACCAGGAGGACCAGGGGGTCCGGGGTTACCAGGAGGACCCTGAAGGAGAAGAGGAGACGATTGTTACAAGGTGGGACTACATGAAGACTAACATATTTGTTGCTATATGCTATAAATGTTGCCAAGCGTTACTCACAGCAGCACCAGTCTCTCCAGAACGACCACGAGGCCCCGAGGGTCCGAGGGGTCCAGGGGTACCGTTAGATCCATCCTTACCAGCGGGACCGGCTGGGCCAGGGGGTCCCTGAGGAGATAGATAGGGTGGGGTCAGTCACAGCTCACACACATGGATGCTAGCATAACATGTATGAATGGGAGTCTCTTTGTAGAGGGGCTGGATTCACAGTTAGTTTGAAACTTTTACCGGATGTAACATTGTTCATGTTCAATTGTCCTACAGTGTACACTCTTTAATTCAAAAACAACCTGCTTATCGGACATTACAAACTTAGCAGCTACACTAGATGACCAAAAGTATGTGGACACCTGCTCGTCGAACATCTCATTACAAAATCTTGGGCATTAATATGGAGTTGGTCCCCCCTTTGCTGCTATAATTGCTGTGGGGATTTGCTTCCATTTAGCCACAAGAGCCTCAGTGAGGAGGGGCACTGATGTTTATCACTAGGCCTGGTTCGCAGTTTCCCTTTAAATTCATCCCAAAGGTGTTAGATGGAGTTGAGGTCAGGGCTCTGTGCAGGCCAGTCAAGTTCTTCCACACCGATCTTGACTAACCATTTCTGTATGGACCTCGATTTGTGCACAGGGGCATTGTCATTCCTGAAACAGGGAAGACTGCTCGGCCATGGAAACCCATTTCATGAAGCTCTCGACAAACAGTTATTGTGCTGACGTTGCTTCCAGAGGCAGTTTGGAACTCGGAAGTGAGTGTTGGAACCGAGAAACAGACGATTATTATGTGCTACGAGCTTGCTATGCGCTTCAGCACTCAGCGGTCCCGTTCTGTGAGCTTGTGTGGCCTACCGCATCGCGGTTGAGCCGTTGTTGCGCCTAGACTTTTCCACTTCACAATAACAGCACTTACAGTTGACCAGGGCAGACATCTAATGAACTGACTTGTTGGAAAGGTGGCATCCTATAACAGTGCCACGTTGAAAATCACTGAGCTCTTCAGTAAGACCATTCTAATGGCAATGTTTGTCAATGGAGATTGCATGGCGGTGTGCTCGATTTTATACAACTGTCAGCAGCGGGTGTGGCTGAAATAGACGAATCCACTCATTTGAAGCGGTGTCCACATACTTTTGTATATGTAGTGTATCTCTCTATGGGTGATAATTATTCACATCCCTTTCCTATTCTTTATCATGGAATTAATCTTTATGGCTACATTTTTTAAGTAGTAGCCTCTCCTGTCTTGTCTTCCTCTCTGCCACAACATGTGGTAATCACAAAAGCATTAGCCTTCCCTGTTATCCTAGGACAGACTAATTAAAACACAGTGGCCATTCTCATCCTCTACCTTATCACGGTGTTGGAGGATTATTTAAAAAAAACTAGCCTTTGACCCTCATTATTATATCACGGGATAACTACTGTATAGGAGTAGTCCTTTTGTCTTATCATAAGTCAGGAGGGATTAGAGAAGTGTTCTGTCCTTCTCTCTCGCCTGGACTCACTTTAGCGCCACTAGGTCCGGCAGGTCCAGCAGCTCCCTGGTCTCCAGCGGAGCCCTGTTAGTTTAGACAAAGACGACTGGAAGTCAGGGAACAGAACTTATTCCACACGCAGAAGTGTCATGAATACAGATCTATGAAGATGGAGAGGTATAATGGCTCAAGGTCCAGCGTGGCCAGAGGACTTGGGTGACTTACGGGAGGTCCGGGAAGACCCTGCAGACCAGTGAAGCCACGGTGTCCCTTCTGTCCCCTCTCTCCTGTCTCGCCAGCCTCTCCCTTGTCTCCACGGGGTCCTTGGGGTCCCTGATTTAGAGAGGCAGAGAGTGTCAATCAGCAAAAAAAAGGGTGTGCCAATGCCGGTGCAGCTACAGTTGGTAATAGTTCACTAGAGAATGGTGTGTGTGTTTCAAAATGAGCGATATCGAAACTCACAGCCATTCCTCTAGCGCCAGCTGGTCCAGCGGGTCCGGCAGGTCCTTGAGCACCCTAAAAACAAGAGTGAGGTTCTTCCCATTAGACAGGCTAACAACACCCAAACCAGTGTGAATTACAAAACACCGACATTTCTCTCATTCATATTGTGTCTAGTTTTGTATGGGTACTCACTCCCTCTCCTCTGTCTCCCTGCTTGCCCAGGGGGCCGACAGGGCCGGGGGCACCGGGAGCGCCCGGGGCACCAGGAGCACCAGCAGGACCAGTGTTACCACGCTCACCCTACAGGGGGAGAGAAGATCATAGGATATAAGGCCATCAAAGCGCATATGATAGCTTATCCATCAATTGGACTGATTGGTTTGGTCTGATTGGTGTATAATGCAGGTGTCTCACCTTGACTCCAGTGGATCCATCTCTACCAGGGGGTCCATCAGATCCAGCGTTGCCCTGTAAGTTAGAGACAGAGATTTATTCATTAATTGAAATGTATTGCTTTTTTGTTGGTTGCGGTTGTTGTTGTTAGTGCTGTGGTCATTGTTTACAATTCTGCTTGGCGGTTATTGTGACTGTGTGGGGGAGGGAAGTTCTTGTTTTTGGAGGTTGCTGTTGTTGTGTGGTGATTATTGATATTTATGTTAATGTTGTTGTTGCTTATGCTGCTGCTGTCGTTGCTATGGTTCTTGCAGTGGCTCAATCCAGAGGTGTAATTATATTGGCCAGCAGGTGGCACTATAGTGCAGCTATGGCCCACACCTCTGTCATTGCTGTGTGCAGCTACAGTGGCCTATAATTGTTGTTGTTGTTCTGGCCTTGCTGTTGTGTTTTAGTTCTGACCTCTCTTCCGGGCTCTCCTGCAGGTCCAGACAGTCCAGGGGGTCCCACAGGGCCAGGCGGTCCACGGTCACCACCAGCACCAGAAGCTCCCTGCTTACCGGGCTCTCCCTGTGACACACAGAACATGGACATCAGACTCACCATCAAGGAGTGAAGTGTCAGATGTCACCACAGTCCAATAACTGCAACGATGTAACATGCGACTGACTAGTCAATGGACTCATGGACTTCAATATTGATCTGCATGGTAAGTAGGACATCAGCAACTGTCTAAAAGCCCCTAGCTGGTAAGAAAAGCATCAAAACCCTCAATATGACGTAGTATGATGGACACTTAGTTCTGAATGCATCTCAGTTACAGCCAATTGGTCACTGAGTGATCGACTTCTTTGTGGCCGTTTTAAGGAGAAAGAAGTCTGGGTATAGATCTGTCATATTGAATGTATGTGGATATCAGGACTCCATGATATTACACAGGCAATCACTCCAGGCATCCCATATATGATTTTAGGGGACATATGTTGTTTAGTTACCACTCAATGGTGCATGACTAGTGGGAGTTATATGAGCCTGGACTTAGAAGGTTCTCAGGCCAATTGTCATTCATATTTTCTATCACTATATGTGGGTATGTCAGCTTATAGAGAGACCTTAACTTACAACTGGACCAGTAAGGGCAATGGTTCTCTAACACTGACCTGGCTTTCAAAGTTCACCTCTCTTCCTGATTCAGAAAATACTGTGACAATTTTTTACTCACTAATCATAGCCTAATTCAAGTGTGGTAGTTACTATCAGGGGTGAGGTACTCACAGACGGTCCAGGAAGACCAGGGAAGCCCCTCTCTCCACGCTGCCCAGGCAGACCAACAATACCACGAGACCCAGCCAGACCATGGGGACCTGAAGGACCATCAGGGCCCTAGAAATGGAGGAGACAATTAGGTCAAAGTTCACTACATTGACTTTACAGCCCCAGCTCATCGAGTTCATAACTGCAGTTCCAGAAAAACCAGGCACATTTTAAATGAAGTGGTTGACTATCAAGGTGGGTGAGTTGGTGTTACCAGGCCGACAAGTTACATCCATGAAGCTTAAAGTAACTGTTCAGTGAAAATCTCACTTTTTAAACGTTTATATTCGGTTAAATCATACCCAGATAATGTTGCTGACTCGTATTTGTGGCCAAAGCTTAAATTGGAGAAAAGACACTTCCAAAACACCACCTCAAAATTGTATCGTAAACAGACCATTTCAAAAAATGCTTGCTATTTCCTCGTAGAGAATGCTTCATTGGATGAGCTGGCCAATCAGCGGTCTACTTTTTATGACCGGTATACGCCCACACCATTCCAAGACAAGCTGCTTTTTAACATACTTAATTAAAAATGTTTGGAAGGAAAGTATTTCACTCATTGTAATTCATTAAAGGTCAGATTTCCTAGAAATCTGGAAACACTGGACAGTAACTTTAAGAGGCTGGGTGGCATTACCTCCGTGAGATATCATTTAGCCAATGTAAGAGTGGATGGGGAAGACTCACAGGGGGGCCGTCTTCTCCAGCATCCCCCTTCTCGCCAGGGGCTCCAGCAACTCCACGCAGCCCGGCATCTCCCTGTCTTCCTGGGGTGCCAGCGTCACCGCGAACTCCCTTAGGACCGTCTTTACCAGCAGGACCAGCGGGGCCAGCAGCACCAGGGTTACCCTGAGAGAGGGAACAGAGAGATGCAGCATTTTTTCAATCACACACATATACACAGGTAATCTGAATGAAAAGGTGAATTTCTGTTGTCTATGGAAGAGTTGTGAGGATGTGATACTCACGTTGGGACCGGGAGATCCAACTCTTCCAGCAGCACCAGGGAAACCAGTAGCACCCTACCAACAAGAAAGGGACAAGACAATATTTCAATAACAGAACATATCATGTGATATTTTCACTTACTATTGGGTAATAATCTCTTATCATTGGAACTGTTGACTTACAGCGCCACCCTGGGCACCCCGGCCTCCTTTAGATCCAGAAACACCAGTGGGACCCTGGAACAAAAAGCAACAATAAACACAATTAGACAAAGAAACAAGAACAATGAAACAAGAAGTGCATCAATTGTGTTCTCAAATACTCTCCATTTCTTTTTTCCTCCGAATGGTAACGTCTTGGGTCATAAGATATCTGTCTCAGGGACATACAGGTTTTTTGGTATCTCAAAGTGCATTTCGATGGGTACCTACCACAGGTCCAGGGGCCCCAGAGGGTCCCTGAGGTCCAGGGGCACCACCATCTCCCTTCTGTCCAGCCTCGCCAAACTCTCCCTTGGCTCCAGGCTGACCATCTGCACCCTGGAGTTTAGTGGATGGAAAAATACAGGTCAATAAAGATCCAACATTTGATATGGATGATGTGAATGTTTTCCTTGAAACGTATGCGACTGCTGTGGTTCTACTCACAGGAGGCCCAGCGAAGCCAGCAGGCCCAGGAGGACCACCCTCACCACGGTCACCCTGCAGGAAGAGAGAGACGGACTCGAGACACAGGCACCACAGAGAAAGGTTTTCTAACTGCACAGGTATATGTGGCCCTGTCCGTCATGCTGCAGGTGCGGTGGTTGAAAGAGGAGGAGGCTGTACTCATCGGAGATCAAGCCTTTTGGAATGGAATATATTCTGAGGGACTAAGTGTACTTTAATTTAGTGTACTTGGAACTTCCTTTATTATTTATAACTGTTGCCGGGCTACTTGGGAAGTGGCCATCAAAATGTCTGGTGACTTTGAGTGATCTTATATTTTGATCTGTCGAGCTCTGTTTCCTCTCTAGTTTCTTCCTGCTCTCTGTACTGGAGGGGAGTGAGTTTGCGCGAAGGTACATTTCGAACCTGAGCACGTCGACAACGTGGCTGATTCAATACAAGTCTAAAAACGGACGATATGACACTGGAGGTGGAAAGACCCAACTTACAGGAGCACCACGGGCACCAGCCGCACCAGTTGGGCCAGAAGGTCCACCCTCACCCTGAGAGGGAAGGAGAGAGAAGAGTGAGAAACCATCTGTCAAATGAATATTACACCGTACACATAATAACAGGTGTGTTTGATCAGTATGGTAATTCATACCTTCACGCCGTTGGGACCAGCTGGGCCAGGAGGACCAATGGGACCAGACAAGCCCTGAGTGGGAGGAGAGAATAAAGATGGAAAGGAGAGAGATGGAGTTATTATCAACCTCACTTGGTCATTGGATCATTGTATTTCCATTGGGACTTTGGATCAGAGTTGCCACAGAAGAGTGTGGCTATTTTCTCTGCTTCCGCGGTACTCACTCTGGAACCATCCTTTCCAGGAGCGCCCTCAGGTCCTTTCTCGCCGTTGTCACCCTGCAAAACACAGAAAACCATGACATGTATCATGATATAACCTTGCAGTCCGCCGTCGAATTTTCTACAACAATGATTCAATATTTTTGACAGTTGTTACTCACTCTGTCACCTTTGGCTCCAAGGATACCACCAGCTCCTCTCTCTCCTGGCATACCCTGCAGGCCGGGGGGTCCCTGAGATCCAGCACCACCAGTTGGCCCAATGGCTCCCTGTCAGAGAGGAGGAACGTGGAGTTAGAAGATGGCCCATCACACTGTTTCTGATGTTTCTCTCTTCAGTAGTGGCACTGTGATTGCCCGACTATAGGAGCTCAGGACTCCGTCTCCAATAGCAACGGAAACTCTTATTGAAGACGAGGTTGGCTGAGGGGAGGGGCTCCTCACCTTGGGTCCATCGGTTCCGGGAGTTCCAGGAAGTCCACGAGGTCCCTGCAGACCCTGAGATCCTGCACCGCCCCTCTCACCAGGGAAACCACGTTCGCCCTATCAGGGAACAGAGAGACAGGAAGTGAGAGGCAGAAACAGGAAGGACTACAGACATAAAGGTTTGAAGTATATGGTGGTGGCTAACTACATGATTGTGACAGTAAGTGAGGAAAAACATCTAAATCAGACTTATTGTAGAAATGAAAACTCACTCTGGGTCCCGTAACGCCTGCAGCACCAGCCTCTCCAGGAACACCCTACAGAGAGAGGAGAGAGACATTATAGCTGCACACTTTTACAGTAGATAAATGATACCTTGAGAATACAGCCTGTTCTTGTGTTTGCTAGAATTACATGATCAGGATACAGGCCTGAGGCGTGTGATGACAAATGTGACGTGAGTTAGCAGGGTTAGATGTTCCTAATGTGTTCAATCAATCAATAAGGGACCTGAACAGGTCGACCTGGTGTACTGCTGTGACCGTGGACACTCACCGCATCACCAGGCTTGCCTCCCTCTCCCGGGGGGCCAGCAGGTCCAGGCAGACCCTGCACAACAACAGGACCAATCAGTGACTTCCTATGACGTCATCAAAAATAGACATCAAGTTGTTCGGAATAGAATTATTCCTGTTCTAGCCATTCCAGAAAAGTAAGGCAAACTCACCTGGAAGCCAGATGGCCCAGCAGCTCCCTGCTCTCCTCTCTCTCCAGCAGGTCCCTAAGAGGAGAGCCATCAAAAGTGATCAACACAGGTTAGACAGCGACAGCACCCTGTGGTGCTGTGTGGAAAGTCTGGGAATTCCATTGCAATCCTCAAGTGCTCAAAGGGAGACGCTAGCTTTTTACAAATACTATGGCTACACGTATTCTGTTATGGGTGCATCGCAACAAGAGATTCTATTACTACGAGGTGCAGTTTTCACTCCTCCAGAACCGTCTATTGTCTTTCACAACGTCGGTCAGAGGTTGAACACTTACAGCAGGGCCGTTAGGTCCGGCAGCGCCAGTCTCACCATCTTTACCAGACAGACCCTGTTCAGAGAGAGAGAGGAACATGAATCAGTTCATTGTGAACCACCGCTGCAAAGGGATGGCGATCGATATCCGGTTCCTCCACCGTGTCATTCCTTGAAATTTTGTGGGGCTGAAAATACCAAAAAATTCCACAGAGGTGAACTCAACTTTGCTAAGACAGGAAGTTCATCTGAAACGCTGATCCACTTACTATCAGACCTTGACGACCCACAAGACCCTTCTCTCCTGCCTTGCCAGGCACACCCTGTTGGAGAAAAAAAAACACAGTGGTCAGTCACAGGGAAGAAGAAAAGACAAGTGCAAGGGGGCTTAATGGGGATGTTTCCATACACTTCCTGTACTGTATGTGTCTGCACTGTCAGATACTCTGTGTCTAGAGCTGGAGGAAAATCGACTGGCAATTTCTTCCCTCTGGGTATCACAACTTTACTGGAAACCCCTGTGACACTTACATTGGCTCCCTTTGGTCCGGGGAATCCCATCACACCAGGCTGGCCACGTGCTCCCTGAGGACCAGGTGGGCCGGGGCGACCGTCCTCACCAGCAGCACCCTACAGTACCACACACGGAGGAGAGAAGGTTTAATTGTATGGCAAAATGTTTGGTAAGAGTGGAATACTAGGCGGTGCTAGCCGGTTAACGAGGCATACTTACACCAGGGCCAACTTTGCCTTGAGGACCAGCATCTCCGGGGCGACCAGTGAGACCCTGTGAGCATCACACACAAAGACAGTGTCAACATTATACATGTAGATGGAAACCGATTTAAAGCCACGATGAGCCCCAGCTCGTATCGATGGCTGTTTTGGCTGGTTGTGGTGGTGGTGGTACCAGAGGTACTACGACTACTCACTCTGGCTCCGGGAAGACCAGGCTCTCCTGCGCGGCCGGGGTCACCAGTGCCTCCCTTAGGCCCACCCACGCCGGGAACACCACGGTCACCAGGGGCTCCCTGAGGAAGAAGAGGGGAGACAAAGAGAGAGATTAGTATTGTTTTGACAACATTGTTGATGAACTGTGACTAGCTAATTGTATTAATCATAGCTGGTTTTGGACAATCTATTTGTATTTGTTTTTTACTCATTGGTCTACATGGCCGTCTTCTTACAGTTAAGGACTCATTTAGTAGAACTAGTTGTTATGGTGATTTTGCTCCTGTCCATTCCTGTTTATCAGGTGAGATAAAAGTGTCAACATGTCAAATCAGCATTGTAAGACCCACCTTAGCACCAGCAAGACCGTCCTGACCCGGGAAACCACGGTTACCGGGAGCTCCCTAGAAACAAGGACAGAGAGGACATTTCCGTGATGAGGAATAGGATGTGGGAACAACTGATATGACCAAATGACACAGGACAAAAACAGAGCAAACTGCCGCGAGGTCTGTGATGGTTCGGATCCTTACTCTCTCGCCAGGAGGTCCAAGTGGTCCAGCAGCACCCGGCTCTCCTCTTGCTCCTCGTTTGCCCTCCTCGCCAGCGGGGCCAGGGCCGCCTTGGGGACCAATAGGGCCCTACAGGGGGTGAGCAAGAAGATGCCGGATTAATCCCAAACATACTTCCAAGTCCAACTCAATTGAGTGAAAATATCCATGTGTGGTTATGATATTATATGACCCATCAAAACAGAACTCACAAGCTCTCCCTTGGGTCCAGCCTCTCCTTTGAAACCAGGAATACCAGGGTCTCCCTGTAACAAACGCAGGGGCAAAGTCATCATTCTAGAAATCACTCAGAACAGTTGAAATAGGAATGACTTGACTCACCAGAAACATGGGTTTCCCCCCTAAGTAAAACCAATAAGCACCACCAACATAATATTAGGGTGTCCAGGTTTTGGGGGGAACATGGGGGACCTACCGACTGGCCCTTGGGCCCAAGAGGTCCTGTTGCTCCCTGAGGTCCGGGGGGGCCACGGGGTCCTGGGAAACCAGGTGCACCAGCAATACCAGAAGCACCCTACAGAGGGTGACAGAGGGAACACAACTGAGCGTTACTGACTGAGTAGTAGACCGATAATGGTGACCAAGAGCACTGTTTATTTCATGCTGAGTATATAAAGAGTGTAGAGGGTACTTTCTAAACCATATAGTGTAAGAGTATACTTACAGCAGATCCTTTAGCTCCGGGGATACCATCAGTACCAGGGTTGCCCTAAAGGAAGAGAGTGAAGAGACGAAAACAATGCATCAGTTTAATTATGAGATAATCAGTACGAGATGATGCACTTCGGACTGTATCACACAGAGCCTGGGTGTTACGTACAGAGGCGCCAGCGGGACCGGGAGATCCGGGTGTGCCAGCCTCTCCGCGGGGTCCCTGTGCGCCCTCAGCTCCACGGGCACCAGTGGGGCCAGCTTCTCCCTGTAGGATGGAAGCAATTCAGAGGACCATTAGGACTGCTGTTGCTTCTCCGTTGCTTCTAACTGTTCTTCAAACTGCCCTCGGCGACAAAGTCAAATGGTGTGGTGATTAGAGCTCATTGTCTCCCTGTGATAGACCGGCATACAGTCACGGTTCAATGTGACTCTTCCGAGTCCTTGACGTCGAGTGACTGTGAGAATCTCGCCTCGTTGCAGCTTATCACTATGGATCACCTCGTCAGAGTTTGTCACCCGTGGTCTAGGGAAATGAAGTGTCTGACCGCCGCGATTGGTGGGAATTGAACAGACCCATCCTTTATCGCACCAATAGGTTTCGATTTGGTTCATGGCTGGCAGGATGCACGGCAGAAAGAAATGAAGAATGTCAAAAATGTTACATACTGTAATTGTAAATAGTACAAACCTTGGAGCCAGGGGATCCAGGGAAACCAGGTGCTCCAGCAGGTCCAACAGGCCCCTGTAGGAAACCCAGTTCAAAGGTCAGAGTTCACAAACTCACTAATTCCTGTTTTTGTTATTATCGCACAAATACAACATGGACTGGGAGAAACAGACAAAGCGGTCCAAATCCATTTGAAATTATTTAGAAAATATGCACAATTGTGATGCAATAGGTGTATTATTGATTTCTGCATTACGGTTATCTTGTACGACAATGATAAAAGCTAGATGTCTTTGAAACAGTGAGGAACCAACATGAGGAGCTCATACGTACAGGAGGACCAGCAGGGCCAGGCAAGCCATCGTTACCACGGGCACCCTGAGGAGAGAGCAGACACGGGAGACATTATGATGGTGTTTAGGTACCGTGAGGTGTTCATGGATGAACACGTTCACACCGTTGTGTTTCAATATTCCGTCTCCAAAGGCCTAAGGTCGGCTTCATGAGACTACCATTCGGCAGGCTTTTCAGAATTGCCATTTTGACTGTAATTGATTTTGCTACACAGCCAGATTGAGAAGGTCTTTATCATGTGGCAACATTAACCAAAAAGAAAGTCCCAAACTCTAGGCTGGGATTGTCTGGTAGGCAAGTGTACAGACTATGATTGGGTCTGGTGAGGATTGATTGAGATTGGGGACATAAATGGTCGAAGCTATACGGCACATCATCTAGGGCTACACCTTAGCTTTGGTGCATTGCTAGCTTGTATTGTTCAGGAGTGTAATAGTTTAATCGGAGAGTGTTAAAGGTAAATGTCTGCGTTGTTACTCACAGCAGAGCCAGAAGCTCCGGGACGGCCTCTCTCGCCAGGCAGACCACGTGGTCCCTACAGGAGACAAGTGACGAACACTCAGCTTGGTAACATTCAGGTAAAAGTTACAGTTGGCGAATAAAAGCATTATACTCATACTATTCAGGTGCTGCACAGGTGTAAATGCTCTCTTACCATTGGTCCAGGGGCGCCGTTCTCTCCGGGAGCGCCACCCTCGCCCTATAGAGAGGAGACAGTCAGTCAGTTAGCCAATCGGACGGCTTCTCAGACAGTCCGTCAGATAGACAGACAAATAGACACAGAAATAGAAAACTCAAAAGA
The DNA here is from genome assembly GCF_002021735.2 of Oncorhynchus kisutch. NCBI lineage: Eukaryota > Metazoa > Chordata > Actinopteri > Salmoniformes > Salmonidae > Oncorhynchus > Oncorhynchus kisutch. Next base: position 49,168,311 of record NC_034190.2, on the reverse strand, counting down.
TTGGATGAGTAGAAGACCGAGGCAGAAGTCTTACCTTGGCTCCAGCAGCACCACCCTCTCCCTTAGATCCATCAAGACCAGGATGACCCTACACACACGGACGGACAGACAGCAGTGAGCCACTTCATCAGGACTTATTAGTCCTACATCAGCCCCATTAGACTGATTTAATGAACACTAATGAGCTAATCTGTTGCGTTGCTAATCATGCTGGGACGTGTAACATCATAATATCCATGCGGATGGAGTTGTGATTGTTAAAATAAGCACGATGAAGCACCCACTCTGTGTCCTTTGATTCCGGGAAGACCAGGAGTTCCGGGGAATCCACGAGCTCCCTGAAAGAAAGAGATAAATGAGGAAATTGGATACTAAAGGATTCTGTGTGGGATTCATCTGTAAACGGAACTCCTACCTTAAGATATTGAACATTGAATTGATCAGTATATAGTAAGACGTAAAGAAAGGCAATTGATGATAAAAAAAAACTTAAGTCTGTAGTACATAAGAGAACTGTTATCCATGGCATTGTGCTCTGATGTTATGGACATAGATTTCTTTTTTTTTTCTCTTTCTTTCTACTATAGTCTAATCTTTCAGTGTTTACCTGAGGTCCTGCAGGTCCACGTTCACCAGCCTTTCCAGGTTTGCCAGCCTCACCCTAGTAATAAAGAAAGGGAGACACTTGAAGATATGATTCAAATCAGGAGCTTATCAACTGAATAGTAAATGTCTTAACGTTTTACATTTAAGATTCGAATTAGTTTACTTCAGCGAGAGAAGGCAAATGCCCTCTGGGGTGGGGTGAGTGTGTGGGTGGGTGGGTGGGTGGGGAGTTCAGTGTGGGAATGTAAATGGCTAGAAGTTTAGGATTTTCTAAAGGGACATTTAATGAAACAATTGTATTATAAGTTAGAAATGGTAGGTCAGTGCTTTGTGGACTGCTTCGCTGGTACTGTGTCAAAGACGATCATGCTTGTGTTTTTGTAAACAGTGGGAGAAGAAACAAGGTCCGCCTTTCATGATGGAACGAGGGGCACTGGAGTCTGACCTGACGAAGTCAATAAGATAATGATAGTTTGGGCAGGTGGCAAGAGCTTTGTTGAGGAAATATGAGGAAATTGAAGTAACAAAGCGTGTTCAGAGCTCTACATCTGATAGAGCTCGCGCTCTACTCGAGCACGGCTTTGACAACCGAGCTCAGGCCTGAGCCGTGGATCTGGTCCAAGCCTGGCATGGTGCTGGTTCGGTTGCTGAAGAAGGCAATACTTACATCACTTCCTGGTTTGCCAGAAGGTCCAGGGGGTCCTTGGGGTCCCAGTGCACCCTGTCATAAGGGCAAAGAGCTTGTTGTCATTGATGTGTAGGCCCAATTGCTGTGACTTAGAACAGACTAGTGCAAGAAGCTACCTTCCCACAGTAAACTAAAAGGAAATCACTTCATGATTTCGGGGCCTTTCACCTAGTCTTTGAATTCTCACTGCCAACTCTAATGAAAATGTTATGTCACAGGCAGTCATGTTAAAAAGGTACCCTGTCTATTCCTGTCTATTTATATCTGGCATTCACAGCATGTAGAGGAAGGGGCATTTTCCTGTTGCTTGTGGTTTGATTTTAATGACGGGTAATGATGTTGGTGATTTTCACTTGAGCTCTGAGGGGGACGGAGCTCCATGTGATCCTCACATGGATAGACATTCCTACCACTTCTAGGGGTCAGAGGTTAGAGGTCGAACTGGGTTGAGTGGATTTATGAGACACTTTCACAGTAAACACTCATTTCTCTATATTTCATGTGGTTAGTACGCAATCATACAGCCCTCAGTCGAATACTGCTCCCGAGATAGCTGATACTAGAATGCTCTGGTGCTGCTGCCAAGCTCTACGTATTATATTTCTATATTGGCGTTGTGGCACAGAGATGTATGGTGCACCCTGGGATAGTTCTGGATACTCACAGCAGGGCCTGGCTCTCCAGTCTCTCCGGGGTTACCTTGGAAACCTTGTGGGCCCTGGAATTGATTATAAGGGACATCAAGTCAAAGACATCCTAATAGTCTGCATATTTCTATAGGCGTAGGGTGTCCACATTAGGGACCAACATAGTATATTAGGACACAGGTAGACCATAAATGTTTATCCATCCGATACAGAAGGTCAAAGGGTCAAGCACTAATCTACAGCACTGTCCACATTCTCCTTCTGTTGTGGTTATTACTAGGGCTTAGAGAGGTGTCCAGCCCACAGTTATGAAGGTGGTGTATACTTACAGGGGCTCCAGAAGGGCCAGGTGGACCACGGGGACCCATAGGGCCCTACAGAGGAAGAGGGAGAGAGATAATGAGAGGAAATGCATAATATTGATAGCAATTCATAGCTCAAAGACTATTGGGGGTATTTGCTATTTAGTCATGTCTTCTAGGGAGAGAAAGAACACTTAAAATTGTCAGATGTCCCATTGTAATTCAAATAACATGGCCTGTGGGTCTTCCGATGTTGTGCAATAATTAGTTACGGTTGTGGTGTAATAAAGGTTTGAGGCCATGGTTATCTGGTCGTATGAAAAAAAAAAAAATGTGTATTTCAATGAGTCGTCGGGTAGAATAATAGACTGTAGGTTGACTCTTATTTGGGAATTGGGGGAGGGGTCATATGCTTCCAAATGCTGCAGGGCGTGTCCATAGATACGTCAATTCATCGACCATAGGTAATATAAATAGCATATGTTTCATGATCATTTCTATGTCTTTGTTACTGACTGCCGTTATAATATAGCTCATATTCCATACTAACAGGACAGCATTAGCTATCGATTTGGTATGCCAGCACAATCTATACTACAGTATGTTCCATTCAGTGGTTCATTTCCATGACAAGATTGCAGTCTGCAGTACTGTCTTCAAGTCTGTAACACAGCATGCCACTACCGACCGACATTTACCACATACCATATAGCTCTTTAGTTTACCACTATGATTTTATTTGTTTCAATCATTCATTTGAGTCTTTTTTAAACCCCCCCTCTGGATTCTGTGAAGTTCATGTGACGGTACAGTAACATCTCTTGTCCTCTAACCATAGGTCCTTGCATCACTCCCATCTGTGCGCCTCCGGCTTTCTCATCGAATCCACCAGCCATCTGAGCCGCGAAGTTCTGCAGAAACACAACACGGGTCAAGAGACATTGTTCGTGAGTCGACGGTATCTACAGTAGATGCTACAGTGGTGACCTCACCAGGGCTCCGAGGAAACAAAAACTCTGGTGGCACGTTTACAGTTGTCAGAAGGGATTACATTGGTGATATTGACTGTGGCACAGTAGCTTACCAATGTGTCGTCCATTCTTCTCTCTCTATTCTACTAACTAACACATAGATGAGCAAATAGGCGTATGGCTTAGTCTCTTTCACACACGTGTGTGTGCGTGCGAATACACACATACACACACACACACACACACACACACACACACACACACACACACACACACACACACACATCTGACAGTGAGAATATGGCGATACTGTACTGCTAGTCCATCAACAGGGAGTGCTTCTCTGCAGCACAACGACATAAACAGAGATTATGTGTGGTGGTGACATACTCTCTCATCTACTCTCCTGTCCTCTCCTCTGTTTTCTACCACTTACCCCGCCAAGACCTGGGGGTCCGTTGGGTCCGGGAGGGCCAGGGGTTCCGGGGTTCCCGGGGGTTCCAGGCTCGCCATCTCTGCCTCTGGGGCCAACATTTCCCTAGGGAAAAGGCGAGAGGGACAAGCACATTCAACAACGGGGTTCAATACCTAAACATGTTCAGTGTTTATCAGCTTTCATTGGGAAAAGTGAGGGATCGGTATTGTTGCATGGCTTTGATGGTGTTGTCTGCCTTAGGAGACTATGTTACTGAATGTAATTCTGTTGGCAATCAATCAATCAATCGATCAACCAACCAATCCATTAATCAATCAATCAACCAACCAACCAATCAACAAATCAGTCCATCACCCAAACAATAAAACCAATTAACCAATCAATCAACTGTAATGCATTTGCTACATAACTAGCCTAGCCAGTGGTTGAAGAACTGCAGAGGACGTATTGAGGTGCTTTGCGGAATATGCCACTGTTTCGTTACAATCTTATTGTACTATTTATAGATTGGAATATATTGGATTTTCCACAATAAGGTAGCGTATACTGTAAATCTCACTATCCTGGATCTTAATGCAAAGTCTCACACATGATAAACTAGGCAGCAATTGAAGATGTTGAATGGTTAGCCCTTATTTCAGTCCATACCACAGACAGATTTCTAAGCATAACCTACCTGCACCAAGGTGACTGGGATTTACTGTCTTACCTTATCACCCTTAGCGCCAGCTTCTCCACGTGGTCCCTGCTCGCCCGAGGGGCCCTGCACAAACAAACATGTTAGGATGAGCAAGATGCTTGACAAACAGAGCACATTATTCACAAAACAAAAATAGCAAGTAAATATTTGAGAATATGTTTACCATAGGGCCTGCTGGTCCATTCGGTCCTACAACCTGGACAACAGAACAGAAAGAGACACTTGTTCAGTTCTCAATACTTAGTGGGATGAAAGTAGTCTTTTCAAAGCCCTGATGTCTTTGATAAGGTTTCGGGTTGCACTGCTTTGAATTGCTAAGATGCTGGGAATAGCAGGAAGTCCATTGACAATTTACTTTGGCTGAAAAAAACATCTTCCGCTTGTCAGGGTTTGTTCATTTCCCAAGAAGCCTTGCATACCAATGAATAAAAAAAGTTACTAAATGGATGTAAGACGATTGGTTTCGGTCCATTATGTCCTAGGAATGTCGGCTTCCTTCCATGTTTTGACAACAAAACAAAAAAAAAATCTGTCTAAAACCACCAGGTTCAAAGCATGGTAGCTAATCACTTATCATTCGGAGGCCTTGGCTCTCTTGGAATCATATGATTCCCCAAAAGAAGAAGAACACAAATAGCCAAATTAGTAGTCCGTTACACTCCAGAGAGTCAACCCCGATAATGACTACAAACTGACTTGGATAGCTATGCTGCATGTATGTGACTTTTAGGTGAGGCTATTATAAAAACGCGTGAAAGTGTCATCATTAGAAGTAGACATGCCATAGCCTCTTCTTGACTAATGCTTGGCAATGGCATGCATAGGTACCTAAAAAAGGAGCGTCAGTGCCTTCGTTGACCAAAAATCCCTATGTCACTCTGATTTGAACGGACAAACAAGTCTTCTGATCTCTTTCTGAGTGAGCGTGAGCTGTAGTGCATGCCTTTGCATACAGCAGCTCATCATTGACTGTACGCTTGAATAAGGCGGAGAAGAAATAAGTACATGAGATAATAAACACCCTGTGTCCCCGGAATACTGGCGCAATTATTTGACCATACAGTAAATCCGAGTGTGCATACTTACATCTGCAATCTCGCCTGGTTCCCCTTTCTGGCCCTAATAGGAACAAATGAAAGTCAGTGGTTTTAATGGTGGTCAGTGGTCTTAATGAAGGTCTCTGGTCTTAAGTCTGTGGTCCTAACGAAAGTCTGTGGTCCCAATGAAAGTCTGTGGTCCCAATGAAAGGCTGTGGTCCCAATGAAAGGCTGTGGTCCCAATGAAAGTCTGTGGTCCCAATGAAAGTCTGTGGTCCCAATGAAAGGCTGTGGTCCCAATGAAAGGCTGTGGTCCCAATGAAGACTTTATCAGTATAAAGACACATAATATTCACATCATGTAAGTCTGAAGTATTTTGGAGCCTGAGTGTGTGGATGGTTATACACAGTGTTTAGATGATCGTGTCGGCGATAGTCTGATAAGCATTGTCTAAATGACACATTGGTTTGTCCAACAGAAAATATGATTGTATTTTGCCAACTTATTGTTATTCGTTCATAACAGCTTTCAGGGTGGCATATCACATCATCGTTTCCCATGGTCTCACCTTAGCACCAATCACCGCCTCTGAGGTTGCATTTGAGGTGGATGAGGAAGAGAGAGAGAGAAAACAACATTAAAAAGGGTGAAGTTGAGACTGCTGATATCTGTGTGGGGGCCAAACCTCCAGAGTTTGAACCCTCCAGATTAAAAGGAAAACCTGTGGAAACCAAAGACCAAACTCCAAGGCCCTGACAACCCATCCCGAGTGGGTTTGAGGGTTAGCTGTAGATCCATGTTGAGGGGATGGGGCCAAAAGCAAAGCAAAGCAAAGCGTGTGGGTGGGACAGATGTTTGGATCAAATTGTCTGTAGGTGAAAAAACATTTGTCAATATAGCATATTTTGGAGCGAACAAGAGTTCATTGTATAAATGGCTTTAGCGAGGAGCATATCATGCGACGAAATGGCACATTTCATGGTTATTATGATAGACTGATGATGGATTGTTAGAACCAAAATGTATATCTTCTCAAAAGTTAAAGTTTAGTATACTTGACAGAATAAAACATGACGCATGAAAACTGTTTTTTTCGTTTTCAAAGACACATTTTTCAAAATGCTCAAAAATTTTGTCTCAGAATATATATACGCTTTGTTCAATCATAAAACATGAACAATGTGAAATGTGAGAGCAGCTTTGGTTTATTTGTGTTGTTCGGAAAGCAAGTATGAGTATTCTATGTTCAAAGTGAATATACTGTATCTTTGAATATTGATAGTAATAGCACATTGGCACTCTATATTATCATGTGTTTGCCTCTCTTCTCTTTGCATATTTTATCTCCTGTTGGTGAGCCTGGGAGTACACTCTTAGGAAAAAAAGCTGCTATCTAGAACCTAAAAGGGTTCTTCAACTGTCCCCATACGAGAACCCTTTGTAGAACCATTTTTGGTACTAGGTAGAACACGTTTGGTTCCAGGTAGAACCCTTCCCACAAGAGGGTTCTACATGGAACCCAAAAGGGTTCTACCTGGAACCAAAAAAGGGTTATCCTATGGGGACAGCTCGAATAAGCCTTTTTTCTACGAGTGTAGGTTGGGTCAAGTCTGGTGAAGTGAAGAACAATAATGACTCCCACATGCGTATGTCCCTGGAAATAGGATCATATCCAGACGCGATGGGAGTAACGTGGGACCGGTGTTGAAAAAGAAGGCAAAGCAGTCAAAAATGTTCACGCTTAGACACTAGTGATGGAGGAAATGAGACTTCAAGAACCCCAAAAGTGGGTGGGACTATCATGTCTTGTCAATCATTTGTCTTTTCTCACCCCAATAGGATCGCTTTGATGGGGTGGGAAAAAAAGCTTCCATTGGACAAAAAAAAATGACACAGTGATTGGCAGCTCAGGATAGCTTCTTAGTCACCCGCCACTAGTTAAAGCAAACATAGAAGTGTCTTGTTTTCAAGATTGACCCTGGTTGTTTTAAGTGGAAACCAGATGCCACAACTGTAGGAATAAACTCCTCATGAAGTGAACATCCATAGAGCGAGATTATCCAGAGGATGTTGCAGGTCTGGTCGCCAATCCAAAACAAGCAGGGAAAAGGGTAAAACTTTTGAATAGGGAACATCACACCTAGCTACTTAAATCCCTTTAATACAAATTTATGAGCCACAAAATCTGTCCTGACTCCTGTCCAGACTCATGTCTGCACACCAAAGTCCTGAACATAAGCTACTGAGGACCTGTTAAACCCAGTGAACATCTTAACTACCATTTAGTTCCCCATTCAAAAGTTTTGGCATGTTAAAAGGGCACAGTAATTTATTCATGATTGTGTGAATAAATAAATTACAACCAGTTGGGGCGCTGGCGTCCGCAGGGCAGATGGGGCAGCACTCTCTAGGTTGGATGATGGGGTTGGCACACTCTCTGATCTCCTCGCAGATGATCTCATCACACAGCACTGACCCGCTGTCACACACACAGATACGACACGGCTCCGGCTTCCACACATCCTTATCGTTATAGCGTTGGGCATCCTGGATGCAGCTGCCTGCCTCCTCTGTGACCACCGGCAGGAGGTGGTACAGAGGCCATGGGGCATGCCGGGGGCAGAGACAGGGGTGGAGGGTGGTGGTGGATGTGAGAAGTGGCAGGAGAGGGATAAATAGGGATGGGTGGGTGTCAAAGAGGGCATGACAGTGATCATGGTGTATAGGTGCGGGGGAGGAAGCATGAGGGGGCACATGTATAAATGGCAGGGTAGGGTGGAGGGCAAGCAGGAAGGGCATTGAGTGCAAGGTGGGGTGGAGGAGAGGGGTGGGGGTCAGAGTGAGATGGGTGAAGGTAAGTGGAGGCAGGTGGGAGGAGGGGGGAGAGACAAGTTATCAGCTTAGCATGAGGCCTCATTTACACCACTTGCACGGCACACAGCATCACAGCACCCACACTCATGACTACACTCACAGCTTGGGACAATCAACAGGTTTCACATATCATTTGTATTTTATTTTATTTAACCTTTATTTATCCAGGTTAGTCTCATTGCAATAAAATCTATTTTTACAGAGAGACCTGGTCCAACCAAGACAGCAGCAGGGGGGAACAATATTTGAGACAAATGTCAGACATACTAAAGGAACTTACATAGACACACCATAAAAAGTATATACAGTACCAGTCAAAAGTTTGGACACACCTACTCATTCAAGGGTTTTTCTTAATTTGTACAACTTTTTACATTGTCGAATAATATTGAAGACATCAAAACTATGAAATAACACATATGGAATCATGTATTAAGCAAAAAGGTGTTTAAAATATATTTGAGATTCTTCAAAGTAGCTACCCGTTTCCTTGATGACAGTTTTGCAAACTCTTGGCATTCTCTCAACCAGCTTCATGACGTAGTCACCTGGAATGCATTTCAATTAACAGTTGTTCCTTGCTACAAGTTAATTTGAGCCAATCAATTGTGTTGTTACAAGGGAGGGGTGGTTTACAGATTTGACCCTATTTGGTAAAAGACAAAGTCCATATTATGGCAAGAACAGCTCAAATAAGTAAAGAGAAACGAAAGTCCATCATTACTTTAAGACATGAAGGTCAGTCAATCTGTAAAACATTTCAAGAACTTAGAAAGTTTCTTCAAGTACAGTCGCATAAAACATCAAGCGTTGTGAGGAAACTGGCTCTCATGAGGACCGCCACAGGAAAGGAAGACCAGAGTTTCCTCTGCTGCAGGGGATAAATTCATTAGAGTTACCTGCCTCAGAAATTGCAGTGTGTTAATGTGTGTTAATCAGGCCTTCATGGTCGAATTGCTGGAAAGAAACCGCTACTAAAGGACATCAATAATAAGAACAGAATTGCTTGGTTCAAGAAACACGAGCAATGGACATTAGACCGGTGGTAATCTGTCCTTTGGTATTTGGTAAAATGAGAGATTTTTGGTTCCAACCACCTTGTCTTTGTGTGACGCAAAGTAGGTGAACGGATGTTCTCCACATGTGTGGTTCCCACCGTGAAGCATGGAGGAAGAGGTGTGGGGGTGCTTTCTGGTGACACTGTTGGTGATTTATTTAGAATTCAAGGTACACTTTACCAGCATGGCTACCACCGCATTCTGCAGCGATATGCCATTGCGCTTATTGGGACTATCATTTGTTTTCAACAGGATAATGACCCAACACACCTTCAGGCTGTGTAAGGCCTATTTGACCAAGGAGGAGAGCGATGGATTGCTGCAGCAGATGACCTGGCCTCCACAATCACCTGACCATACCCAATTGAGATGGTTTGGGGTGAGTTGGACTGCAGAGTGAAGGAAAAGCAACCAACAAGTGCTCAGCATATGTGGGAACTCCTTCAAGACTGATGGAAAAGCATTCCAGGTGAAGCTGGTTGAGAGAATGCCAAGAGTGTGCAAAGCTGTCATCAAGGCAAAGGGTGGCTACTTTGAAAAATATAAAATATATTTTGAATTGTTTAACAGTTTTTTTGGTTACTACATGATTCCATATGTGTTATTTTGTCATTTTGATGCCTTCATTATTATTGTATAATGTAGAAAATTGTAGAAATAAAGAAAAACCCTTGAATGAGTAGGTGTGTCCAAACTTTTGACTGGTACACCATGTTTTGACGCAGACACAAATATATTTCAATTACAGACATATATATTTTTTAAATCTATCATGTACAGTTGAAGTCGAAAGTTTACATACACTTAGGTTGGAGTCATTAAAACTCGTTTTTCAACCACTCCACAAATTTCTTGTTAACAAACTATAGTGTTGGCAAGTCGGTTAGGACATCTACTTTGTGCATGACACAAGTAATTTTTCCAACTGTTTACAGACAGATTGTTTCAGTTATAATTCACTGTATCACAATTCCAGTGGGTCAGAAGTTAACATACACTAAGTTGACTGTGCCTTTAAACAGCTTGGAAAATTCCAGCAAATTATGTCATGGATTTAGAAGCTTCTGATAGACTAATTGACATAATTTGAGTCAATTGGAGGTGTACCTGTGGATGTATTTCAAGGCCTACCTTCAAACTTAGTGCCTCTTTGCTTGACATCATGGGAAAATCTAAAGAAATCAGTCAAGACCTCAGAAACAAAATTGTAGACCTCCACAAGTCTGGTTCATCCTTGGGAGCAATTTCAAAATGCCTGAAGGTACCACGTTCATCTATACAAACAATAGTACGCAAGTATAAACACCATGGGACCACGCAGCCGCCATACCGCTCAGGAAGAAGACGCGTTCTGTCTCCTAAAGATTAACGTACTTTGGTGCGAAAAGTGCAAATTAATCCCATAACAACAGCAAAGGACCTTGTGAATATGCTGGAGGAAACAGGTAGAAAAGTATCTATATCCACAGTAAAACGAGTCCTATATCGACATAACCTGAAAGGCCGCTCAGCAAGGAAGAAGCCACTGGTCCAAAACCTGCATAAAAAAGCCAGACTATGGTTTGCAACTGCACATGGGGACAAAGATCGTACTTTTTGGAGAAATGTCCTCTGGTCTGATGAAACAAAAATAGAACTGTTTGGCCATAATGACCAACGTTATGTTTGGAGGAAAAAGTGGGAGGCTTGCAAGCCGAAGAACACCATCCCAACCGTGAAGCACGGGGGTGGCAGCATCATGTTGTGGGAGTGCTTTGCTCCAGGAGGGACTGGTGCACTTCACAAAATAGATGGCATCATGAGGAAAGGAAAATTATGTGGATATATTGAAGCAACATCTCAAGACATCAGTCAGGAAGTTAAAGCTTGGTCGCAAATGGGTCTTCCAAATGGACAATGGCCCCAAGCATGCTTCCAAAGTTGTGGCAAAATGGCTTAAGGACAACAAAGTCAAGGTATTGGAGTGGCCATCACAAAGCCCTGACCTCAATCCTATAGAAAATTTGCTGGCAGAACTGAAAAAGCGTGGAGAGGTCTACAAACCTGACTCAGTTACACCAGCTCTGTAAGGAGGAATGGGCCAAAATTCACCCAACTTATTGTGGGAAGGCTATGCAAAACGTTTGACCCAAGTTAAACAATTTAAAGGAAATGCTATCAAATACTAATTGAGTGTGTGTAAACTTCTGACCCACTGGGAATGTGATGAAAGAAATAAAAGCTGAAATGATTAATTATTTCTACTATTATTCTGACATTTCACATTCTTAAAATAAAGTGGTGATCCTAACTGACCTAAAGCATGGACTTTTTACAAGGATTAAATTTCAGAAATTGTGAAAAACTGAGTTTAAATGTATTTGGCTATGGTGTATGTAAACTTCCGACTTCAACTGTACCACTGCCTCAAGTCCTAATGCCAATCACATTCCTCAATAGCATGTGAATCAACCAAACTTTTAAACTCCTCCTAGATGAGAAGATCCTGGAGAGAATTACAAGACTACAGAGCCGAGTAGCTAAAACACTTTTTGCCTTGATCCGATCTGCTCTTTAAAAGTAAGTAGGAGTGACCTTATCAAAGAAGAACAGAGATGTCCAGAATCACACAAAAGCACTTATTATCAACCACATTAAAGACAGAAGCATATCAGCATAATGTATAATAATGTATGGCATCATTATGTTCATCATATCCAGGTATTATGCCTAATAGACTCATCTCAACACAATGCAACATGGATTGGCAGCATGGCAGACTGGATCTTTCAAGGTACTGGTCTGGGTGGATGCTGATTCTACCTGGGGGCCGCAGTCTCACAAAATCTAACCACCGGTCTGTCGCTTGGTTTAATCTAGAAGCATACCACCATGTACCCCACTGCAGGTTGGTTTCTAAAGCTATGCAGGGTTGGTCCTGGTCAGTTTCTGGATGGGAGACCAGATTCTGCTGGAAGTGGTGTTGTAGGGACAGTAGGAGGCACCCTTTCCTCTGGTCTAATTATTATTATTTTTATCCCAATGCTCCTGGGCAGTGATTGGGGACATTGCCCTGTTGTAGGGTGCTGACTTTCCAATGGCATGTTAAATGGGTGTCCTGACTCTTGGTGTCACTGAAGATCCCATGGCACTTATTGTAGGAGTAGGGGCTCTTAACCTTGGTGTCCTGGATAAATTCCCGATCTGGCCTTAATTATCTCCAGTTTACAATTGTCTCATTCATCGCCTCTCTCCTGTAACTATTCCCCAGGTCGTTGATGTAAATGAGAATGTGTTCTCAGTCAACTTACCTGGTAAAAAAAATAAAAGCTCAACAAGCCTCACCCAGGTTTATTTCTCCTGCACTCAAACGGCTAGATTCGTTAACTCCAACGGAAGATAAAGCATCTATTCAGATCACAGTAATCATATGCAGGAGGATTCTGAGGCAGCCGACAATGAATGTATATAGCGGTGCCATTTACAGTGGAAATAGTTTTTTTTGCATGGTGGAGTTAGTATGTTTAACCTGTATGCCTACTGCGCTCCCTGGTGACCAGTAGACCTGTTATGAATGAGTCCCTCACACTGGGCGACTGTGCCCAATTGACAAGCTGCTGCCCTAAGTAAACAGGGAGTCCTTCTAAAATTCTCCATCTGGATCGCACAGCTGTGTCAGGCGCCAGTTCAAACACATTGGAGAATTGAGAATGGGTAGCTTTCATGCACAGGGTCTAAGGTTGGATCTATGAGGCTAAATGCAGCTATTTGTTTGTGTTGCATTTATGTGAAAGTGGTTATTAGCACGTACCTGCTACCAAACTATACTATATAACACACAAGTAAACCATTTAAGCTTTCCCCACAAAAGGTGGGTTCGGTTGGTGGCATGTTGTTCCACAACTTTTCTTTGAGTTGTGGCAATATGTATACGGACCCACAATCTCTAATTCCTTACTAAATGCTTAGAACTACTAGCAACAATGGACATGTGGCCCCTAAAATCTGTTCTTTGGAGTACTTCAAGAGAAATTGATGAACCATTTTAGGCTATGTGGAAACAAGCCTATGAATATGAGGATTTGGAAAGCAACACATGATACATTACACATTGCATAGTGTGGTGTAGCCTATCTCTCTAGCGACAGTAGTATCCTGTTCCATAGTTTCTTCATAAAATAAAATATCTTATTGAGCGACCAACTGCCATTCACTTCCTGCTACCCTTTGAGCCTTCTAGTCTGGGGTCAAGCTGTGTCTGACCCTGTCTTTTTAAATTATGAATATAATTAACCTTTTCAAATATTTCAGCCACAGCATGAAACACAAATAATTACGCTTTTAATCCCCCTCATTTAACAAATAGTCACCTTAAACAATTCAGCTATACTTTTGAAATCAGAATGTTTTCTCAGGGAGGGTGTGGGGGGGAGGGGTGTAAATGCCAAAGTAAACGTTTTCTAAATTGCCCAATAAGCTCTTGAACTGTCAAAGCATCTCAAGTGAGCCACTGTGTCTCGTCTGTTGTCTCCACCAAATGGATTTGTGTTGTTAAACACTGGCACCACAGCTAGAGAGAGCACACTGACGTGTGATTGTTCAGAGACAGGAACCACAGTGAGTATCCTGGAGTGAAACAAACGGACACTTGTTCACCTGGTTCTCCATCCCACACAGATGTGCCTTGATAGCCTCACCTATCCTCCCAAAAGAAAGGTCAACTCTTTCATAGGCCCCTTATATCTGCAAACACTTACAATGTAACCAAAATGTAGCAATTAACAATGTCAATATCAAACCAGTATTAGGATGATAATGTTCAATTCAATACCATTATTTACATAGTTAAATAGTAATTTCTTAAATTGATATAATGTACAGTATAACAGTCCAGATAATTAACATTTCACCTCTGAATTGTATCTGCAAGAATTCTAATTCATAATTGGGCAATTCCTCCAATGACCGACAGATATGTTTGCATGAGTATGTGCCCCTCCACCAATGCCAATGTACACAAGTGGTTCACAAAATCATATCCAATTCTCATATATTGTTTGCTGCAGTTTTACCAACACTTGCCCTATTCATTGTGAAGGTAAGATTTGCGCAGGAACTTTAGATGCCAAGGTAGTGTGCCACAGAAGCGCAGAAAGTAAAATATGAGTTGATAAAATGGCATCAGCAGAAGAATCGAAACTTTTGCAAAAGACAATTCAACAGAATTATGTAACTTACGGTCATCCTCTTCCTGGCATCTGACAATGGATATTAAAACAACTTGGGATGCTACAAGTAGCAGAACAGTCCGTGAATCCACAAAGCTGAACATGTCTAAATTTTAGACATGCAGGACCTTGGGTGAAGAAAAAGATGGGACGGATCAGACGATGCTCTCTTTTAATGGAGTGTGTTTGTGTGTTCCCAGAGACTACAACCGAACCATGCAGTCAACCTTCCAAAATCGAAGTGGAATCCAACGCGGGGCCCTAGCCGGCACTTTACACCCACCGCGTCAGAGCAAGAACCGCGGTTTTATGTCCACAGTACCTTCTACGGATCTTCGTATATTCCAAAATACTAGACCTCCCCCCGACCCCCAGTCGAGCTTGAAACCCAACCCACATCTCCCTCCCCTCAGCACCAGCAGAATCTATTCTCCCAGGGACCTCTTTCTTTCTCCTATTCCTCCCACGCGCTGCGAGGACGAGGTAGCCTACCTATAAATCACACTTTTTGGTTCGCTTTCGACCCCCCATTACAATAGCGTGGAGTATAGCCACTCACCACAATTGTGCATTACAATACTTGAAGTAGACCTTTTCCGAATGTTGCTCAATAGGCTACAATAACCAATAACAGATTTTCCATTTTACCATTTGCAGGTGGATTTAGTCCTTCACGGATAGGCCTACATTCATATTCAACTCATGTTTATTCATACACTTAAAAAAAAATTGGCACTTAAAATAGGCAACTCTCTTATATATGAGCTTATAACAAATGTGTAATGCAGTAATGACCAGATGTCTGAATTACATCATGGCTCTTTTTGATGCAATAGTATCGTAAGTCTACCTGGGATCATGTCCATAGACTTGCAGTTTAGATTTAGGACCCAGAACAGAACTTACTCAGGTCAATAGATGAGAGACAGGCTTTTAAGATGGATCAGCTATTGTGCACACAAATATAGGATTACTGTATTGAAGTCCATGGATTCCCCCAAGAGGAAACCGATCCCCTCATTGAGAGTGAATGACACTGTCGACCTGTCCATGTGCCCACACTTGGCAAATGTTGGAGGCCTATATTTAGAAAGTTTCTACATTTCAATATTCTCTCTCTCTCTCTCTCTCTCTCTCTCTCTCTCTCTCTCTCTCTCTCTGTCTCTCTCTCTCTCTCTCTCTTACTCTCTCTCGCTCTCTCTTTCAATTCAATTCAAAGGGCTTTATTGGCAGGAATTGTTAATCAACTTGGTGTTCATCTGCTCACAGGCCTCCAACTAACCTACCTGTAAAAAAATATATACAAAATCAAATAAGGCTAATCCACTTAGCTAACAATGGGAGTTGAGGGTGTATGAAGTGGACCATGGTGTGAACCGTAGGGAGCACCGAGGGCACGGGAAACGGCCAGCCTGTCTCTGAGGATTAACTCATTCTAAACCTGTCTGACTCTACAGCGATTCTTGGATTATGGCTTTATGGGTGTCTAATTATTGCGGGACCTGAGGCTACCCCTGGGTGTGTAGAGCACTCCAGTCCATGACAGTGTTATGTCATGGTCACGTTGCATACTTAGGGTCAGTCAGAGTTTCGGCAAGAGGCCTGTCTGTTTGAGCAAAGACCAGTTGACATGAGGCTGTGAGAACCAGTTAAAAGAAGATGTCTGCCATGACTGTTTGCGATGTATATTAAGGGGCTGGAAACTGAAGGCGTGTTGTATGCACTTCCATTAACTTTCCTGCATATGCAGTAATAGTGTTGGCTTGATTAAATGTAACTGTGAACAGAAATACACGCCAACTGTAATTACTCAGCAAGCAGCACCGCACTGTCTATTCTAAACCAACAATGTATCCCTTCAAATTACAGTACATGCAGTACATACAGTACATACAAATTCCACCAGTACATGGAGCTTGTTGCTATTGCTAATGTTATACTAGTTACCTGTCACAACAGTTCAGATGCCCAACAGTCCCCTCCAGGCAAACAACATGGGCTCTCTTCATTGTGAAGCTCAGAAATAGTGACCCAGGGGATGAAATGCCACTATGATCTTTATCGTGTATCTTTCTGAGGCAGATAGGGCCAGGTGAGAGGGTCTGAAAGCGGGTCTTTGTTGAGTGGAGAGGCACAATCACACCGGGGTCATAACCTTTTCGAGAGACCTGTCATATAGGGAAGAAAGCGTCTGAACCCTTCATCACACCCCTGATCACTTTCTACAGATACAGTAACAACTGATCCAGGGACAGTTGTATTATTTGGTGCATATTGGTTAAGGTTAGGGAGAGCTGATCCTAAATCAGTTAATTTGGAAGAACACAGGAAGCATCTTGACCAATGCAGTCCTCATATCTGTTCCTAAAGCAACTAGCGAGCTCTGAATGTCTGTCGTAAATGACCATCATGCCTGTCCTAGCTAAACCAATATTATGTTCTATTAAGAACAAAATCACACTCTCATTAACACCCTCTCCAATTTACAAAGTGAAGCCAGGTTATTTTATTAGGCAAGTCAGTTAAGAACAAATGATTATTTTCAATGATGGCCTAGGAACAGTGGGTTAACTGCCTTGTTCAGGGGCAGAATGACAGATTTGTACCTTGTCTGCTCAAGGATTCAATCTTGCAACCTTTCAGTTAATAGTCCAACGCTCTAACCACTAGGCTACCTGCCGCCCCAGAAAAAGGGAGATTGATAGATCATAGGACCAACAGTAGGTACATACACTGAGTGTACAAAACATTAAGAACAGCTGCTCTTTCAATGCCACAGACTGACCAGGTGAACCCAGGTGGAAGCTATGATCCCTTATTGGCGTCACTTGTTAAATCCACTTCAATCAGTGTAGATGAAGGAGAGGAGACAGGTTAAAGAAGGATTTTTAAGCCTTTTAACAATTGAGACATGGTTTGTGTATGTGTGCCATTCAGATCGTGAATGATCAAGACAAAATATTTAAGTGCCTTTGAACGTGGGTATGATAGTACGTGCCAGGCGCACCAATTTGTGTCAAGAACTGCAACGTTGCTGGGTTTTTCAAGCTCAGCAGTTTCCTGTGTGTGTCAAGAATGGTCCATCACCCAAAGGACATCCAGCCAACTTGACACAACTGTGGGAAGCATTGGAGTCAACATGGATCAGCATCCCCGTTGAATGCTTTCGACACCTTGTAGAGTCCATGCCCTGACGAATCGAGGCTGTTCTGAGGACAAAAGGGGTTGAGGGGGTGCAACTCAATATTAGGAAGGTGTTTGGTGTACTCATTGTAGAACTGGAATATACTGGTAACAAAATAAAGGAAATAGCAACATAAAGTGACTAAATAGGGTGTAGGTGTCTGGAACTCTGTCAGAGTAACGTGACATCCTTCTTCCCACGAGAAATTCCATAATTTGGTGTTTTGTTGATGGTGGTGGAAAACACTGTCTCGGGTGCCACTCTAGAAACTCCCAGAAGTGTTCAATCGGGTTGAGATCTGGTGACTGAGACGGCCGTGGCATACGGTTTACACTGTTTTCATGCTCATCAAACCATTCGGTGACCGCTCTGTGATGCCCTGTGATGGCGGCATTGTCATCCTATTGGGACATAGCCATGGTTGCCAAAATAATGGCCTGCCCAGCATTTGTATACATGACCCTAAGCACGATGGGATGTTAATTGCTTAATTAACTCAGGAACTGCAACTGTGTGGAAGCACCTACTTTCAATATATTGTGTATCCCTCATTTACTCATGTGTCTCCATTATTTAGGCAGTTACCTGTACATAGAACTGCAATCTGAAAGCATCACTCAAATGCATGACTACTAGACGGCCATCTTGGGGGGACTTATTTGGAATGTTCTGTTTTACTGATAACTTCTGCTGGATTTCTCAGTGTACCATGCCTTATGATCACAACAATAGATCAATTGAACTGCGCCTCCACAATGGTAGCCAAGGTCCAAAGAACTTAATGTGCGATAGAAAACTGTCCGTTCAAGAAATGTCTCTCGTTCCCCTGACTGTACGCTGCCTCCGTCTCCCTGAGCACACAATAGGCCTCTGTGTGCTGGGCCCACGGAATGCTGTGAGATGGCAGGGCAGTGGGGATCGCTGCCTGATGAGGATGGTGGCTGGGGGGTTGAGGAATGGTGGGTAAAGGTGGGAGGATGGAGGGGTTCGGGGAGGGGAGTGATCATTCAGGACTGTATGACTGCAAAGAGGCTCCAGGGGTCTAGAGGGTGTCTAGGTTTCGGCACGGTGACCACTGTGGAGGGGTGGCTGTGGTTTGCTGAGTACACAGAGGAGGGTGGGGGGGCTGCTTCAACGTACCTGGGGAAGTCGAGCAAAGCACAGGGCCAGTCTCAGTCTATAAAATATATTTGTTATTGTATACATTTTCTATTATAATTTCATAAATGGTGCAGGAGGTAACATTTGTACAGTTGAATAGCATACCCAGATTACCAAATAGTAGATAATGGGACCAAAAAGGTGATAGAATATAATCTAAAAAAAATTCAACGCTGTACAATTGCGCTGTGTTTAACTAGAGGAACTCTAAATTCGGCTGGAGAGAATGAGGGAAATCTGTGGAATATTTGGATTTCAGTGCACATCTCTGGCGTAAAGATGTCTTGGTGACAAAACTCCCTCCAGTGGAAGTCGGGTAGAACTGTCTGGCTACTCTTGCTTTAGCGGTGTGCTTGTATGTGTGTGTGTGCGTGCGCGTGCGTGTGTGTGTGTGCGTGTGTGTGCCTGTTTGCACTGTAAGGCCTGTATGTCTGTGTCATTATGGGGAGGAATGTGGGAGAGAGTAAAGTTGGCAATGAGTGAGAATTCCATTCACGCTGGGTGGTAGATGGATAATGGACCGTGTTCTTTAATTTGAGAAGCGAAATGAACGATGCATCAAATCTCTACAATTCTCTAATTAGGGAGTTTTGTTTCACCACTCTGCACACAATTAAAATGTTCCTCTCGCTATGATCAATATCAAATTAACGTCTAAGAAGTCATCGAAAATTGAAAGCAGAGGATATGTTGAGATTGGAAAGTAGCAATTTCCTTTGGATAGTAAAAGCATAAAATGAAGACTTCGCAGACACTTTTTTCCTCATTGGCTTTTCTTCCAACATCATTCTAACCTTCTGTCCTACAAAGTAGAAAGCATGACTCTCAGACCCAAGAGAGTTTAGCGAGGGTCAGAAAAACGAACCTTTCAAACCAAGACGTTTTGCCGCCAACTTTTTGCAGACTTTTCTTTGTACTGTATATGAACGATTTTGCCAACAGCAAAGCCTGTACTTTTAATTCCACCAACCGAGGTAGTCATGATTGTGGTAATATGTTGCAAAGTCCCGCCAAACCCTCAGTATTAATGCAAACAAACAACATCCCCCTCTTCCTCAGAGAACGACAGGGTAAATGGAGAAAGATGCCAGTGAGAAGTAGCCTGACTGGGCAAAACACTTCTCTTTGATCTCTTCTTTAGCACTTCATGAAGTAGTTGTGATTTTGGGGTTGTGTGCACTCTGATATGTGCTTGTGTGAAATCGTCCAATGATATTAGCTGGGTACAAGGTTGTGTAGGTTACTTTCTAAATGTAATCCGTTACAGTTACTAGTAGGTTACTTGTCCAAAATTGTAATCAGTAGTGTGACTTTTGTATTACCCAAACTCAGTAACGTAACCTGATTACTTTCCGTTACTTTTGGATTACTTTCACTTTAACAGGCATTAGAAGACAGAAATGTTCCATCAAACGCATCTGGTGTGTCATCATAATGGTCTCTGACTTGTGGTCAGACTCGCTCATGTGGAACAAACTTAAATCTGCACCTTTTTTCAATGTTGAATTGAACGTCATAATGTATTTTTTCCGCAAACATCCTTTCTGAATTTAAAAGTAATCCAAGAAGTAATCATGAAGTTTTTCTAAAGTATCTGTAATCTGAATACAATATATTAGCTGGTAACATAACTTATTACAGTTAGGGGTTTTTTGCAATCAGATTACATGTAACTGATTACATGTAATCATTACTCCCCAAACCTGGTCAGGTAGATACCACTATTTGAGACGCCCTGAACTGCTGAAGGAATCCCAGACAAGCTTTGGACCCAATAGAAATATATAGCAGTTTCTCCTAAATCCAGGATATCATGGTGACATTTTAGGTGAGTCTGTTAACTACCATATTTCACCAGAATACTTTTTGACCCATAATCCTGTCCAAATACAGAATCTCCAACCCCCAAGTGTTTCAAACTGACTGTCCATTGTAGGTTATTCTAAGCTCCAGGGCTTTATCCAGGCTCTCAGACTACTGAGGCTGAATCAAAGCAGCAGGCTCCGGTATATTTATTTTCCTGTGTGAGACGACGACGGGGGTGGGGGTGGGTAGTTAAGTTTGTGCAGGCAGGAAGGGTGGGGCATGGGGGCTTCTCACACACGATTGAGGCTGGGGGGGACAAAGCTGGCATTCATGGGCTGAGGAATGGAAAACATTTTCTCCTGAAAACTCCTGAAGCTACAACCTGGGAGAGGTGGTGTAGGTAGACCATTGGTTAGCATGTGGCCCTTTGGAGCGGTCACATTCCTAGCGAGGCAAATCCAGAGGCTCCACCAGTGCCGGGTGAGGCCTCGTTTATTTGGTAACGCAGGTAACATTATGTCACCTCGTAGAGTCAATCTGGGAGAGGATACTATAGCATTCTACACCCAACAGCTGCACAGACTACACAGTCTAAAAAAACATGTAACCCTATACGGGTGGGTGCAGGAACTTTTCAACTACGAGGACGTTTTTGGATGGGGAGTCTGGGGACCATTGGGGGGCCTTGACCGTCTGCATGACAATAATGTCTCCTGAAAGAATTCCTTGAAGTGCCTTGAAGTGAGCTCCTCTTGATAGAGTCTTGGTAAATGTAATCCACCAATGTATTCCTCTCCTTAGTGAGGTTTTTCATACTACATGCGAGTTGTAATTGTTTAAAGATTTGAGAAAAAGTTGATAAATGCACCTGTGTCGGTTCCTATTATCTTATGTTTACTGTAACAGCCGGTAATGTCTTAATCAGTCAAATAATTTCCCCTTAGCAGGAGCGGCTAATTTATACCAGTGTGCTGATACTGCTGATAAAAAGCTCAGCTCGTGTGTTGTACACAAACACTGAGCACATGAAGGATCAGAGAGGTGAGGTGTGATGTGTCCCCTCACTCAGAGGCTTGTGGGTAGGAACACTGGGCCTGTGTGTGTGCGTGCAGCGCAAGAGAGAGAGTGTGCTTGCGCGTGATGGACCCCTGAGGGATGCCTTCTCATGGATACAACAGACACACAGACACAGTGACACAGCCCGGATGTGAGGTGCTAGATCTGGGATGAGTCTGCCACCTGCAGGCAAGAGATGTAAACAGACAGCAGAACAGGTCTTCTGGGTTTCTTGTGGAGTATCATGGAGTTGCCTCAGGCTAGAAATGTAAACCGCCACCTGCCCTGCTCTACTGATCTTAAAACGGTTGTGTATTTACTGTTTTTCAAGGTTGTGGATTTGAAAGGGTAGTGCATAGGGGGGACCGGTTGTTATTTTAAACAATAGAGTAACAGTCTTTTTTAGGCACTATCTCCAGCATGGCTCATTGGCCAAAGCCTATGGGAAACTGGATAAACGCAGAGAATAAGATCGTGGTGAACACTGGCCTGGGCGTTCTTATATGTTTTGTTCTATGAGATTTTCATCAGCTCACGTCACTTTTTGTGACATTTGTGTAATCAAAACAAGCACTTGAATCACACGAAAGCTTCAAAATTCCTAAAGGTTAAGTTAACTGACTGATATTACATCATTGAACAAAATGTCTAAGATCTCCCAAGCGTGTGTTAACTTCAGACCTTATTTTATGCGTTTATCCCAAAACCCCATTCTTTCCCCATTCATTTCCTGGGGCAGCAGGTAGCCTAGTGATTAGAGCGTTGGGCCTGTAACTGAAAGGTTGCTTGATTGAGTCCCCGAGCTGACAAGGTAAAAAATCTGTTGTTCTGCCCCTGAACAAGGCAGTGTAACCCACTGTTCCTAGGCTGTCATTGTAAATAAGAATTTGTTCCTAACTGACTTGCCTAGTAAAATTAAAGTACACATTGTTACAACTGTAGTTTCCATCTTTTTTTATTATTTTTTATTTCACCTTTATTTAACCAGGTAGGCAAGTTGAGAACAAGTTCTCATTTACAATTGTGACCTGGCCAAGATAAAGCAAAGCAGTTCGACACATACAACGACACAGAGTTACACATGGAGTAAAACAAACATACAGTCAATAACACAGTATAAACAAGTCTATATACAATGTGAGCAAATGAGGTGAGAAGGGAGGTAAAGGCAAAAAAAGGCCATGGTGGCAAAGTAAATACAATATAGCAATGGTAGAATGGTAGATTTGCAATGGAAGAATGTGCAAAGCAGAAATAAAAATAATGGGGTGCAAAGGAGCAAAATAAATTAATAATTAATTAAATACAGTAGGGAAAGAGGTAGTTGTTTGGGCTAAATTATAGGTGGGCTATGTACAGGTGTAGTAATCTGTGAGCTGCTCTGACAGTTGGTGCTTAAAGCTAGTGAGGGAGATAAGTGTTTCCAGTTTCAGAGATTTTTGTAGTTCGTTTTTGTATATCTCATCCAAGGAACTCTGTAGTTCTGTCAGAGTGGTCATTGTGTTCTTGATCACCTCCCTAACAAGGTCCTGTTTGGTCAGACTAACAGCTCTAAGCAGAGTCTGGGTAGTTCCATATTTTTACAATTTCCCAACGATGGAGACCACTGTGCTCTTGGAAACTTTCAACACTATAGAAATTGTTTTATACCCATCCCCAGATATCTGTCTCATCACAATTCTACCTCTGTGATCTACTGGCAGTTCCTTGGACTTCATGGTATAGTTTCTGCTCTGAAATGCACTGCCATCTGTGGGACCTTATATTAACAGGTGTGTTTCTTTGTAAATTAAGTCCACACAATTGAATTGGCCATAGGTGGACTCCAGTCAAGTTGTAGTGACATCTCGAGGTTGGGAATACTTATGTAAATGACATACAGTCAATAACTGTATTTCATTTTCAATAGCCTACATTTTCAATAGCCTACATTTTCAATAGCCTACATTTTCAATAGCCTACATTTGAAAACATGTTTTCACTTTGTCATTGAGGGGTATCGTGTGTAGATGGGGGAGAACATCAATTGAATCCATTTTCAATTCAGACTGTAACAGAACAAAATGTGGAGTAAAATAAGAATACATTCTGAAAGAAATGTGACACACTACCATATGGTGTCGCTACACAAGCTACAAATGACTAGAAAATCCCCCAATGTCATCTCTGCTCATTGGTATGCTTCATTTCACCATAACCAATGTAACCATGAAATTGTAAGTAGTTAAAACAATGTTTTATTGGTAATTGTATTATTTATTTATTCACAGGTTCACAGGTGTCATGACTTTGGCCTGTGGGTAAGGTTTATGACCCCCCCCCCCATAAATACCTTTCTCCCTTCCCTCTCTCTTGACTCTACAGAGGGACTCTTGAATAGCCTTTGTTAAACAGAGATTCTGGGAACCTCAGAAGGTGAGGGGAAGTTAACTATATATTGGTAATCCAACCAGTTGAACATATGCGTTGGTACTTAATGAATATGATGTCAGTTCGGTTGTCATCTGAGACATTCTCATCAATGATAGGATGACATAAACGGTACAGTGGAAAGTCTACACATTATGGTTATCAGATTCACATGGAATTGTTGTGCAATTCAAATGTTTGAATATGAATTTATTTGGGAGGGGATGAAATGTGATTTTAGCTTCTAAAATGTGAGAATTAGGTTTTCATGAGTGAATTAGGCCCGACTCAGTGGCCCGCCCACGTGAAGAGACATTGGTTATAAACTATGAAACACGCCCTCCTCTCCCTTCCTATATAAAGCCTTGATGACAATATAACTTTCTGTTCCGGGTACATTAGGATGACGATCCGATGTCAGAAGGGTTCAGATAATAACTATAGATAGAGACATGCTTCTCCCTTTGTTCTTCAGTCTTCCTGCTCTTTCACTCAGCTAGGGACGTTTTCCTTTATGACATAATTTGTAATCAATGTATGGTTCATTCTGTGTATATGTAATTCTGTGTGATTAGTTAGGTATTTAGTAAATAAATAATGAAACCCAATTTTGTATTGCTGATCCAACTTGTTAGCCAGGGTTCGTGAAGATAACCAGGAATGTACAACTTTCAGATGAGACTGAAATAAGGTGAAGATTAATATTGACTGCTATTGATGTAAAATATTACAAAGGTCTTTAAGAGTTTATTCGGGAGATAACTGCTCTATAAATATTATTTAGTGGTGCCCCGACTTTCTAGTTAATTACATTTACATGATTAGCTCAATCAGGTAATGTTAATGACAGAGAAAGGATTTTATAGAATAGCATGTCATATCACTTAATCCGGCATAGCCAAAAACACGACACAGGTGATAATACAACTTCTTGTTCAACAATTGCAACAAGGTTAGATCATATTATATCTTGCAGCGAGGTATTTAAAGGTTTTGGCAATGTTTTCCATAGAAACTGCTCAGAGAAGTAGCCTATAATTAGATTTGTACTGTGCCCCTAGCCACTGAATCACGTAACTGAAATCCTATCCATGCGCGTGCCAAGGATCGTACATTTCTCACCCTCTTCCCTGGGAAAAGTCTAATCTGGATCCTCGGGACGAAAAACTCTGACGTCACCCCCATTGAAGCTGACAGCTCTACCCGGGTAAGAGTTAAGATTGGGGTTAGGTTTAGGTAAAGGACGGGGTAATGGTAGGGTGTTAGGTTAGGTTTGAGGTTTAGGTTATGGACGTCCCAAGGATCCCGAAACAGCACAGCCACCTTCCCGTTCTGGATTCACTTGTCATTGGTCACTGGCCCATTTCATCTGTCGACCAACTTGTGCCAGTCACAACTCCACCCCCACGCGATAGTATCAAGTCCTCAAGTGCGCTCGCGTACATGAAAACTGACATAAAGCCCCCGAGGAACGAAGCACTGGACACAGATCTGATGCCTCTACAGTGTTTATTATATTCTAAGTGTATTGTTCTTTTGGTTGCGATCCACCCCTTTAATAATGCATTGTCTGAAACGTCTGCGGACTACAAATGCGGGAGTTTTACAATTGCTCAAACACGCTGTCAACTCCGCACGGGTTGGGAGTGACAGCAATGGCTTATCCAGGATCGAGCAACAGTCTCAGCTGTTATGCACAAGCGCAGCATCACACAGCCAGCGTCAGCAACCCTTCCATCATCAAGCTGTCAATGACATGGATGAAGCAGAGTGCAGGTAAATACCTACTCTTCCCCTAATTGGTACTGTAGAATAATGTGACTATGCAGTGCCACAGAAGGGTTGCCCACCTGGCGGCTCATAGGCCAAATTCGACCAGCAGGTGATTTTTATTTAAACCTCCATTTATTAAAATACATTTTCTTTGTTGGACATACAATACTTTAAAATCACCAGGATATCAATTTTAATTGAGGAAATATTTTCCCAAGTATTCCCACCCATAAATATAGACATGTGTTATCGTATCCTAATGTAATACAGGTTTGAAATGATTAGGTTTTTGTCAATTACTATATCTTTGTGCTTCTTGATGTCAAGCTGCAACAATTTTAATATAATTGTTCCAGCCCGCCGACCATCTGCTCAAGAAAGAATCGGCCCAAATCTGAATTTAGTTGGGGAACCCTGGCCTACAGTAGTGACACGTTGTCTGAAAGAGTGAAATTATGTTCTTCTGTTGCGATCCTATAGGGTCGTTCCATTTAATTTAAATCGCTTTTTGACCGCACCCCTTTTGATTTGAACGAAACTTTCTATACATATTTGCCGATGGTAAAGTGGACAGAAAGTAATTTTTTGGACCTGAATGCCAAAACATTTCGAAAATGGAGGTGCTCAAAGAAAAGCCAACTGACATTTACTCCTGAAGTGCTACCCGTTGCAACCTCTACAACCACTGTGATTATTATTTGACCCTGCTGGTCATCTATGAACATTTTGACGATCTTGAAGAACGATCTGGCCTTAATGGCTATGTACTCTTATAATCTCCACCCGGCACTGCCAGGAGAGGACTGGCCACCCGTAGCCTGGTTCCTCTCTAGGTTTCTTCCTAGGTTCCCTGACTTTCTAGGGAGTTTTTTTCCTAGCCACTGTGATTCTACATCTCCATTGAGCGCTCTCTAAGGTTTTAGGCTCGGTTTCTGTGTAAACACTTTGCGACAATTGCTGATCTAAAAAGGGCTTTATAAATACATTTGATTGGTTGACTGAAATGGGAATGAAATGTGCATTTCAACTTTAAAATGGTAGCACAAAAATAATTGGAGGTCCAAACATCAGAGAATGTTGAATGGCATGGGAATATTAGTTTATAAATCAATTATACTGTCAACCCTCCATAGGCAACCTATTGAAATCATGGAAAGATGGATAATACAATAGACAGTTGAATTTATGATGATATTCGACGATGAATTGTGTTTCTATGGTTGAATGACATGCACCCTTATTCAAGAGCATGCTGTGTCTCAACCGATGGCGGGCGCAACACAAACACCTCAGTTGATGTCAAAATAGGGTCTTAAGCTACAACATTTGCGAAATGCAAAATAATCAGTTTATTACAACAACAACAAAAAGTACATCATTGTTATTAAAATAATTACAATTCAAGAAATTCTAAAATAGTTTGTCAACCCTGTTTTGGTAAGCTTTTAAGGGATATCAAACTCAACCGTTTATTTTTTTCCAGTAATGAAGACATGGATGTCTCATGGTAGGGTGGTGTATGCAAAATAGGTCAACTTTGAGAACCTTTATCACCTAAATGTTTTGGCATTCAGGTCACTTTCTTACCGCTTCTCCCATAAGCAAATATGTATGGGAAGTGCTGTTCAAATCAAATATGTATGGGAAGTGCTGTTCAAATCAAAAGGGGTGCGGAAAAAAAGGGATTGAACCCAAATGGAATGACCCTATAATAATGAGTTACTGATTTTCAGTGATGGGGAGCAGTGAACTACATGTACATCAACTAGTCATTTAAATAAATGTAGCTGTAGCTTGGTGGTGGTAGTTGAACTAAATTCAAATCTTGGTAGTGTTTTCAGTAGTTACCCACTGGGCACAGACATCAATTCAATTGGTTCAACGTCATTTCAGTGTAATAATGTGGAAGTAACATTGATTCAACCAGTGCGTGCCCAGTAAGTAATATATTGTTTTACCATGTAGTGGTATAGCTAACTACTGGAACTACACACTACATTTTTTCAAAAAGAACAGAAAATATAGCTACGGTAGACAAGATTTCCTTTCTTTTTCGGCATCAAACATGCCTAATTTTCACTTGAAACAGTTTTTGTGTTTAATAGGCTAAATGACATATTATGTTAACTTCTGACTACAAAGTGATCTGTTCTTCCAATTTGTAGTTGTTGACGTTTCAGATTTAAATATAACTTTCCACGAAGTAGTTTGGATGTAGTGAACTACTTTTTCAATATAACTTTAAGTGAACTATACGTTTCTAGT
The DNA here is from genome assembly GCF_002021735.2 of Oncorhynchus kisutch. Taxonomy (NCBI): domain Eukaryota; kingdom Metazoa; phylum Chordata; class Actinopteri; order Salmoniformes; family Salmonidae; genus Oncorhynchus; species Oncorhynchus kisutch. The sequence goes on along the minus strand of NC_034190.2, from coordinate 49,140,130 downwards.
TTTAATGTAGCTTAACTTCTTCCAGTGTGAAGTCATCGGTAGCTTGGTAAACCACACTGAGAGTACAAAACATTAGGGACATTATTGATATTGAGTTGCACCCCATTTTCCCCTCAGAACAGCCTCAATTGGTCACTGCATGGACTCTACAAGGTGTCGAAAGCGTTCCACAGGGACGCTGGCCCATGTTGATTCCAATGCTTCCCACAGTTGTATCAAGTTGGCTGCATGTCCTTTGGGTGGTGGACCATTTTTGATACACACGGGAAACTGTTGAGTATAAAAAACCCAGCAGTGTTGCACTTCTTGACACAAATCGGCATCATGAACTGTGTCTCAATTCTCCCAAGGCTTAAAAATCCTCTTTCATAACCTTTTGTGACTAGGGGGCAGTATTTCCATTTTTGGAAAAATAACGTGCCCGTAGTAAACAGGATATTTTGTCAGGACAAGATGCTAGAATATGCATATAATTGACAGCTTAGGATAGAAAACACTCTAAAGTTTCCAAAACTGTAAAAATATTGTCTGTGAGTATAACAGAACTGATGTTGCAGGCAAAAGCCTGAGAAAAATCCAATCCGGAAGTGCCTCATGTTTTGAAAGCGCTGCGTTCCAATGCGTCCCTATTGAGCGGTGAATGGGCTATCAACCAGATTACTTTTTCTCCGTATTCCCCAAGGGGTCTACAGCATTGTCACGTATTTTCACGCATTTATGTTGAAGAATACCCGTAAGTGGCTACATTGCGCAAGTGGTCACCTGATGCTCCCAGAGAGATTCTCGCGTAAAATACAGAGGTAGCCATTATTCCAATCGGTCCTACTGAAAAACTAATTGTCCCAGTGGATATATTATCTAATAGATATTTGAAAACCACCTTGAAGATTGATTATAAACAACGTTTGCCATGTTTCTGTCGATATTATGGAGCTAATTTGGAATCTTTTTTGGGTTTTCGTGACTGCAATTTCCGGGCGATTTCTCAGCCAAACGTGAAGAACAAATGGAGCTATTTCGCCTACAAAAATAATATTTTTGGAAAAAAGGAACATTGGCTGTCTAACTGGGAGTCTCGTGAGTGAAAACATCCGAAGCTCATCAAAGCTAAACGATTTAATTTGATTGCTTTTCGTATTTCTGTGACCAAGTTACCTGCTGCCAGCTGGACAAAATGCTATGCTAGGCTATCGATAAACTTACACAAATGCTTGTCTAGCTTTGGCTGTAAAGCACATTTTGAAAATCTGAGATGACAGGGTGATTAACAAAAGGCTAAGCTGTGTCTCATATTTCACTTGTGATTTTCATGAATAGGAATATTTTTATGTCCGTTGCGTTATGCTAATTAGTGTCAGTCGATGATTACGCTCCTTCATGCGGGATGGTGAGTCACTAGAGGTTTTAACCCATCTCCTCCCCTTAATCTACTCTGATTGAAGTGGATCTAACAGGTGATATCAATAAGGTATCATAGCTTTTACCCGGATTCACCTGGTCAGTCTATGTCAGGGAGAGAGCATCTGTTCCTAATGGTTTGTACACTCAGGGTATATTTTCGGAGTAACATCCCTATAACTGCTGATTTTGTATTCAAATTAGGCTTGTCTACAGAAAATTATTATTTTTGATTCAGACATTTTGTTATGCATACAAAGTGGACTTCAAACGAAATTCCCAATAATACTCCATCCAAACAACTACTTTAATCATAGACTAAATGTAGGAACATGGAGCTGAATAGTCAGTGGAATTAGTTTGAAAGCAGATATTAAGATGAACTACACTTCTACACTTGACTACACTACTTTGCATTAGATCTACACTACACTACACTACTGTACATTAGACATTCACTACACTATACTACTGTACATTATACCTTCACTACACTACACTACTGTGCATTATACCTTCACTACACTACTGTGCATTAGACCTTCACTACACTACACTACTGTGCATTAGACGTTCACTACACTACTGTACATTAGACCTTCACTACACTACACTACTGTGCATTAGACCTTCACCACACTACTGTACATTATACCTTCACTACACTACACTACTGTACATTAGACCTTCACTACACTACTGTACATTATACCTTCACTACATTACACTACTGTACATTAGACATTCACTACACTACACTACTGTACATTAGACCTTCACTACACTACACTACTGTACATTAGACATTCACTACACTATACTACTGTACATTATACCTTCACTACGCTACACTACTGTGCATTAGACCTTCACTACACTACTGTACATTAGACATTCACCACACTACACCACTGTACATTAGACATACACACACTACTGTACATTAGACCTTCACCACACTACACTACTGTGCATTAGACATACACACACTACTGTACATTAGACCTACACTACTGTACATTAGTCCTACAGTACTGTACATTAGACCTACACTACTGTACATTAGACCTACACTATACTACTACTGTACATTAGACCTTCACTACACTACTGTACATTAGACCTACATTATACTACACTACTGTACATTAGACCTTCACTACACTACTGTACATTAGACCTACATTATACTACACTTCTGTACATTAGACCTACACCACACACACTACTGTACATTAGACCTACAGTACTGTACATTAGACCTACACTACTGTACATTAGACCTACACTACTGTACATTAGACCTACTCCACACTACACTACTGTACATTAGGCCTACACTACAAACACTACTACACTCTCCTTGCTGGGGAGAAAATAAAAACATAGAACATTGTTCATACACACTTGTCTTTAGTGGTTAAGTGCTCTTTTGCACATGTTGTATGTTTTGAGAAAAGTTATGCAGATGAGAGTCAACTATCAAAACACAGTGTACAACGTATATGCACTGGTAATCTTTAACAATGACCCTGTCAGACCTACAGTAGTATGGACATCACAGGAAGTTGGTGGCACCTTAATTGGGGAGGACAGGCACGTGATAATGGCTGGAGTGGAAAAAGGGGAATGGTATTTAAGACACCAAACCCATGGTTTCCATGGTTTCCATGTGTTTGATGCCATTCCATTGGCTCCGTTCCAGCCGTTATTATGAGCCGTCCTCCCCTCAGCAGCCTCCACTGATTGACATGATGCACTGTGTTGTCTGGTCTTCACAGGAACAGGTTGATCTCTGGGATGGAGGACCTTCTCTTCTACACCATTACAGAGGGCAAAGAGATGATCCCTGTCTCTCAGTTCATCTCTGTGAGTCTCCATCTCACCACATCCACCCTCACTGTGTGCCACCAACACTAACCCATACAGTGTTTTTTTAAAATGTAACCAATTTTTTTTTTTGCTGGAATGAGAGTTGCTCATATTGACAACTACTGCGGCTTTCCGTGACGTCCTTTTAAAGTTGACCCATCATGTACTGTACCACAACACATTCTAGTTCCTAAAGCGGCCTTTGGGCTTGCTGTTTTCCCTCCAGCTAAATGAACACTGAATGAATCCCAGGAAGTGTAAGACGAGCCAAGGCAGGAATCCATCACACCATGTTACTAGCCCAGGCTCAGGTTTGAAAAGTGTTGAGGAAACGCCTTATGTAACTTTATGACTAATAGACAGGTGTAGCTGTTGTTAATGAGGCTAGAAGTGAATTCCCTTGACCCTTTACACATGTGGAAATTGGCATATATGGATAGGGCAAAATTGAAATGTTTCTTACGGAAGAAATATGAAATGCATAAGCATTGTAGCAATTAAAAGGGAACTGTTTGGAGATTGTGGTAACATTATTAGACCAAAGTGGAGGACACAACAGTTCAGCTGACACATGACTGAATCCAAGCATTACAGTGTTGATTTTATGTGCATTTCATATTTACTGTACTTTTCGCCGCATTTGTTGATGACGAAATCTAAAAATATTTTGGATCAGGAGCATCAAGGGGGTCCAATCCGGCCTGCGGGTGGTTTGAATAAAAATATGTTTTACTCAATTTACTTTAAAATGACTAAAACCAAATCAAAACGGTGTAGAAATAATAATGTGCCTATATTCATAGAGTTTCTTGACTGTCCAGCTCACTAATAATCACTAGACAGTCAGGTCGCATCGATAAATTCCCTAAACTATGGTTATGGGACTATTATTAACACATTTTGACAGCAAGGAAATATAACACATTTTCAGTGTGGCCCTCTGGACCTTGTTGAAGACTGAATGTGGCCCCAGGAGCCAAATGAGTTTGACACCCCTGCTCTGGATACATTCAGTAACATGATAAGAATATTCCTGGAAAATGTGACCATAGGTGCAACTTAAGACAAATAAATGACAAAAGGTTTGGGTGAGAGGACTGACTGGTGTCTCCATGTGGCCACACACACCTCTCCAAAGTGGGCACAGTTCCTAAGCTATTTCAATATACTTTTATGACTCAAAGAAAGAGTCTTCAACTACAAGGTACTTTTTTGAAGCTCTCCAGGCTGTGCCATTGAGGAACTGGAACAAGCACACTTGTAGTTGTTTTGTTTGGAACACAGCCCTGCATCCCCACCCTCACACAATTACTGTTGTTTATCGCAATCCAAAAAACGGTCCATTATAAATCGCAATCTGTGAACAGGTGGGCATCATTTTGAAAGCTTGTTCGATTGCCAACATGACTAGCTAAGTTGTAAAATGTGATTTTACAGTGTTGGGCTTTCACAAGGCAAAACAGAGAAACGGATCGTAATTCTGGTCCACATGGAACCATGAGTGTATTCATTTAAAAACAATTGTTTTACACAATAGACAACAGGCTATTTCTGTTCAGAACAACCCAGGGTATGACGCCATGTCAACTGTACATCAATCATAGGGATCATTAACACTGTGTACAGTATGACATGGGCATTTGGACCAGTGCACATTTGGACTCACGGGAGTTTTGGCTTGCTTGTATGACATCAAAGCAGTATTTATTGTAATAATCAACGTCTCCCCATAAATAGAGCGCTCAAAATGTACAGCCTTTCCCTCACTCGGACAACAAAACATTTTGCAAAAGTTTCCCAATTCGCGGGAGGGATGGAGGTCTCGTCTCGTGCGGTGCTCGTAGTGCGTCTTATTCTGTGTGTTGTGGTCAAAGGGGAGTGCGCAGTGCCTCTCAAATGTACATTTCTACGCGTTCTCCACACTCTTGTCCTCACCAGAATGTACTCAAGAGAAGTTCCTCGAACTCGACGCATGAGAGTGTGGAGCGCGGAAGTATGCATACTGAGAAACACCTGCTGTGTTCCATCCCAGGGCTTTTACGACACAATTTAGAACAGGGATGGGCAGCGCCGGTCCTCGAGGACTGAGTGATGTCACACTTTTCCCCCATCCCTAGCAAACACAGCTGATTAAACAAATTGCATTGTTAGTTGTTTTAGCTGGGGGCGAAAAATGTAACACCAATCAAGCCCCCGAGGACTGGAGTTGTCCATCCCCTGATTTTAGAACATCATAGAAGTCTCAGCTCAGTTGGTGAAAAGGTCATACAAGCACAGTCATCCATAGCACCATGCATGCTGAACTTGGCATTTTACGATGTGTGAAGAGACTCTGTGTCGAATGTCCCCTCCCAGTGCTTTTACACTGTAATTCATACCTTCAGAGCCTTTCTTGGTGCCCCTCATATGCATATTCAAATGAACTCTGAACAGTACAGGGTACCGGGGTCTATTAGAAGGCTGGGTGGTGTTGTGGCACGGCATGGTATTTGACAGGCCATTGTGTCATGGCCTTTGAATCATCATCAACATGGCTTTTTAACATTGAATCAAAGAAACACTGGCAATGGTTTTTAGATGGCTCCAACCAATGACTGTATATGAATAAACAAAGCATTTAATCACGTGACACCATTCATTTCCATGCCAAGACTCATATAGCGCATTTGAAGCCAAGGAAGTCGGTTAAAGGCCCAGTGCAGTCAAAAATGTGATTTCTCTCTGTTTTATATACACTGCTCAAAAAAATAAAGGGAACACTTAAACAACACAATGTAACTCCAGGTCAATCACACTTCTGTGAAATCAAACTGTCCACTTAGGAAGCAACACTGATTGACAATAAATTTCACATGCTGTTGTGCAAATGGAATAGACAACAGGTGGAAATTATAGGTAATTAGCAAGACACCCCCAATAAAGGAGTGGTTCTGCAGGTGGTGACCACAGACCACTTCTCAGTTCCTATGCTTCCTGGGTGATGTTTTGGTCACTTTTGAATGCTGGCGGTGCTTTCACTCTAGTGGTAGCATGAGACGGAGTCTACAACCCACACAAGTGGCTCATGTAGTGCAGCTCATCCAGGATGGAACATCAATGCGAGCTGTGGCAAGAAGGTTTGCTGGCGCCCTGTGCTCTTCACAGATGAAAGGAGGTTCACACTGAGCACACGTGACAGAAGTGACAGAGACTGGAGACGCCGTGGAGAACGTTCTGCTGCCTGCAACATCCTCCAGCGTGACCGGTTTGGTGGTGGGTCAGTCATGGTGTGGGGTGGCATTTCTTTGGGGGGCCGCACAGCCCTCCATGTGCTCGCCAGAGGTAGCCTGACTCACATTGGGTACCGAGATGAGATCCTCAGACACCTTGTGAGACCATATGCTGGTGCGGTTGGCCCTGGGTTCCTCCTAATGCAAGACAATGCTAGACCTCATGTGGCTGGAGTGTGTCAGCAGTTCCTGCAAGAGGAAGGCATTGATGCTATGGACTGGCCCGCCCGTTCCCCAGACCTGAATCCAATTGAGCACATCTGGGACATCATGTCTCGCTCCATCCACCAACGCCACGTTGAACCACAGACTGTCCAGGAGTTGGTGGATGCTTTAGTCCAGGTCTGGGAGGAGATCCCTCAGGAGACCATCCGCCACCTCATCAGGAGCATGCCCAGGCGTTGTAGGGAGGTCATACAGGCACGTGGAGGCCACACACACTACTGAGCCTCATCTTGTTTTAAGGACATTACATCAAAGTTGGATCAGCCTGTAGTGTGGTTTTCCACTTTAATTTTGAGTGTGACTCCATATCCAGACCTCCATGGGTTGATAAATTTGATTTCCATTTATAATTTTTGGGTAATTTTGTTGTCAGTACATTCAACTATGTAAAGAAAAAAGTATTTAATAAGAATATTTCATTCATTCAGATCTAGGATGTGTTATTTTAGTGTTCACTTTATTTTTTTGAGCAGTGAATATATCCACACTGTGAAATTTCAGCCTGTTTTGGTGGGATGGAGTTTTGGCCTGCCTGGTGACATCACCAGGTGGTAAATGAGTTAATAGACCAATAAGAAATAGAGTTCCAAACCTCTCTGCCAATAACAGCTAGTTTTCAGTTTTCCCTTACCCTCTATGAACCACTCCCAGACAGTCCTAGCTAAATTCTTTGTTAAGAAGCTATTTTTAATTCTTAAAAAAAAAACAAGCACAGTAAGGTACTTAATTGTTACCCAGAAATGATTTGATATGGAGATAACGGCTGCATTGGACCTTTAAGATGGTGTCTCATGGAGAGACAGAGTGCAGTTTGAGCTACTCCAGGAAGTGACAGCTCAGTGCTGCCACCATTTATTAAGAATCTCATGTTGATGGCCGCCCGGGGTACGGCAGGCTGCCATTAGCAACTAAATTATCCTTAGGGAAGTTTCCAAATGTACAGAATGGTTACCTGGAGGAAAATGGGGGAGGGCCATGCTTTTTCAATTTCAGTCATGGGGAGTGTTTAGTATTTTTTTTAAATCCAGTCCAGGGAAGGGACATGTCATTTTTAATTGATGAAATTTCTATATTTTTCTGTGTTTTAGAATGAGTTTCTCATTAGGCTATATATTGATGTGTGCCCGATGCCGCCTCTCATTTCTGAATCTCCACTGGGCGCGCAATATCAAGCAGGCCTATAGGCCATTTAGTGCGCTCTCAATCAAATGATCCATAGCCTATAGGCTATGAAGTGCATGCTCGGAGAAGCACAGCGCAAAGTTATATTTCTAAGATAGCTGCTGGGATGGTGTAAATAAAACTAAGCTGCATTACACACTGCAACGGATATTCCAACCCTGAGCCCCTGCTCTGCTCTTGCTGATCAAAACCTTTTTTTGTGCTGTCTAACCAAGGGCTGTGCTGTGCAGGGCTATGGTGGCAGTTCAGGAGGAGAGTCAAAGGCTTCTTCCGAATTAATGAATTCATTGTTATCTTGTGAGCGGACTAGCCTTATAGCCTATGTTCTGTTCTGTTTGAGAAGCGGAGAACGAAGGAAGGAGGAAGGCCGGAGGTCAACATTGATAGCTTGGTACTACTATAATTGATTGGATTAAAAACAATGTTTCTTGCCCATGATGTATTTAGCAGAGTTATTGACCTCACAGTAAAACCAGATTAGAGTAAATTACGTTGTGGTGCTGAAACTTGAAGCAGCAGCTACAGCATAATCAATGGGAAATGGACAGTTCATGGTGCTGAAAGTAGGCGAATTATAGTCGGCATAATTCATTTCAACGTCTTCATTTTAATTAGACTTTACTAACAACAAGGGGGCTTTGTGTTGGAGGCTATTTCTTCCTATTTAAGAGGTAGGTGTACCGGTTTGACAGACGAAATTAGGCAATAGGCTGCTATATTCATAATTCCTCCACCCACCATGTACTCTTTAAATAGCCTACCTCCGTGTCATTATAGCCTACCTACATTACACAAATTCCAATATGTTGTGGCTAAAGTTAGCTAGGCCAGCTAGTCTAGGTCCAGAAACTGATGGGTTGGGCCAGAGCCAGAACACGTGGGTAAAGCGGCAGTTTGAAAATCCGTCACTGGCTTTGATACTCTAATTGGTTAGAGACGATCCAATCGCTAATGACTTGTTTTGTACAACACCCCTCGTGCCCCTCATCCCCGCAAACAACTTTTATGATGGCAGTCGCGACTGTAGTATGTAGCGTGCGACAGAGCAGCGGAAGAATATACTGTGAGCCGTCAGGCTACACTTTCTCTGCTTCTCGCTGTTTTTTTCATGCTGACAGATTTTGGGGCAAGAGTCAAGCCTCTCACTTTGCCTCTTCCTCTCTGAGCACTGTATTATCTTTGTGTGCATGTCACATACCAACATGTCTTACCACCTTGTATTTCAATATGATGCAATGCTTGATATTCTTACATAATGATATCTGCTTTGACCTTCGATTGATCTGCCAGTTTAGACGAGGGAGATCTGCCAGTTTAGACAAGGGAGATCTGCCAGTTTAGACAAGGGAGATCTGCCATTTGTTGTCATGTTAGGCTGTATGTGTTTAGCATGACAGTGACACGGCAGAGGAGTTGGCTGTAACACACAGTGATCTGAAAGGACTGTCACTGAACTGTAGCTGTGGTTACTGAATAACCCCCCCCCTTTTAATCCCCCAATTTCGTGATAACGATCTTGTCTCATCGCTGCAATTCCCCAACGGGCTCGGGAGAGGCGAAGGTCGAGTCGTCGAAACATGACCTACCAAGCCGCGCTTCTTAACACCTGCTTGCTTAACCCGGCAACCAGCAGCACCAATGTGTCGGTGGAAACCCCATCAACTGACAATCGAAGTCAGCATGCAGGTGCCCGGTCCACCACAAGGAGTCGCTAGAGCGCAATAAGCCAAGTAAAGGCCCCCTACCCCAAATCCCCCCCTAACCCGGACCACGCTGGGCCAATTGTGCGTCGTCTGTGGGACTCCATGTTACAGACGGTAATGACACAGCCCGTCACTACAACCCCAGGCTGTAGTGATGCCTCAACGCCGCGATGCAGTGCCTTAGACCGCTGTGCTACTCGAGAGGCCAGCAATTCTGTTTTTTAACTAGTTTCTTTGAAGTACTTTCTCTCATTTAACATCTCAATATCTCAATAGCTTTACAATTCTGTCATCATTTCTTCTGCCAGAAATTACACACACACTGTACTTCCCACAGTATATATAGCTTTGAATGTTGCTGTCCTATACAGTACGTCTGAATTTGATATCAGCCTCTCATGAAAGCCACTGCCCGATGTGAAGTATTGACATGCGATAACTAAACACAACAGTTCAGTCAAGCAGTGTGTGTTGATCATTAATGCATCGATCAGACACACAGGCTCGAAAATAACCTCCCGGACCTTCCCATGAGGCAAGTCTGCTGTCACTGCATATGATGCCCCAGAAATAGGCACACTTGTTGCATATAGCTGTCAGAATGACTTGAAGTTGGCTTAGGGGAGGGATTTCAATCAGTGATGTACTGGTAAAAAAAAAGAAAGTAGGTGGCTAAACTGATCGCTGGTTGCAGTGAAAAAAGTTGCGCTCCCTAAACGCTTAATGCATTTTTTCCGCCAAAGGTGGGCAACAAAAACCTCTACATCACTGATTTCAATACAGTAGGTACAGTATGTTTCTTCCTCCTTTACAGAGTCATTTACAGGACTGCTTGAACCCTTGTGGTTGCTCACTTAATGGAAAACAGGGTTTGTTCCAATTCAGGTATAGAAGATGACACACTAAAACAATTATTGTAGTCCTGTATAACCTCAGCTTTCTTTAAAACGAAAATAAAAAGTTATTATTATGATTATGAACCTTTTAATGTACTACGCATGTCCTTATCCTTATGTACAAATATATATCTACTCTATTAGGCCCAGCATCTGCAGGACCAGCACGGGGGTTAGCTCAGCAGTCTACTGAGAGAGCTCCAATATGGACCTCCCTATTCTAGAGATGGTGTGTCAGTGTTGATCAGCTCACCACAACCCCATCCCCCCCCCCCTCTCATTTCTCTCGGTCTAATTGTCTCTCTGTCTCACTCTCATTTTGCAAATGTTCCTTTCTCCTTCTTCCAGGCGTTGAGGAGCACAGGTTTATTGACATCGGATCCCAGGCTGAGTGACTGTATGCGTCAGCTGCGCCAGTCAATGCAGGACTCTGCCGGAACAGTCATGATGGACCCGAAACTCTTCAGGAAGTGAGCAATGCTCTATTTTCACGTTAACCCCTTACACTTGTGGAAATTGGCCTATATGGATAGGGCCACATTTAAAACATTTAAAACAGGATAGGGCCAGGATAGGATAGGGCCACATCTTCTAACAGAAGAAATATAATAAGAATAGGCATGCAATTTGAAAGACGACACTTTGGAGATTAATGGGGAAATGATCAGACCAAAGATGAGGACACAACACAACACTGAATCCCCAAAATGACACTGTTGATTCTATGTGCATTTTACATTTACAGTACTTTACACAGCATTTGTCAATAACAAAATACTTTAGATACATTCAGTAACATGCATGTTGAAGCATGTGCAAGATGAGGGAAAAAAAAGATGACAAGGGTTTGAGTGAAAGGTCTAACTTGGTGTGGCCACACACCTCTCCAAACTTTGCACAGTTCCTTAGTCATTTCAATGCACTTTTATGACTCAAGGAAAGAGCCTTCAACCATAAGGGGCTTGTTTGAGCTCTCCTAGCTTTGCCATTGAGTAACTGAATCAAGCACACTTGCCCCTTTGTATTTGTAATAAAGCCCTGTGTCCCCACCCTCACACATTTACTGTTGTTGTTTACACAGTCTCCCCAAAAAACGGTCCATTTGAAAATCGCCATCTGGGTCAGGCGGGAATAATTTGAAAGCTTATTCTATTGCCGACATGGCTAGCTAAGCTGTAAAATATGCTCATACATGGTTAGGCTTTTAAAAGGCACTTCAGACTAACAGATTGTAATTGTTTGTGTGCATAGAATGGCGTGCATTCAAGTCTGTGTTCTGCGGCAAATTTTCTACACAATACGACAAATGCAGGCTCATTCTGTCCAGGCTGTAGCGCATGTCATCCTTCTAACTGTGGATCAAACACAGCAATCATAAAGGTTGATACTGTAAATGACATGTTTTCAAATGTAGAAATGTGAAGTGTAGATTTGGACCCACGGGTGTGCGGTTTGCTTGTGTGACATCAAAGTGATATTTATTGAAATCTCATCTTTCAGAACACATCGACCCCTCTGTGTTTACAGCATTTCCCTCACTCAGACGACAACAAAGGTGCAAAAGTTAGCCCAATTAGCGGGAGGGATGGGGGAATCGTTTTGTTGTGCGCGGTGCTCAAGTTTATAACTGCGCTCAGTCAAGACCCATACAATGCTGTTAACCGGAGAACTTAAGCTCTGACGTCATGTATAGTATTTTACGGGCTCCAATTTTACTTATCGATGGCAAAATCGTTTTCAACCCGTATACAGGATGACAGGAGCTGTGAGTGAAAATGGCTACCATTCTTACCAATGTCCCAACCACTCTCTCTGAACGACCAACCAGTGGAGGTGGTTGAGTGTTTAAAATACCAAGGGACACAAATTGATAACAAGCTAAGTTATACAGAGAATGCAGGTTGTATTTTTTAAATTTAAAAGCAAGCCCACACTTGTTCTCAATCAGGAAATGAAATTGGTTTGGGGTCAACCAGGGTGTTCAGGCGAGGGTGTACAGCAGCGTGTTGGAGAGCATCCTCACATTCAATATGACACTATGGTATAGTCATCTGAGTGTGAGGAGCAAAAGCAAACTGACCAGCATAGTAAACACAGCCAGCAAAGTAATTGGTCGACCACAGGCACATTTGAGCAGTCTGTTTCACAAGGCAACCAAAAAGAAGACACTGGCTGTCGTTGGCGACCCCTCCCACCCTCTACACCCTCAGTTGGAGAGGCTTCCCTCTGGCCGGCGCTTCAGAATGACCATGGCTGAGAAGAACGTGTTCAAACATGAATTTGTTCCTTGTGCTGTTGGACTACTAAATGTAAAGTACATTGTATCGGTATAATGTACTTATCTATCTAGTGCAGTTGGGACTGTGGTCGTTTGTGAGTGAATGTATTAATGTCCTCTGTTGTTAGTGTATGCAACAAGATGGACTGACTGTTTTAAATGTGTCTGATGTGAGAATTTATGTGTATTTGATTCTTTTAATGGAAAAATGTCCATCCTGGATGGACAATAAAGTTTTATTCTATTCTTTTCTCGAATGATTTGGGATTAGATGGAATGGATACATCCTTATTTGGCCCTTTTATCATATAAATGATCTTGTAGGATGGTTTATTTACTAGTAAACACTGATGATTTCATTCAGAAAGTTTGCATGATGTATTGTGTCTCTATCCCACGTAGAGTATTCTCATTCTTCTGGCTGATTGGCAAAACACCCCACACACCTTATCCCATATTTTTTTTACATTGCATTTTCTTGAAAGTATATATATTTCACTGTGCGGAGGAACTGTTTATACTATTGCCCCCAGTGTTAACGAGAAATATCCATTACTTTGTTTTTCCACTCTCTCTCTCTCTCTGCCTGTATCTGTGTCTGCTCTTCATACCTCTACAGTGGACAGGTGGAGATTTGTTATGGAAGGGATGTTTTGATTGTCAGGGATGTTTGAATGTGGGTGTATAGCAGTGTTTCTGTTGCGGTTAATGTGAGGCGAAAACAGATGGACAGCGTCTGTCGTTTTAATGGACGACAGCTGCCTCTGATCCTCACTGATGCACATGTAAACGTAACACATGCAGAGAGAGAGAGAGAGAGAGAGTTCTGGAATTGTTGGCGAACAGAGTATGACATTTGTGCAGGGCTTAAGGCTGGACAGGAGCTAATGAAAGGCCAGCGTAGTGGGTGAACTGCAGACGGCTGGTTGTATTAGGAGCTCGGCTTATCAGCGAGGTCTGATGGGCTCTAGACTGCTGTCCAAACAGTATTACTTCCTAAGTGGCAAAGCTAACTTAATGAATGCCATGATGATTCAGACACTGGCCTGCTACAGTAGCGAGTCCTGTCTGGTAGACTTCTTCTTACATTGAATTACTATATTCCAGTGATTGAAAACTGCAAATCTACAGTCCCTTTGTAAATCTTAGATTGATACTTGGTGTTGTGCTTGGTATTGTTTCTAAACTAGGTCTAAAGACACAGACACACAGACACACACACACACACACACACACACACACACACACACACAGAGAGAAAGTCATGTAGAACAGAATAAGAATGTGTTGTGATTAGACATGGGTCTTTTCTTCTGTGGTGGTCACTAGCGATAGGCCACAAAAAAAAAATCACATTTCTATAAATGATGCGATCCTTCTGCTCGGCTCCCTATTGCCCCAAACTCTAAACCAAGTTGCGTATTAACAAGCTCCGGCGGATCTTTCGGCTCATCACAGCTATGAGAGCAATTTTCAATGCTGTTCTTTGAGATCACGTCAGTGCTTACTAAACTTAGCGCAATGTTTGTCTAGTGGTAAAGGCAGGTGTGTGTCTACAATATGATAGGCTGACTATTCTCAGCATTTAATTTGGTCCCGGGTTGGGGTACAGTTTTTAAGTTGTTGGTGTCATTTGGATTTCGTCATAGGGTCAGTGGTGTATCTGCTCCACAGTTACAGGTCACTTAGCCCTGATACATGGCTGTTGACTCCTAGACACTGCATAAGAGTCAACAGCCTTGTATTGGGACTATAGGTCACAGACACTGTGTGTGATAATACAGTAGTTATACTATAAAAAAAAAAAAATCTAATGTGAATGATTGCAGTGTGTGTGCATACGTTTGTACGGCTGACCCCAGCCGGAATCGAACCCACACCTCTAGCGTTGCAAGCACAACGCTCCACCAACTGTGTGTGATATTTATGTATGTGTTTCAGGTGTGTGGGCGCTAACATCCTGCTGCTGACCCAGGCGTTCAGGAGGAAGTTCATCATCCCAGACTTTGAGGCATTTGCGTCCAACATCAACCAGCTGTACTACAGCACCCAGAGGCAGGTTGGGGGACACGTGAGTTCTGTGTTCAAATCTTTGGTCCGCGGACCGGTGCACTGCAGGTGGTCTGCAAATGTTGGTAGATGTTTTTGGGGTGACTTTTTACAATGTAAATGGTTTATAATAGGCCTTTTAATGTGTTAAATGCACTGCTAAAATTGAGAACATTTGACCTCCAAGATATTTTACGTAAAATATCTTGGTCCTCAAGAGCTTTTGACAATGATGGTCTCAGGGAAATGGAAAAGGTTGCGAACCGCTGGGCTACACAATACACACATTCATTCCCACGTTAAAAACGTTCTCTCACATACTGTACACAGACACACCTACACATTCACATATGAGGACATGCTAAAATAAGCACACCACCAAACATTTGCTTGCACACATTAAAAAAAACATTCGCTAGGTTACATCACTGCACACAAGCTCACGGACCAGAGCTCACTGAAAACGCACTCACAAGCATGTACTGAATGAAAGCATGCACACACTGTACATTCGTAGACGCATGCACATGCTATACACACATGTACTGTACATACCTGCCTTTGACATACATGACACGTGACTTATCCACTCCATTCCTTTGTGTGTGTGTGTTTGTGTGTGTGTGTGTGTGTGTGTGTGTGTGTATCTTTTGCTCAGGTGGCAGATTATATTCCTCAACTGGCTAAATTCAGCCCTGATCTGTGGGGTGTGTCACTATGCACCGTGGATGGACAAAGGTGAGATTACAGCATTTGTGTTATCTGCTCTATGTACATCGTCTCCTTTTATCCCCCACTGGTTTCCATTTTAACACACTTATCCCATGTCACTGAAATGAAGAGCATTGAACAGGCAGTTCGCATGTCACCCCCCCCCCCCCCCACTCCATCTTGCCTTGTCAGTGTCTGCCTAACTTGTTCATGTAGAATCCTCCTCTGTATCTGCTTTCACCTCAGCCTTCCTCTCACTGTCCCATGATCTCTCCCCTGTGCCCTGCTGGCGTGAGGCAGACATTCTGCAGGTGACACCAAGGTTCCATTCTGTCTTCAATCATGTGTGAAGCCTCTGGAGTACGCCATCGCTGTGCACGAGATTGGCACTGAGCATGTGCATCGCTACGTGGGCAAAGAGCCCAGCGGACTCAAATTCAACCAGCTGTCACTGGATGAGGAGGGTGAGAGACTGTTACCCTAACCCTGTCTGCCTACACGCTTAGAAAGAAAGGTGCTATCTAGAACCTAAAAGGATTCTTCGACTGTCCTCGTAGGAGAACCCTTTTTGGTTCCAGGTAGAACTATTTTGGGTTCTATAGGCCTAGGACTAAGGATCGTTTAAAGCTGGGTTCATACAGACATTGGCAAGTCAAATTCAAGGACTTTCAGAGACTTTGTCAAGCATTTCGTTTTCATTTTCAAGGACCTCGATGTAATGCAATTGTATAATGTATATAATTGTACAAATAGGGCGTAGTATAGATCTCCCCTCAAAAAGCGTTAAAAGAAAATGAAAAAGTAGGCCATTACCACTTTCATTTTTTAGGCCTAGCATTGATATTAAAACTATTATTATATTCTAAAATATGTGAGAATAATGTGGACATTGCCTGATTTAATAGATTGGATGTAAATTTGGCGGTTTGTCTGTAGTTTGTGGCAGTAGCATTAATCTCACCATTTGAATCTCACCATCGCTGTTTTTATAATGAGAAAGTTACCAAAAAACAGATTCATTTTTTAATTGACTGACTTGTATGGAAAGTCAAGTTGAATCCTACATTATATGTTAGATGTCGTTCTCATAATAACCGCACTTAGTTTGACCACGACAGTGTAGCGCAACACCCTTCAATTGAAGCCGCGGGAAACAAACGAAAGTGGCCACATCTCTCACAAAAAACGGATACAAAATTTAATTACGGATAATTATAAGGGAGCAGGAGAACTTGTAAATTGGATACAATAATTACAAGGACTTTCAATCACCAAATTGAGGAAATGTCTGATTTTCAAGGTAAGGCCTATTCCAGTACTTGCATTTCTGAGCTCCAAATTCAATTTCAAGTAGGCAACATCAAGCCCCTATGTTTAAAATTGCAGTTGTAACATGAAAAAAAGTATGTATCTGTCGTGTTATTTCATTACCAGATCATATTGTTAATAAGCCCACTAGGCTATGTCATTTGTTGTCATTATATCCAGAAAAATCCATAGGACTATTTTTGGGTGTTGCGCAATAGTCTATCCTACACGATTGCGCACTGTAGCCTTGGTGTCCAAACCAAGGCACAAAAACATGAACACATTACCTTGATGCTTTCTCTGCTAATTCTAACGAGACCCTGTTGCAAATCAAGCAGACAACAGATGATCAACCTCCATTCGCTAGGGATATTAGATCCAACGTGGATCCAGGCACAACTGTCTTCGCCAATTTAACAAATGAGAACCAAAACATTCTGGACATTCCTTGCGAACAGATTTTTTTTCTCCAGCACTTGGGCTGTTCCTGCATCGCATGCACTATCACAACAGCTGTTCGTCACTTGACTGTCATTCGGGAAATTCCTTCCTAGATCAGATGACGATGTGAGAAAATATCCCTGCATATCTAATCAGCTTGGCACCAAATGCTCAAGAACCACTTTAATGGCAGTACCGATTTAGGTTTTAATTATCAGTGTAAGGTGACTTTCGGTTAGAAGGATTCGATTTCGCAACACAATTCTTATTTTGGACATGTGTGCCCATGAAAACTGTTTTCAGTCCATAACATGTAGTTACGCTGCATTTCTGAGATCTCCTATATTTAACAACTGTGACAGCTAGAACCAGGATTCTTACATGGTTCAAGTTCCATGTCAAATTGAAATGATTAATGCTTTACATGTGATATAATGACAACTTACACTGTCATAACCCACTGTTCCTAGGCCTTCATTGTAAATAAGAAGTTGTTCTTAACTGACATGCCTAGTTAAATAAAGGTGAAATTTTTTTTTTTAAAGCTATGATCCACCTTATATCTCAATGTAATGACAAGAAAAAAATGGCGAATTATTATCAATGACTTATCAACAACTGTAACAAGTTGTCCAGTGTAGGAAATCCTCAGCGGTACCCTAGTTCATAGAAAGACCCATGTCTCTGTATCCACTTCTATGTAGATGCTCCACACTTGAATGCATCTAAGTACTGGGGGGAAAACGTCCTTACGTTGAACCCTCAAATGAGAACGTTGACTATCGCCTGATCTAACCTAACTCGGTTGTAGGGTTGTAAATAGTTCATTCCAATGTCACACCGTGGAAGCAAACACTTACACATTTCAGTAAACAGTTGTGGTAAGACAAGAGAGCCAACCTCTCTGCAACTACGGGGGAAAATATCCATCAGCTTGACCAATGATTGCAACAAGCAGTAGGTACAGTCAATAGAGCAAGAAGAGGCCATCTGATCATTAGCAAGTCAATGCATCTTATCTGCATGTTCCCTCTCAGCTGGCTAGGTGCCATTACATATGTTCATCTCTGGCACACACATGCATGTGTTAACTTTCTTAGTGGAAGTTATTTTACTGGACATATCTTTAGGTTATAGGGTGGTGGTGGAGTGCACGACAGTGACAACATTGTCCTCTCTCTCTCTGGACAGATAAACCACACAACCCTATGGTGAATGCCGGGGCTATTGTCATCAGTTCTCTGCTCAAGGTAAGGGGATTCCTGGGTGCACTGATGTTATAATTAAGTGATAATGTCCTCGAAAGCCGGTGTTTGGAGGATATATTGGCACTGGTGCTGTTAAATGTTTTACTCTAAAAGAAATGTGAGATAATGTCTTGATGCTTTTTATAATGGAGATCAAGTTTATAAATTGGCTGGCTAGGCTGATGAGACAGTGGGATTGCGCAGTCATATTGAACAGCGTAAATAGGCATTTTAACATCATAGAGTTAGCCGGTGGTAACTTGTGGAATAGACACCGGCTGTAATGCGATTTTAACCAATCAGCATTCAGGATTAGACCCACCCGTTGTATAATCTCTTATAAGATTTTCATGAGGTTTTGGAATTAGAGCTCTAATCTTTGCTCGATAACTGAAACAAAATCAGTAGTACATTACATTCACACAGATTAAGCATTGCATTGCATATACTGTATGAATGCAAACTGCTATACACCAAATCCACTCCAACATCAGATATACAAGAAATCAGGAAAACTGTCATAACTAGTACAGCCAAGTGTCACGGTCAGACTTTGCCGTCAATCATTGACCAATTGCCCTATATTGTGTGGACAGAGGTCAATAAGCTATCACCAGCTGACTCCCTATCAGTCAGCATTGCCCTCATTCTAACAGCTAAAGCAGCCGGGAAAGAGGGCTGGCCTCTGCCTTATGTAGACATGGACCTCTATTCCACTGTGTTTTTCTCCCCCTGCCTGGCTGCCTGTCCTTACCAGCTGACTGGAGAGATATGCCTCTTGGCTATGCGGGTCACGTACAGTAGTGGGGAAGGGGGTTACGGTCGGGGGGGGGGGGTGAGTCAGGCCAATGAGACAGCTGGGAAGAGTAGGTGTGTTTGTGTGTTTATTTTTTACGTCTTTGACAATCACAGGGTTCTTTAATGGTCTGATACAGACGGTTTTATCTCAATATCATTTCTGGGTAACAATTACAGTGCCTTCAGAAAGTATTCATATCCCTTGATTTATTCCACATTTTGTTGTGTTACAGCCTGAATTCAAAGTTGATTAAATATGATTTATTTTTTCACCCATCTACACACAATACCCCATAATGACAAAGTGAAATTAAAATGTCTACATAGGGTCCTTTAAAGGTCCAATGCAGATGTTTTTATCTCAATATCATATCATATTTCTGGGTAACAAATAAGTACCTTACTGTGTTTGTTTTCAATTAAAATGGTCAAAAAGAGAAAAAAATGCTTCTTAGCGAAGGGCAATTGCCCCTTCCCTAATCACACCCCCCTTGGTTACTGTTGCAACCTCGGATAACACATCCCCATTCAACCAATGGTGAAATCCCCTCACAATGATCTCAAACTGTGTTTGTAATAAACAATTAAATTAAACACAGACCACCCCTTGCTAATCAAGAAATTCTGGGGCTGGGCTTTATGAAGAGTCAATTTCTCATGCAAGAATTTTGCTAGGATTGACTGGGAGTGGTCTGAGCGGGGTGGGAAAATTAGCTGTTATTGACAGAGAGGTTTGGAACTCACTCTCTTATTGGTCTATTAGCTCATTTACCACCTGGTGACGTCACAGGCTGAAATTTTAAGCAGTCTTTTTTTAAATGTACACAATTTCACAGCATTATTCCAACCTCATAGTGTGGAAATATATATAAAAACAGAAAAATTGACTTTTTGACTGCACTGGGCCTTTAAGTACATGAAGCAAGAACAGATGGAGATGGCCGAACGTCATTTAATTGGCTAATAAGTCTATTGCACATACTGTACTAGTTGTACTCGTCCAAGTCAGTGCAGCACCTCTAGCAAGTTTTAATTTGAGTTTATTCAATTGATATTTATATAGGTTGTGCAAATTTCAGTTGATCTTTCAGAGAGAGCAGAACTCTCAGAAGTTACGAGTGGTAAAAAACGTGTCACTAGTCATGAACACTCCATCAGAACATTACTGATCAACAAGCCATGGGTTGCACCACGTCAGAAGAAACCTATTCCTTGAGGACAACTCAACTAGTCACCGTAATGTTTCAGATCGTCTCTGACCTTTCAGGACAGGGTGGCTCAGAGCAGTAAGGGGAAGTACCAGTCTCTGCCCTTTTTGGTGATTTAACGACTTGGCGGCGATCTTTCACTGGACCCTGAAACCCAAGCAGGGCAATAACCTGCCCCGCAGCTGCAAGCCCATGTCATACTCATCACATTACCACACGTGGACAGACAGGCGGACAGACAGACACCGTGACTAAATGTACCCCACACGCCCACCCAGAATCTGTCTGACATCAACAGCACGCTGTGCCAGAATACACAAACACTGCCACCTAGGGGCCGAAAAGCTCTCTGCATAGTGTCAATACAGAAATACCGTACTGAAATTGTATTTCTTTGTTTGTTTACAGCCTAACTCAAACAAGGCAGAGCGGTTTGATTATGTGAGTATCCTTTAAGATTTCAGACTTCTAACACGTCTTACTAGTAACAATGTACATGTTATACACTGAGTGTATAAAACATTAAGAACACCTTCCTAATATTGAGTTGCACCCCCTTTTGCCATCTGAACAGCCTCGATTTGTCAGCGCATGGACTCTACAAGGTGTTGAAAGTGTTCCACAGGGACGCTGGCCCATGTTGACTCCAATGCTTCCCACAGTTGTGTCAAGTTGGCTGGATGTCCTTTGGGTGGTGGACCATTCTTGATAAAAACAGTAAACTGTTGAGCATGAAAAACCCAGCAGTGTTGCAGTTCTTTTGACACAAACTTTTGCGCCTGGCACCTACTACCATACCCCATACCCCGTTTAAAAGGCACTTCTTTTTCCTTCACCCTCTGAATGGCACACATACACAATCAATGTCTCAATTGTTTCCAGGTTTAAAAATCCTCCTTTAACCTGACCACTCCCCTTCATCTACACTGATTTGAAGTGGATTTAACAAGTGACATCAATAAGGGATCATAGCTTTCACCTAGATTCACCTGGTCAGTCTATGTCATGGGAGGAGCAGGTGTTCTTAACGTTTTGTACACTCGGCGTATTCTTTCATCTCACAACTGACACATCTTTTATCGTAGGTAATGGAATACTTAAAGAAGATGGCCGGCACAGAGTATGTGGGCTTCAGCAACGCTACGTGAGTGTCGAATTGAATGTTATAATATGCAAATGCAATTATCCAATGTTGCAGCCCATGCAGTAACTTCACTTTGTGGTGCGATAAACTGCTTGTGATATGTATTTGCCTTCACAGTTTCCAGTCAGAGAAAGAGACCGGAGATAGGAATTTTGCTATTGGTTACTACCTGAAGGAGAAAAAAGTGAGTCTGTGTGTTTGAGCTTCACGGAGTCTTACCAATAGTTATACCAATTCCTAAACTCTTAGACTATGAGTTATCAACAAATGTTTTATTTATTATTTATTTATTTGTCACATACACATGGTTAGCAGATGTTAATGCGAGTGTAGCGAAATGCTTGTGCTTCTAGTTCCGACAATGCAGTAATAACCAACGAGTAATCTAACCTAACAGTTCCACAACTACAACCGTATACACACAAGTGTAAAGGGATAAAGAATATGTGCATAAAGATATATGAATGAGGGATGGTACAGAACGGCATAGGCAAGATGCAGTAGATGGTATCGAGTACAGTATATACATATGAGATGAGTAATGTAGGGTATGTAAACATTATTGGGGCGGTAAGCAAATTGGAGTGGGTCTAGGGTGTCAGGTAGGATGGAGGCGATATGGTCCTTGACTAGTCTCTCAAAGCACTTCATGATGACGGAAGTGAGTGCTACGGGGCGGTAGTCGTTTAGCTCAGTTACTTTAGCTTTCTTGGGAACAGGAACAATGGTGGCCCTCTTGAAGCATGTGGGGACAGCAGACTGGGATAAGGATTGATTGAATATGTCCGTAAACACACGTTGATTGTGATCTAAGTCACCGGTTGATTGTGATCTAAAACTGTGGCCTCTCTCTCATTTTGCCTGACAGTGCTTTCCTAAGAATGCAGATATGATTGCAGCCCTCGACTTTTACTTCCAGGTGAGACAAATTTTTTAAGAAGTTTGCTGTTGAATCCAAGAAGGTCTTTAGCTTTTTCCTAGGCCTACAATGAAACCGTAGAACTGAAGGTCTGCGCTGTAGTGCGATGGAAAATTGGAAGGTGATTTTCGATTGAACCTACATATGCAGTGTTTACCATGAATGCAGTCTCTGCGAACGCGGGAACATTGCCTTTAAATTTCAATCGCGCTACAGCGCAGATCTTCAGCGCTACGGATTGAATCTATCTCTGACTTTCTGTCCCTGGTGGAAACACTCTGTAGTATTCGACTAAAGTACTACCCTCTACAGCAAACCAGAGGTCTTAACTATTCTCTGTTTTCCTCTCAGCTGTGCTCCATCGAGGTGACGTGTGAGTCAGGCAGTGTCATGGCTGCCACACTGGCCAACGGGGGCATCTGTCCAATCACAGGCGAGCAGGTGCTGAGTGCGGAGGCCGTTCGGAACACCCTGAGCCTCATGCATTCCTGTGGAATGTATGACTTCTCTGGCCAGTTCGCTTTCCATGTGAGTTATTGAGAAACAGAGGTCAATGACCCGAGGTGGCCTTATCCTACTATACAGTATGTGGTCAATTAGAACATTCCCCTTTATCTCAGATGTGCCATATTTCTTTCACCTATCCTATGTTGTCAGATGAGTAGTTAAATGAGAGGAGACACGTTATTGCTATTGTCAGAATGTATTGCTATTGTTTTTTTGTTTCTGTTATTGTTTATTTGTTTTGTACCGTCTTGGTGTGATGCCTTGGTGGGGTTGTGTGGGATAGGAGGGATGGGTGCCGTGGGTGTGGGTTGGGTGGGATAGGAGGGATGGGTGCCGTGGGTGTGGGTTGATGTAAGGACTGGGGATGTTGCATTGTTTACAATGTCTCTATGTTCCCAACTGGATTGTATTGCTTATTTTTTGAAGACAGGAATCTATTTGAGACTATTTGAGATACACCCGGCTGGTTATAAGTGTACTGCTAACCTTCATTTCGCCTGTTCTTTTTCCCAGGTGGGTTTGCCTGCTAAGTCTGGCGTTTCTGGTGCAGTACTGCTGGTGGTCCCTAATGTCATGGGAATAATGTGTTGGTCTCCTCCGTTAGACCGTGTCGGAAATAGTGTCCGAGGCATTCACTTCTGTCAGGTACACAGACGAGAAGAATTCCAATAACCTATGACTTACGTTTTTGTCAAACCCAGCAGTCGATATTTATTCTCGGTGATGGCCTTGTTTTTTGTTGTTGTTTTTTTACATTTAGAAAGTATACTTTGCATACTGTATGAGACATTGTAGAAATGGAAGATTCAAGTAGAATAGAACGTTGAATAGTAGAGTAATCGGTCATTTTCCTGTCTGTATTGACCCCTTCTATCTGCTGATTGATCAGGAGCTGGTTTCTCTCTTCAACTTCCATAACTATGACAACCTGAGACACTTTGCAAGGAAGCTGGACCCTCGCAGACAATCACTTGATGATAGGGTAAGTAAGGGATAGAGTACACACTAAATACTTATTTGAATTTTTTCTTATTTTAACCTTTTAAACTCTCTGGAAATTCACATTTTCTGTTGTCTCCTTTACAACACTTGAAACACCTCTATGCTTCAATAGCCTTCTTCTATGTTGATCGCCCATCATTGAGATGTTTTCTTCTGCCCCCTTCAGAACAGGTCAGTGGTGAACCTGATGTTTGCAGCTTACAGTGGAGATGTCTCTGCCCTGAGGAGGTAAAGACGGAACCCTGGGAGAGTTATATAAATTATTATATAAATTTATAGTTATATAAATTCAATCCATCATAGTCGGTCCTAATGATTTATAAGAAATGATATTTTATAAGAAATTATAGCTTGCCATAACTAAGGGCTGGGCGCCAGACAGACAAGAAGAAACTTGTGAAATGATTTCCATAATATATTTAAATGCATGTTTTGCATGGAACAGACGACCCCTCGTATCAAATCAATTTCGGTTAACTTCAATATCATCACTGTAGAGCTTTTCAGAAAGTAATTTGTCTCGAATCCCTTATCTCTTCGTCTCGTCCATCTGTCATTCCAATTAACCTTTTGCTATACTCTTCTTTTCTTCCTTCTCTCGCTCCTGTCCTCCCCCCAAGGTTTGCTCTCTCGGCTGTGGACATGGAAGAGAAAGACTACGATTCTCGTACAGCCCTCCACGTGGCGTCAGCTGAAGGTGACCCTGTAATTTGTCATGATAATACTGTACTCCTACATAACATGTGCTGCAACATTATCGTTCACATTTGGAATTCAAGTGTGGCTGATATGGTTGAATTGGAGTGGATGGCTTCGCTGTGTGGACCACAGAGATGTGAATGCATCACTGGTGGGTTGCACAAACGCATTGCCGTATATTGAAGTTGAATTCTTCCTTCCCGTTTTATTCAGGTAATGTGGAAGCGGTGATCTTCCTAACAGGGACGTGTCAAGTGAACCCCCATATAAAGGACAGGTAGGGACACCATTGCCTCTGCCTGACACTTTTAATAACTCACACGTCTCTGAGAAATGTTCCATAATAAAGGCCATTTTTGGCATGGATAATAGAGTGCCCAGATCATTAAAATCACTCTGCTACACCAGAATAGTTCAGGGCTAGAGTGATGTCTTCAACTGAGTCTCATTGTGTCACTTGTTCCCCTTTGCCTCGCACCGCTCTACGCCCGTTTCAAAGCTTTTTCCTGGCCGCTCATTATCTTTCTCTGTGTCATCAGGTGGGGAAACACACCCCTGGATGACGCCAGGCAGTTTGGTCGGGACAGGGTGGTGTCGGTCCTGACGGAGTACCAGCGGCTGTACCCATGCAGTAGTGAGTCCCAGTCAGAAACCGAAGACCAGAGAAAGTTAAGACACATTGAAGGTGGTGGTTTAAGCCAGACGGACCGGACGTGCCTGACCATATGAAATGTGGCCATTTCGTGCCATTTAGCGAAGAGGTGTAAGCGTAGTATATTTGATAGGGTCACACGTCACTGTGTCTAAAGGCTGGGGTTCGCAGCAGCATATCGCACTCCGCTGTGAGAGATTGTGCTGGCCCCAAGCACACTTTCTTTGTCCAAGTTGCTGCACATAAGCTTCAGGAGTCTTCAGGAGTGGACAGCATCAATGTAATACTGCTTCATGTTGACATGGGCACCAACAAGTGATCAGTTGCTCATTCAGGTGAACTTGGCAGTTATTTAAATTTGTAAGTACACACACGTTGTCCTTACTCGTCACTTAAAAATGCCAGTGTGATGCACATTTTATGTGTATATGCTGCCTGGTATGTGACCAGTGTTTGAAATGTATTTATACAATGGTTTGTGATGGTTAAATTATGTATGAAGCTACAACATTAGTATTTAGTTAGTGGATTTTATGCCACTATACATACATTATAACTGCATAACGCACACAGCATTGTTACGTTACATATTGGCAGGTTATACATATACTGTACAAATCTAGAAATATATTAAGTTGGAAAGTATATATTAATCTACCTCAGTAGGACGTTTCATAAGCAGGTCAGAAGATATGAGTGAACTATGACCCATGGATCGTGAGGATGAGGTATTTGACAATCATTTTGCTTCTGGTCTTTTCTCCTCTTTGGTGCAAATACTAATTGGCCCAACATAAGAGAAACACAACTGTTACGTAACTATAGAAATGGCATGTCTAAATGGGATCTTTTGAGTGACGTGAGACTGATGAATATTCATGTATGACAGTGTCCCATCAGCATTTCCTTTGAATCTGAGTCAGATGACTGTTGTTTTTGATATGTTATAAAAACCAAAGACGCGCACACCCAGGGGTTTCTTACTGGGATTAAGTGATGCTGTTCTACAGACTGCTTCCTCAGGTTATTCAACTGTCAATGTCAGCTCGCTGCTGTAAATAAACGAGTGAAAATGTGTAACGTTTTTTAATTTATTATTTCAGCATACAATCTCAGCACACAATTGGATTATATCAAAAGGTTAAAAAAATGCATGTTTTTGGTTTAATTCCAAGTTTGACAAGGTAGTGGAGGATGTCAAGACATTAAGCAATAGTAATGACAGCAACATTCCCAGCACTTAATGATCTCTTGTTACACACAGGATGGCTACATATTGTTGCCATTTTATTTCACATAAAAAAAAAAGAGAACACGAGAGGTCACAAAAACAAAATTTATTGTGCCGGGTCTGTATGGCAGTGAAATTACAGATTGGATCAACTCCTTGCTTCCCCCATTGAAAATAAACTTCAAGCTTTACATTCGGATGGAGAATATTGCTCTTCATTGGGAGATTTGAAAGACATGTTCAAGTGCTGCCTGCTGTAAGTGTTCAGTTTACAAAAATTAATGCACATCGCCGCTCCTGGCCCCCTCTCGCCTTGCCATCAAAGCCATCCACCTGCCTGCCATATTGTCACCAGAGTCCAGAGATCCTTCTGCTTCACTTCAAGCCTTCAGGCTCCTCCAGACCTGAGTGTGTAAGCAGCTCTCCATCCCACAAGCCAAACGCTGGGCAGAGAGGCCCCCTGAATGTGACCCTCATGCTGTGGATCACCTTGGCCTTTGGGATATCCACCAGGCCTATAAGGCCGGCCTCATAGTCTAACAGGATGCCCACGCGATCAGGCTTACCCACCAGAGGCACCGGCACCCTCTGGTTGGTTGTCATGGCGAACCACTTGCGCTGGACATAGCCGAACACCCAGGAGGAGCGGTTGGTGCCTACGCAGTCGTCCCTTGACATCGCCGCCTCGGCCACGCCTAAACGGAACTCTGACGACTTCTTCACTGTCACCTCCCAGTAGTGGCGGCCGCCTGTGATTCGCCCGTCTCCGAACACCACGGCCCAATCACGGAAGCGCTCAGGGTTCTGTTGGACATGGCTGGGGTCTAGGCCCAGGATGCGATAGATGACACCTGTGTCCTTCTTAAAGAGGTCCAGACTGCTGTGGGCTGTCCTGTCGTCCAGCTTAAACTGCACGTCTATAGAGAGAAACAGAATAGAGAGCAAAAATGATTCATAGATATTGGCAACTGCAGAACGTTCTCTAGAGGGGCAAATATATATGCATGGGGTTCATGACATAAGCCATGTTAAAACGTTGTGATTTACCAGCAAATCGATTTAAGCTACTACGGTAAGAAAGCCGAAATGCAGTTTACTAGTCCGTCCAACATGACGTAACCAAACTTTTCAAAGCTTGTAAACTTGGTGAAATGTCAGATTTCAAAACGAAAGTTAATTTACGCATGGAAACTTACACGTTAAGAATTACAACACAAGCAGCTGGTCACGAGCGCGGTCAGAATTCTTATTATGCAATATCCCCTGCTCTGACCTCTAGTTTGCTATGAGCTGAAACTAAAGCAAAGGGCGCCTCACTCAGTGTCCACACGCAGTTCAAATATCTACTCACTATTGCCTGCCGTTTGGGTAATATACCATCTTATCGCTGGAAGAAGTGTTCCACGTGTTTGTCTGCGGGACAATGCGCCCATAACTCGTCCTGCCAAGCGACAATATTGTCCCAAGCCAAGGGGCATCGCCATCTTTACTCACACAACAAAGCTATTTCCTTCTTGGTAAATCTTCAAACTATGATTCTTGCTAAATGGCGCCATCTACGGCACCGGAGAATGGATTGAACATACCATACTGGACTTAATTTACAATTGAAACCTAGTTAGGCGCTGTCCATGGTCCTGATTTGACTGGCGAAGTAACGCTCAACACGTGGGCTATGTCCCGTGGTAGGACCTACACTTAGTTGTTTTAGATTATAGAGTACCACAGTAGGAGTCATAATACCCATAAAACCTAACGGTCAAACAGGAAATGGTTCCAATCGTTTTTCCATCATTCATTTTTTCTATAGGGGATTTTAGATAATCCTGGCGTGACGTTTTGATAACTGTGTAAATCTCTCCAGGAAGTGACTTTTATAGAGATATTCGCCTGTATTTACTCCCCCAAAATTAAATGCTAATTAGCTGATAATTTGGTTATCATAAAGAACTACAAATGCCATGATGATCTGGACGAGACTGCCGAATCGAGGCAAAGGTAACAATCTCTGGATTAACTATCTAATGTTAGATAGATGTAGTAATGAATAAATTGGCTACATTTCTTTAAACTGACTATTCTGTGAAGTGTCTTGTGCAAGTTTTAAACTGACACAATATCAGTAAGCAAAGGTGTCAGCTGGAGATGACGTGCAGCTTGCAGAGATTTGTAGATTTGCATGATGTCTACTTTGGTGCTGATTAGCAGTTTTGAATCTGACAGGAAATAAAGCCAAATATATATTGATAAAAGTCACCTTGTCTGAGAGAGATTTACATGGTTATCAAAACGTCACGCCAGGGTAAGCCTACACGAAACGCAGCCCTTATGTAACGGCCGTTGGTGGAAGAAGGTGAGGACCAAGGTGCAGCGTGGTACGTGTTCATATTGTTTAATAGGAATAGAACACTGAAAATACAAAAAACAACAAAGTGAACGAACGAAACCGAAACAGTTCTGTCTGGTGCAGATACAAACACTCAACAGAAAACAACTACCCACAAAACCCACGTGGGCAAGAGCTACCGAAGTATGGTTCTCAATCGGAGACAACGATAGACAGCTGTCCCTGATTGAGAACCATACCCGGCCAAAAACAAAGAAATACAAAAACATAGAAAAAGGAACATAGAACGCCCACCCTAGTCACACCCTGGCCTAACCAAAATAGAGAATAAAAGCCTCTCCATGGCCAGGGAGAGCCACCTTATTTTAAGAGTTTCTAAAATTCCCAGTGGGAAAAAGTCATGGCAGAAAAATGACTGGAACCATTTCCCTGTTTGACTGCTAGGGCTTATGGGTATTATGAGACTTCCACTGTGGGGCTCTATTATGGCTCTGGCTATGTTGTTTTAAATGTTTGTTTCGTCATCCTACAGCCAACACATCAACATGAAATTGAATTTTTTCAAACGTTTCTTCGACTACCATGCGTCACGAAGGGGGACAGGTGGTTCATTCAAGGAAAAGAGGAAGATAACTATTGGCTTAATATAGGCCTAATTATTTTTCTTGGTGTGAGGAAATTGTCTTTATTTTTAAGAATATTCAGACAGTCAATGACTTACAGGTGACAGAAGAGCCTCCTAAAAACTTCTAATGTAGGGCAATGTCTAACCTTAGGCTACTTTGAATACAGAAATAGCTAGTCTGTATTTCATTTTGAAATTCAAGCACCTAGTCCCAATGTCGATGATAGAGGTCGCTAGGACTGTCCCTTGATACTTTGTACCAGTGTCAAGTGAAACACTAATTTAGTGAGGATTTAAAAAGTGCTTGTCCATATCCCTGAGAGACTCTCACATATTTAATGACACATAATATATATTTTGTTATATTAGTAAGGCCTGAATTACTCCCACGTTACATTCATTTTTCATGCATAAACAGGTGCCTTCAGAAAGTATTCAGACTCCTTGACTTGTTCCATATTTGGTTGTTACAGCCTGAATTCAACATGTTTTGTCACCATCTATACACAATACCCCATAATGACAAAGTGCAAACCTGTTTTTAGAAATGTTTGCAAATGTATTGAAAATGAAATACCGAAATATCTCATTTACATAATTATTCACACCCCTGAGTCAATGCATGTTAGAATCACATTTGGCAGCAATTACAGCTGTGAGACTTTCTGGGTAAGTCACTAAGATCCTTATACACCTGCATTGAACAATATTTGTAAATTATCCTTTAAAAAAATGTCAAGCTCTGTCAAGTTGGTTGATGATCATTGCTAGACAGCCATTTTCAAGTCTTGTCATCGATTTTCAAGCCGATTTAAGTCAAAACTGTATCTCGGCCACTCAGGAACATTCAATGTTGTCTTGGTAAGCAACTCCAGCGTATATTTGGCACTGTGTTTTAAGTTATTTTCCTGCTGAAAGGTTAATTTGTCTCCCAGTGTCTGTTGGAAAGCAGACTGAACCAGGTTTTCCTCTAGGATTTTGCCTGTGCTTAGCTCTATTTCGTTGATTTTTATCATTAAAAAAACTCCCTAGTCCTTGCCAATGACAAGCATACCATAACATGATGCAGCCACCACATTGCTGGAAAATATGAAGAGTGGCGTGTTGTATTGGAATTACCCCAAACATAACACTTTGTATTCAGGACATGAAGTTCATTTCTTTGTCAAATATTTCTAGTTTGTACAGGCTTCCTTCTTTTCACTCTGTCACTTAGATGAGTATTGTGGGGTAACTTCAATGTTGTTGATCCATCCTCAGTTTTTCTCCAATCACAGCCATTAAACTCAGTGCCTGTTTCAAACTTTTGTAACTGTTTCAAAGTTACCATTGGCCTCATGGTGAAATCCCTGAGCTGTTGTCTTCCTCTCTAGCAACTGAGTTTGAAGGATGCCTGTATCTCTGCAGTGAATGGGTGTAGTTAATAACTTCACCATGTTCAAAGGGTTATTCAATGTCTGCTTTTTTTTTTTACCCATCTTCCCAGTGGCGGTTCTAGCTTGTATGCCTCCCTCCCTATTATTGCACACAGAGTCCACGTCTACTGCTGTATTTATTTAGGCTTGCCATAGAACATGGGTTGAATACTTATTGACAAGACATTTCAGCGTTTCATTTTTATTTACATTTGTAAACGTTTCGAAAAACATAATTCCACTTTGACATGTTGGGCTATTGTGTATAGGCCCGTGACAAAAAATATATATAAATGTAATACATTTTAAATACGGGCTATAACACAACAAAATGTTGAACACTTCCTGTAGGCACTGTGCCCATTGGGGGCTAAATGTGTCTTGGTTTATTGATG
This sequence comes from Oncorhynchus kisutch, assembly GCF_002021735.2. Taxonomy (NCBI): domain Eukaryota; kingdom Metazoa; phylum Chordata; class Actinopteri; order Salmoniformes; family Salmonidae; genus Oncorhynchus; species Oncorhynchus kisutch. The sequence goes on along the minus strand of NC_034190.2, from coordinate 49,108,609 downwards.
AACACGCATACAATACATACAATGTAGGCCTACAGTTGATCTCTTTAGTGCATATAGCGTTAGAGAGAGAGATTAAAATGATGATATGGCGGGTGCGTTCTTTTGTGTTCTCCTATCATCTGTTTGCATGATTGGGGAGTTAACTTAGATCACAACTGCATGCCACAGTTCACACCTCTCAGTGTGGCGCAGGACTTGTCCTCTCGCTTGCACTCTGCTCTCACTGCGAGTGCTAGACAAATATGCATGAAGAAAAAAACGCTCACGAGTCACGACCGACCAATGCAACAGCGAAGCCCTCAGTCCCACGGAACATCCCCTCGGACCTCTCCCTGCGGATATAACCGCGGTTCTGCCAAAAGACAGACACAAAGGAACGACGGATATGAATTCGTTTTCAACAGGGAGCTGAAGCTGGACAGTCAACACGGATGAGCCCTGTCTCACTCACTCCTCTTCATGCCTCCATGACGTGCGTTTCTCCTTTTTTTTCAGTCAACAATTAATCTGAGACCAACGCTCGATGACCGAACGTGGTCCATATCTTTCACAGCTGCAACTGTTTTACGCGTTTTGAGATCGGCTACCTGGACTTGACAAGACCGCACAGAAGCAGTGTTTCCGAACACCGTCCAACGATCAAGACTTTTCTTGCGGAAAAGAGAAGCATTTTGGTGACTCATAGACTACTCTTGAATTATTAGCTTTATGTTGACTCTTACTGAGAATTCATGCGCGCCTGACTTCAATGTGGGAATCCTGCGTTTTTTGCATTCCGCCTTTTGGATGGTGATAACCACGCGACAGCAAATCCCGCGCTGGTTTCCCGCACGTTCTGGCAGTTAGTCGTTAAATAGCTATTACTTGCCTATTGCCAGGTGTATCGGAGATGCCACAGGTGCATGGTATGGATTTTATATGAAGCAGATGCTCAAAGATCACATATTATTCGACATATTCATATTATTATTATCACATATTATTCGTACGAAATTGAACGAGTACATGATTCTGTAGCGTGTGTTTTTTTATCAGCTTGGATAGATAGTTGAATACGGCTGTGAGGCGAAGTAATTTACCCGCCTTCTGAACTGCAAACAACTTCAATGTCCCTCCGCATTCTGTATAGCTATTAACCCAGGCTGTAACACAATGGACCTCAAAGTAGAATCAGAAGAAATGGACTGCAAAAAGCCACCCGCTATTGAAGTTTTTGCGCACAACTCAACGCTGCACGGAATTTCGCACATCTTCACCTATGAGCGAGTCTGCGTCAAGCGTTGTCTATGGGTCGTGTTCTTCCTGGGCTCCTTGACTTTATTAATGTTTGTGTGCGTGGACCGTATACACTTCTACCTGGAGTATCCGCACGTCACCAAACTGGACGAGATCTCGACCCCGATGATGGTGTTCCCCGCTGTCACGTTCTGCAACCTAAACTTTTTCCGCTTCAGTCACGTGACGCGCAATGACCTGTACCACGCAGGCGAGCTGCTCGCGCTGCTCAACCAGAGGTGCGTTAAACTTGTGACAAAATGTGGATTTGCAGTGGCACTCTATTCCCTATAGCATGCACTACGTTACGTTTTGTCTGGAGCCCTGAAATGGTACCTTATGCTCATGTGGCCCTGGACCAAACTACACAGGGACATTTGAACTCATAACCATAGATCAGAGTGGAATCATCAGTGGGAGTTCATTAGACATAGTCGGGCAGTAGCCCTAGTTCCCTCAAAGGATTTGGTTCCCTTCGACTAATAATCACATTCAGACTGTTTTGCTATGTTTGCCTAAAGAAGAGGATATGCAGTGTAGAGAGATGTGTGTGACGTGATCTCCTGTGCAGAGCACAGTGCACACAGGTGTCACCAGTAGCCACCAGTTTGGTGTAAGACGTGTAAGTTCAATTCAACAGTGCTGTACTGCAGGCCTATATTGTTAGCTTATTGATTTACAGATCCTCTCTGTGAGACATTCAGCCTTTACAATAGTCATGACAAGTCAGAGGCAGAACTGAATCAGTCATAAGTAAGACGAATGGTGAGGCTGGCAAGGTGCTCCGTCGTCTGTAACGGTGTTTGTGCCTCACATCCTCAGGATGCACTTTTTTCTCACTCTGATGCTTTGATTTCCTTACTGTTGGTGAGTCATGCCAGCCCCGCTTAGAGAGGAAGCCCTGATTTGTCTGGCCTTGGTTGGATGAGCCGAGAGGGCTTTACTGTCACAAAACCCCAGAGAAGAGCAGCAGCAGCAGCTGTGAGAGGACGGTATTACCGCCTCGCTCACTGGTGCACAGCCCCGTGCCATCTCCAACTTGGGGTAATGTGTGGGGCTTAAGACGCTAGAGACAGACGTTGCTTGCTCTGATTAACAGGAGCCAAAATGAAACCATATTTGTAAAGAATGCATTTGGCAGACTGCACTCCACAGTCTTTACTAAGTATTGTAATATTAGTCCCTGCATTCCATCAAACCCTTGGGATTCGTTATTACCCAATTCCAAATCCGACACTCCTAAAGGGTTCTTCAGCTGTCCCCATAGAAAGCGTTCTACCTGGAACCAAAAATTATTCTTCAAAGGGTTCTCATATGGGGATAGCCAAATAACCCTTTTAGGTTCAAGATACAACCTTTTTTCTAAGAGTGTATGGTTCCTTGTTGTTTCTACCAGGGATGACAGATAAGGTGTAGTTGTCTGAAATGAAAATGGTTTATATTGTACACACTGTACAGTGTGCGACTAGACATTGGCTTTCTAAGAGTGGGAGCAGGGAGTGGAGGAGGTGTATCATATTTCCATGCAGAGAAGAGTTTGACTAATACCTGCCTGAGACTGTGTGATTAACACACTGCTATCCCCATGGCATTTTGATTTGATTTGATAAGGATCCCCATTGGCAACAGCTAGTCTAACTGTGGTCTGACACGTAGTGAAAGAGACATCACAGACAACAATAGTTTACGCTTTACATACAAAAACATAAACGTGTGAACATCACAGACTTAAAAAAAAAGAAGAGAGACAACTAAAGACGCACACGTTTAAATATGAACAATACAGCTGAAGAATAATAATGTGGGTGTGTGTGTATGGTGTCAGTATCGTCTCGCAAATGTCAGTGCTGATGGCTGATGAGACGATCACAGCAGGCACGTCTGGCTCTCCATCCCTCCCTGTTTGATCGTGTTGCTGCCCGCCGGGCTCTGCAGCAACAGCTGATGCATTTCATCGACACACACAGCGTCTGAGGTGGAGCTACGGGAAAGACACAAGTGGTGGCAGGAAGAGGAAGGACTGTCACTGGACAGAGAGAAAAATGACAGCAGAGAGACCGAGAAAAACCACGAGGGAGTGGAGCGAAGGGATAGAATGAGGGAGTGGAGCGAAGGGATAGAATGAGGGAGTGGAGCGAAGGGATAGAATGACGGAGTGGAGCGAAGGGATAGAATGAGGGATTGGAGCGAAGGGATAGAATGAGGGAGTGGAGCGAAGGGATAGAATGAGGGAGTGGAGCGAAGGGATAGAATGAGGGAGTGGAGCGAAGGGATAGAATGAGGGAGTGGAGCGAAGGGATATAATGAGGAGTGGAGTCGAAGGGATAGAATGAGGGAGTGGAGCGAAGGGATAGAATGAGGGAGTGGAGCGAAGGGATAGAATGAGGGAGTGGAGCGAAGGGATAGAATGAGGGAGTAGAGCGAAGGGATAGAATGAGGGAGAAGATGAGAGATGGCTGTCGAAAGTGGGAGAGAAACACAAGAACTGACATAATTAGGGAATGTAAAAGAGGAAATCCCAAATAATATGATATAGGGCCCCGTAGGCACAATGAGTTTGGTGGTCTGGTTTTCATTCAGGGGGAAACGTCCCATTTCATCATTTATGACAATTCCACACAGTCACTAGAACGGGCATTTACGTCATGGTGGTATGACTGATGAATGCTTTGTACAATGTACCATCTGGTACAGGTTTCTGCTTCTTGATTGAAATGGTCAGTCTTTGTGAAGTAAGCTTTATGAATGAATACTTGTCTCCTTGTCCTCGCTCTCAGGGGAAGAAACGTGTGTCACATTATCAAGAGGCCGCATTTCCATGTAGTATCACATGACAGCAGACCCAGTAACTGTTTGAAATGGTAGGCCGACATTATATCATCACGCGGGCACTTGTTCTGAGGCTACGTTTATGTCGTTATGTTAAACCCATAGTCTTCAGGAAAGAAAAACGCTTGAGAGATTAGATCAAAAATATTTTCAAAAACGGCAAGCTTTTCGATTCCCAAGAGGGAGAACTTAAGAATTCAGTTTCCAAAAAGTATGAACTTTGTCCATTCAGGGAGTCAGCGAGAATGGCTGCTTAGCAGAGAGGGAAATATCAGGTTTTCTTCCCCATTTCCACAACTTTAAAACCACTTGACTTGTTTGGAGAATTAGAGTCGGTGCTTATTCACTTATCCTGTCTCCCATGGTGGAGAGGCAATGTGGTTATTCCCTCATTTGTTAAACCCTCATCCAGAAATGAAAGTGCTGGTGGTGTGAAATCCAATTGAGCGACTCTCTCGCTCTCGCTCTCTCTGTCTCGCTCTCTCTCTCTCTCCCCCTTCCTCCCTCCCATCTCTCCCCCCACGCCACCTCCAGTGTTTGCCATGGCTGCTCTGGGGAAATGTCTCGTGGCGGGATATTAAAACTCCATCCATACTGTGGGAAAAGTGTCAGCTCGTACTGATTCTGTCAGGCTTGTGTGCGTTTGGGATTTTTATCTCATAAGTGCACACTTGACAGCTTTATCCACTGCAGCAACATTGTCGGGAGCAAAGGCCTCAACTCAATTAAGTCCTCCTTTAATCAATGGAAGGCTCTGTTTGAGATGGCACTTAGCAACAGCCATAGAGAACATCTAAATTGGATCAGATAGGTACCTCCTGAGGTACTGGGCCGTACTCTCACCTCATCGGCATAATGAACCAAATATGAGAGGAGGAATAGTAGATGGGTAATTCAATGTTTAATGGCTTTCAGTTTGAAGAGTCTGGCTTTCTATTAAACTTAGTTTACTCAGGTGATTTGATGGCTCTGTAACCCCTAGACTTTTTTATTTATCTTTTTACATAGATTGGCCACAGACTTTAATGCAGCACACTTATTTTATGAGAATCATTGTGTGCCCGTTTACACTCTGCCAAGACCAATTGTTCTAGATCCCACATCGGATTAAAAACCCCTTCTTATGAGTCAAACCTATTTGAATTTTTTTTTTAATCACGCTCATTCCTTTAACGTTTTGAGGTGTTTGGTGATGCCGTGTTGTGATAGCACAACACGGCACCACCAAGTCAATATGGAGCGTGCCAGTGGACGTTACGCTGCTATTTATTCATGCTGGGCAGCAGGCAGACATCATGGTCAGATTTAGCCGGCCTCTCCGCTGCTCTATTACAAGAAGATCTCCCACTGATTATGTTGTGTGCAGTGAGTGGGTAGACTCTCCCTTCCCACTCTGTGACTTATTATTGTGTGGATGGAAGGAAAACATACACACAGGAACACACATGCTTGTGCAAACACACGTGCACAATCCAACTCACATGGACACCCACAGACGCACACATGCACATGCACAACCACAAACACACACACAGTGTGAATGAGTAACCACACACACACACAGTGTGTGTGCGTGTGTCTATGTGTGTGAGTGAGTGAGTGAGTGCATGGGTGCTAAGGTGCGGAGAGTCAGTGCAGGTGGTCAGTGCAGCTCAAGTGTTCAGCAGTCTGATGTCTTGCAGATAGAAACTGTCTCTGAGCCTGTTGATATCAGACCTTATGTTCCGAAACCGTCTGTTCGGCGGTAAGGAAGTGAACAGCTCGTGGCTGGGCTGTGTGTGGGGTTCTTGATGATGCTGCAGGTCTTTCTCAGACACCGTTTCAAGTAGATGTCCTGGATGGGTGGGAACATGGCCCAAGGGAAGACAGTTTGTTTTCCCAAGAGTTGATGGAATTCACTTCTTATTAGTAAACCGAAACTAAAGGGATTCACAATACATTTTTTCAATGTAAATCACAATGTGACATTGTCTAAACCCCCCCCAAAATATTTATTTGTGTTATGCCTTTTCCATAAATGTGAGAATGGCTACATCTTACTCTTAAAAGCTCACGTCTGCCCAAGCTAATTGCCATGATTTCAAACATGTATTTTTTTGTGGGAAGAGTAATAGCAGGAGGAAGGGCATCAATTGACCTACTTTTGAATATGTTGAACAATTAAGTTTGTGACTAAACTATTTTGGATTCCTTCCTTCCTTCCTTCTCTCTCTCTATCTCTCTCTCTAGATATGAAATTAGGGACACCCACCTGGTGGAGGACAGTGTTCTGGAGGCCCTGAAGGACAAAGCTGACTTCCACAACTTCAAGCCCCGCCCATTCAACATGCGCGAGTTCTATGACCGCACAGGACATGACATCAAGGACATGTTGCTGGCGTGTCACTTCCGGGGGGCCGAGTGCAGTGCCGATGACTTCCAAGTGGTAAGTTACCCGAGGGCCTTGGATCATCTTTCAAGACAATCGTTGTGTTTATGTACCAAAGACACACAAAAAAACAACAGCAACTACTACTAATGCTCTCAAAAACGGTATGATACAGTATGTGCATCTCTGCTCTGCTTCCTGAGTCTGTTTGTAGTACATCTGACTGCTACTCAAAGTCAAAATTGACCTATATCACAATACATTTCTCTTCATATCTAATTTAATGCTGTTATGAGCGTGGTGGCTCTACTGTGCTCCACTGTGCTATTTGACTCAACCAGGCAGGAATGCCCTCTTGTGATCACCCACCATGCCCACAGCTGATGTTTGAGAGCTTTGGCAACAAACAGAATCCCTTTTCGTAATGTGTTTGTTAATCTATTCAAACACTGTTTGTAGTGTAATCCCTCAAACTCAGGTTGGAAGCTAGTCTTTTATCTTTCATTATTTGGGATTTTTTCCCCCATCAAAACAAGAGAGCGGCTGGCACGGCATGCTGCGTGGAGCTATCCTCTGAGACTTGGTGTTCAAAGCTGCATGTGGGAAGTAGATGTGGAATATGCGGTAGAGATGGGATGAAAGATTCATGTTTAAGGGAGACTGTGGGATACTGTACGTAATGGACGACATATGTGGCTGGCACTGTAAACATTTGTTTTGTAATTTACTGCAGCTAGCTGATGCAACTTCATCATAGGGTCGCTGGTGGACTTACCATTAGGCAGAAGAGGCCATTTCTTTAGGCCTCCCATTATCAAGGGGTCTCGTGAGCTGGGCATATACAAAAATGCAGTGGCAAGAGAAAGTGTGTGAACCCTTTGGAAATGCCTGGATGTCAGCATAAATTGGTCATAAAAGTTGATCTGATCTTCAGCTAGGTCACAACAATAGACAAACACAGTCTGCTTAAACTGATAACACACAAACAATTACACGTTTTCATGTCTTTGTTGAACACACCGTGTAAACATTCACAATGCAGGGTGGGAAAAGTATGTGAACCCTTGTTGACTGGTTTACCCTCCTTTGACAGGAATAACCTCAACCAAACCTCAACCAAACGTTTTTTCAGCAACAGTGCTGAACTTTCTCCATTTATAGACAATTTGTCTTACCGTGGACTGATGAACATCAAGGCTTTAAAATATACTTTTGTAACCCTTTCTTGCTTTATGCAAGTCAACCATTCTTAATATTAGGTCTTCTGAGATCTCTATTGTTCGAGACATGGTTCACATCAGACAATGCTTCTTGTGAACAGCAAACTCAAAATTTGTGAGTGTTTTTTATAGGGCAGGGCAGCTCTAACCCAACATCTCCAAACTCGTCTCATTGATTGGACTCCAGGTTAGCTGACTCCTGACTCCAATTAGCTTTTGGAGAAGTCATTAGCCTTGGGGTTCACATACTTTCCCTACCTTCACTGTAAATGTTTAAATTATCTATTCAATATAGACAAGAAAGATACAATAATGTGTGTTATTAGTTTAAGCACACTGTGTTTGTCCATTGTTGTGACTTAGATGAAGATCAGATCAAATTTGAGGACCATTTTATGCAGAAATCGAGGTAATTCCAAAGGGTTCACATAATTTTTCTTGACACTGTAAAAAATTGTTTCATTTTTTTTTTTCACGGGGCGCTGTTGGAAGCCAAGGATATAGAACGTGATTCCCTATCGCCCCTGAGTTAGTGACCAAATTTATATATTTAACCTTGCAAAATGGTATATACAGTATTTATGTTTGGTCAGGCGTCTGAAGAGACTTCCAAACAATTCAGATCAGGTCTGAGAAATGTACGTTTGTAATGTCGTCTACCTGGCCAAAAAACGGAATCTGCAAGAGCAGGCCGCAGCAAGCCCGCACCCTCTCCTGATTCACCCCGCCACCGGAGGCCAAGGCTAATGTCGGCCCCACGGGAACACTGATTGTGGAGCTACTACAATCCGTGATGGGCACCCTAAAATTTACTGTCTCTCTACCAATCTCAGGTCAGAGATATCAATGGTCAAAGACAAGCTTAAAAGAAATCTATTGAGAGTATACAGAATAAGCTTGATGCACACGGAGCAGCCTTATTGGAGCTGGAGCGCGGTGCTACAGACCACAGCTCTCGCATTAGTGAGCTAGAGGCTAACGTTGGCTCAATAACAACTAGGGTGGCATACCTCGATAATAGATGCAAAGATATGGAAAGTAGAATGCAGAGGAACAACATTCGTCTTCTGGAAATACCGGAGGGAGTGGAGGGCCCAAGACTGACAGAGTTCATGGCCCTGCTGCTTCAGGAGCTGCTCGGCCTGGAGGAGAAGCCGTTGCTAGACCTGGCCCACCGCGCCCTGCGTAGCCGGCCCCCGGGATGGAGAACCCCCCGCGACCATTTGTCATCAGGGCGCATTGCTTTCACGGCTGCAATGACATACTGAGGAGATTGGGAGAAGCATATCCTCTCCTCTGCAAGGGTAAAAGAGTCTCGGTATTTGCGGACTACACCATGGACTACACCATGGCTGTATCTAAGAAGCGGGTTAGCTTCGGAGCTGTGACGCGCCAGCTACGCGCCTGCCCGGGCATGAAGTTTGGCCTCATCTACCCTGCGGTTGTCAATGTATGAATTTTAGGAATCTGGTGTGATGATGATATTTGACGTAGCTTGTGAGCTAATCATTTACTGGCTTTATCTCCATGTTCTGTCACACTCTGATCTATTTCACATGTCCTTGTGATTGTCTCCACCCCCCTCCACGTGTCGCCCATCTTCCCCATCATCCCCTGTGTATTTATACCTGTGTTCTCTGTTTGTTTGTTGCCAGTTCGTTTTGTTTGTCAAGTCAACCAGTGTTTTTCTCAGCTCCTGCTTTGTATGATATCAGATATCTTCTATTTGAGGCTCCCTCATGCTCCTCTCGAGGCATAATAAAGAAATAATTAAAAGATCCCCATCAAAATGTGTGTTTAAGCTAGAGATATTATTGTTTTGCATGGGCTGCGTCTCAAACCACCGCATCCACCGATTTCGGCCGTCCGTATCTGGGGTGGAAGGTGGTCGAGCTACAGCAGTGTTTGTCAGACTAGGAGACATCCCAAAAATCGGTCTTCTCACAAAAACATCTGTAGTGTCCGAACGGTTTGGGATACACACTAATATGACCCTATATGGAAAGATGGGACTCTCCATTTTGCTCTATAAGCCCCACAAATTTCACGAGACTAGTCTAAAGGTAACCCGGTGCCAGGCCGAAAAATGAATGGAAATTAATAGGGCATTTCCACATAAAAGGCATACGGGTAATTCCACAATAAATTATTATAGATCTTTTTCTTAGCTTTCTTACATCATATATCTCTCACATACACTGAAGTATTTGATACACTGCCGATTTTGCAGGTTTTCCTACTTACAAAACATGTAGAGGTCTGTCATTTTTATCATAGGTACACTTCAACTGTGAGAGACAGAATCTAAAACAAAAATCCATAAAATCACATTGTATGATTTTTAAGTAATTAATTTGCATTTTATTGCATGACATAAGTATTTGATCACCTACCAACCAGTAAGAATTCCGGCTCTCACAGACCTGTTAGTTTTTCTATAAGAAGCCCTCCTGTTCTCCACTCATTACCTGTATTAACTGCACCTGTCCACACACTCAATCAAACAGACTCCAACCTCTCCACAATGGCCAAGACTAGAGAGGGTGTAAGGACATCAGGGATAAAATTGTAGACCTGCACAAGGCTGGGATGGGCTACAGGACAATAGGCAAGCAGCTTGGTGAGAAGGCAACAACTGTTGGCCCAATTATTAGAAAATGGCAGAAGTTCAAGATGACGGTCAATCACCCTCGGTCTGGGGATCCATGCAAGATCTCTCCTCATGGGGCATCAATGATCATGAGGAAGGTGAGGGATCAGCCCAGAACTACACGGCAGGACCTGGTCAATGACCTGAAGAGAGCTGGGACCACAGTCTCAAAGAAAACCATTAGTAACACACTACGCTGTCATGGATTAAAATCCTGCAGTGCACGCAAGGTCCCCCTGCTCAAGCCAACGCATGTCCAGGCCCGTCTGAAGTTTGCCAATGACCATCTGGATGATACAGAGGAGGAATGGGAGAAGGTCATGTGGTCTGATGAGACAAAAATATAGCTTTTTGGTCTAAACTCCACTCGCCGTGTTTGGAGGAAGAAGAAGGATTAGTACAACCCCAAGAACACCATTCCAACCGTGAAGCATGGAGGTGGAAACATCATTCTTTGGGGATGCTTTTCTGCAAAGGGAACAGGACGACTGCACCGTATTGAGGGGAGGATGGATGGGGCCATGTATCACGAGATCTTGGCCAACAACCTCCTTCCCTCTGTAAGAGCATTGAAGATGGGTTGTGGCTGGGTCTTCCAGCATGACAATGAAACACACAGCCAGGGCAACTAAGGAGTGGCTCCGTAAGAAGCATCTCAAGGTCCTGGAGTGGCCTAGCCAGTCTCCAGACCTGAACCCAAAATAAAAAATTTGGCGGGAGCTGAAAGTCCGTATTTCCCAGCGACAGCCCCGAAACCTGAAGGATCTGGAGAAGGTCTGTATGGAGGAGTGGGCCAAAATCCTTGCTGCAGTGTGTGCAAACCTGGTCAAGAACTACACAAAAAGTATGATCTCTGTAATTGCAAACAAAGGTTCTGCTTTTCTGATGTATCAAATACTTATGTCATGCAATAAAATGCAAATTAATTACTTAAAAATCATACAATGTGATTTTCTGGATTTTTGTTTTAGATTCCGTCGCTCACAGTTGAAGGGTACCTATGATAAAAATTACAGACCTCTACATGCTTTGTAAGTAGGAAAACCTGCAAAATCGGCAGTGTATCAAATACTTGTTCTCCCCACTGTACTTCTTTTTTATTTTAATTTTGACTATCTGTTTTTCCATGTATGATTCTCTTATTAAATCCATGTCTATCTGCTAGTAGCAGTGAGGCCAAATTCAATGTTTCTTCAAATAGATTTTTTAAATATATATTTTTTTTATACCAAAAGGGGTGCTAACATTCAAAATCAAATAGCCAATCGATCCTTGGTAGGACCACCTTGAAACAATTCCATATGTTGGCTAAGGAGAAACTCAGCCCTGGGCCCTTAGACTAGGGGCAGGCACGTGCACCGACTCCAGACTTGCCCTTCCAAACTCCAAAGTGCCCTTTTGGGTGGTGGTATAATTTCCCCCCTGCTGTGTGCTGATACACTCAGCAGAAAGACAGAGAGGTAAATCACAATCAGTAGAATAAAATCGAGCTAGCCAACAAGCAGATATACATCAATCATCCACATCAATGATCAGCTGATAGCCCACCCTCTTTTCCCGATGTCAATCACGCCTTTAAGATAAAATAGTAGTTTATCAATCCCCAGAGGGGAAATTGGATTGCACCAGCCAATACATACATCACCAATAAATACACCATAAAAACACAACAAACATAAACGCATCATCATCAATATTTATACAAAATGTAAAAATAATTAAGTGTCCGTGTTAAAAAGCCTCATATCTTATGGTAAGAAGGCTCTGTTGAAGGTCAAGTTAATCTGTCTGCCATCACACTGTGATGCTCCAGGCAGGTACTGTGGAGTGTTGGCTTCTCAACTTCTACGCCATTTGAGGATTGCCTTATCCAGCATGGTCTCTAATTTGTTCTGGTTGGTGCCGATGCTAGATCCAGCCTTGCATCCTCCCAGGCAGATTACACAGTAAAACAGGACACTAGCCACAGAATGTGTGCATTTTTGAGCAGACATCGAAAGATCTGAGCTTCCTTAAAAAGAATAACCTTTGCTGAGCCTTTTTTAAAACCATGGATGTGTTCTCTTTCCAGTGCAGCTTATCGTCAATCACATTTAGCTCCAGGTGGTTTTGGCTGCCCCATGCCACAAATTAGGATATGTCCTCCCTGTATAGGGAATCATCATCCTTCATGATGCAGCCTACAATGGCTGAATTGTCTGAAAACTTTTGTAGGTGACTGTCACGTTCTGACCTCAGTTCATTTATTATGTCTTTGTTTTAGTATGGTCAGGGCGTGAGTTGGGTGGGTTGTCTATGTTCCCTTTTCTATCTTTTTGGGATTTCTGTGATTGGCCTGGTATGGTTCTCAATCAGAGGCAGCTGTTTATCGTTGTCCCTGATTGAGAACCATATTTAGGTAGCCTGGTTTCACTTTTGAGTTGTGGGTGATTATTTTCCGTGTCAGTGTTTGTTACCACACGGGACCGTTTCGTTGGTTTCACTTTGTTATTTTGTATTGTGTTCAGTTTGTCTTATTAAAATGGACACTTACCACGCTGCAAATTGGTCCGACCTCTCTTACTCCTCATCAGAGGAAGATGACAAACGTTACAGTGACAGGTGGCTTGGGAGTCCCGGCAGTCTGCTGTGTAGAGGGTGAAGAGGAATGGTGACAAAACCGTCCCTTGTGGGGCACCTGTGTTAGTGATGATGTTATCTGAGCCCGAGTGGTTCTGTAGTCTGACCCACTGCGGTCTGTCAGTGAGGTAGTCCATGGCCCAGGTGATGGTGGAAGGATGTAACTGCATGACTTGGAGTTGGCGGGCTAGAATATGGAGCTGGATGGAGGCAATGTAACTAGCTTGCTTACAGTTTGTGATGAGGAGTGAGTGTGTCGTTGTTCCATTCATTTTCAGTCTTGGAGAGTACACGGCCTTTGTACTATGCTCCATTGATTTAGTTTTGATGAAATGGTGATTTTCCTAGACACTGTCGTATCTCACCAGAGGACAGTTATGGAGGATTTTCTCTTTAATGCATCTTTGAAAGCCCTGTCCGGCCATCCCTCTCCTGTACCACTCCCCTGCTGTCCACGCAGCACTCCTGAGAGAGAGAGAGAGCTCTCCTAAGAGACTTGGCATTCAAAGCTGCATGTGGGAAGTAGATGTGGAATATGCGGTAGAGATGGGATGAAAGATTCATGTTCAAGGGAGACTGTGGGATGCTGTATGTAATGGACGACATATGTGGGTGGCACAGTAAAAAAAAAAAATCTGCCGCTAGCTGATGCTAATTCATCATATGGTTTTACTCTAAAATCTCCCACTGGGTTAAAGTCTCCTTGCCATAAATCTGCTGCGTTGGCTGGTGATGGATCCTCCGCCAGTTGCCAATAGACTTAGCTGTCTTCCATTCATTTTCAGTCTTGGAGAGTACACTGTCTTTGTACTCTGCTTACTGCCCCATTGATTTAGTTTCAATTAAATTGTGATTTTCCAGGACACGATCATATCTCACCAGAGGACAGTTATGGAGGGCAGAGAGGGAGCGAGAGAGAGAATTGAGCCAAGGTGTTAAGATGTGAATTGTTAATTATTTACAATATTTTCTGGCATGTACAGGTGAGGCTGGAAGTGAGGTCTTTGCCAATGCCCCATTGATGGGCATAGCAGTGTTGATCAGTTCCTGGCACCTCATCAAACATACTAGTCGGTCACACACAAACACACACTGCAGGATCTACAAGCTCTAGATCAGTGGAAAATGTGTTTGCTTTGAGGATCTTCTGGTCTTTGATGTTTTGCAATACACTGTGAACGCTAGCTACCGTATTTATATTTTTCAGATCAGCTGGACATAGATCAGGTCAGCATGTGTGGAGTAAGATTGTGTTTTCATATTGGTCTCATCGCGACAACGTCCCTTGGGATCAAGTAGGATTTTTTGAGCACGTTACCCAATCATTACGATGAGTAAGATGATGTTCGAGGATGAGTTTGATGAGATTTTTCATGTAATAAGCCTCAGCCATTAATTCTGAATGATATATTCCATTATGATATGCCAACCACGGGGACAGAGATGATATATTGCAAAAAGTGCCTGGGGTGATGGATGCTTGTGCAATTTAACAACCAATCCAATGATGTGGAATAGTGGAAGGCCCAATTGCATCTGATTTTAAAAACTGATTTGTGAGAAAAAAAACACTCATTTAATTAAAAGATTAGAAAAACATCCTTCCTAGATTTGTTTATGGTATCGGCCTCATTCTTAGACCATTGCCTTTAAAGCAATAGCCCGATGTGCATGTAGGGAGAGAAATTATTGTCCACTTGATCTACACAGAGTACTTTTTGAATCATCTACTTTCGGCTGATTAGCGTTATTCAGGTACTGTGCCAATACCCCTAGCACAGAGACCCCTAGAGGGCGTAGTTCTTCCTGATGTCGTATTACCTCTAGGCGTCGACGCAGTCGGCCCAGTCGGTAATACAACCCGCGTCTCCCATGGACTGGCTCATATATAAAACAAGCTCCATTCAGTCTGAAAAGGAGTCAAGCTCATCCATAACTCGATTTAAGGGCTCAATGGTGGGGGGAGAAAAAAAATGGAAAATTTGCATACTTTTTCACCACCATGCTTGAGTGGAAAATGCTACTTCCTGATGTTGCGGTGCGCTCTCAGCCCGGAGTAAACAACAGACTCACGAGGTGTGCAACATCCGGAAATGATGTAATTAACAGCCAATGTTTACTTTTTAATGTCGGGCTGTGACAGTCATTTGCAAATGAGTCTGACACAATGTATCTTACCTCACCACCACCAGTGAGATGGGTGTGGTCGTTGCCTGTCCAATCGGAGCTTCTCAAAGTCAGCGGGCGTGGTTGACAGTGCGGACCTCATCTTTGCTCTCACATCCAACCTGGATCAATATTTGGTTTTCGTGCAGACGAGAGCACTGATGGTGCTTTCAAGACAACTTGAAAGCACCATCAGTGGTCAAATACGTGGTCAAATCATGACGTCCGTGATCTTCAGGTCGGAAAGTCGGAGCTCTGGAAAGAGGCCCGAGTTCCCGAGTTTGATTTCCAACTTGGATGACCGTTCAAATGATTTTTATCCCAGTCAAGAGCTCCATTTTTTTTGTTAGTTCCTAGGCATCTTGAACACACTGAAGTCGGAAGTCGGGAGATTTCACTTACTGGCATGTCAACTGAGCCAGGATCACAGTAAAAATGGATTGGGAAGTAGGTCCCAAAGTGCTCTTCCAAGCGATGGAGGTGCGCAGTCATCACTCGTGTGGGACACTTACTGATGCTGTTTTCTGTTAGCAAACATACACAGCCGAAGCAAGGGGGCATGGTTCGCTTTTGTGAAGGATCTCTCCAATAAGAATTCTTTCCTCTGAATCCACTGATTCAGGTCACTCCATGTTTTTGTTACATAGGCAAGGAGACACATTCTATTTTCATTACCTAGAAAGTCAACCAAGTCTGTTTTTTATTTACGTTTTTACATCCATTGTGAATGATGAACAGTTCCTCTCTCAGTGTGAAAAATCTTTCCAAAACTCCCCCTTGACAACCACCAAGCCTCTGTGTGAAATAGAACATTGTCATACTCTGATCCCATATCTCCACTTAGTTTCGTGAACAGGCGTGCGTGCAGAGGATGTGGTTTGATGTGGTTCACAATGGAAGTTACCTGCTGCAGTGTATCTCTGAGTCCTGTGCTCAGCCCTTTTGACTGCTAGTTCCTCTCGGTGTATCATACAATGCGTCCATCTGGCAGAGGCAGACACATTCATAACTGGAGTGCAGAGTCTGTCCCGCCATAGATGGAGCCTCATCTGTGCAAAAAGCCCACCATTCGATCCCATGCAATCTGTTTTTTTGTCAATATAGCACACTGAACATCCTCTGTGCCGTTTCATGCTCGGGAATCTTGAGACAGAACAGTATGTCCTCGTGAATAGCATCCCCCCCCCCCCCCCCCCCAACATGTATATCGGACAGAAGTCAAAGCATGGGCATCTCAGCCCTCACAGCCAACATCCATTTGGAAGAGCATAAGCTGCATAGTTTTTGATTCGTTCAGTCAAAGTTTACTCTTGATTGATAGCAATAGCATACATTCCTCATTTAAGAGTGGTCTCTGACAGTTATTGACGTGAGTTTCTGTGCCTCTGCCTCCCCAATCGTTGTTCTCACCATATCAACTGCAGCCGGTAATATCAAGGTCTCTGCAACAGTGTGGGGTTTCATAGCGTAGCGGGCTTAGTCATTCTCCATGGGAATGATTCAAGTGCAACGGTCAAGTGTGGCCTTTTCCCGTGATCCAAGGACACTCTCTAGTTGAATTTGATATTTTAGATTTGAATAGTGGTTTTACATTACAATGGTTTTGAGATACAAAAGAAGATATTATAATATATCGTTTTTATTTTCTTAGTGCATTTCTATCCAGGATCCCACATGGGGTTGTGACCCTTAGTTTGGGAACCTCTCAGCGAGCTAGTAGAAGTGCAAGAAGCAACTAGGAAACATGTTTGTCTGAGATATTCGTGTCAACAATCAAATGTTTTAGGAAAGAGGGAAAATGACGAAGTGATTGCCAAATGAATAAGCATAAATGATAAAGAGGCAGCGATTACTGAGCCATTGAGTGAATCCTCCACCCCCTTGCTGCCTCTCAACGACTGATGGATGGAGGGAATGATCGGGGATAATTGGCCTCTTTAAATATGGCTGTGGGACAAAGAGATGGAGCTGGTTCAAAAATCCTCCCAAAAGAACTGAGGGAGAGAGAAAGAGCTGCTGAAAAAAGAGAAAAATGAGAGACAGAGAGAGATATACAGAGAGAGAGACAGACGGAGACAGAGAGGAATAGAAAGGGTGAGAAAACACCTCTAGGGACCTCTGCATCCTGCACTGATTGTCGGCCCCTCTTTCCTGTTTGTCAAATGCAGGCTTTGACAAGCCTATCCAGGGAACCAGGCACAGCAGCTGTTAGGTTACTGTGGGTTTCTTCTATGTTCCCTGCTGTACGCTGTGCCATGACAGCTGTGCTATTACTTCCTTCCTCTGATCACTGTCTGTCTGTCATGTCGACTCCGGCAACTTCCTTTTCCTTGCGGGGTTTGGTGATAGACAAATGCAAAGCAACAAATCGCCGGCATCCTCACAAAAATAACTTTGGATCCTTGCACATCGCTGCCTCATTTTAGCCGTGAAGGCATTTAGCCGATAGAAAGCATCAAATTGCGTCTAAATTGGGCCGAAGCAAAAGCACTCTGTGTGAAGACGATTAACTTAACTTCAGCTTTGTGACCTGTGTGGGTGTTCTTTATTGGAGGCCTCTCCAACATATTCCAGGAAGAATCAGGAATTGCCCAAGGCAACTGTCTAGGCCCCTTACTTTTTTCATTCTTTGCTAATGACACGCCACTGGCTTTGATTAAAGCCATTAAAGTGTGTCTATGTATGCGGATGACTCAACACTATACATGTCTGCTACTACAGCGACTGAAATGACTACAACACTTAACAAAGAGCTGCAGTTAGTTTCAGAATGGGTGACAAGGAATAAGTTAGTCCTAATTATTTCAAAATTAACAGCATTGTTTTTGTGACAAATCATTCACTAAAACCTAAACCTCAACTAAATCTTGTAATGAATAATGTGGAAATTGAGCAAGTTGAGGTGACTAAACTGCTTGGAGAGACCCTGGATTGTAAACTGTCATGGTCAAAATATGTTGATACAACAGTAGCTAAGATGGGGAGAAGTCTGTCCAAAATAAAGCGCTGATCTGCCTTCTTAACACCACTATCAACAAGGCAGGTCCTCCAGGCCCTAGTTTTAATCGCACCTGGACTACTGTTCAGTCGTGTGGTCAGGTGCCACAAAGAGGGACTTGGCTCAGAACAGGGCAGCACGGCTGGCCCTTAAAAGCACACGGAGAGATAACATTCATCATATGCATGTTAATCTCTCTCTTGACTTGATCACTACTTGTTTTTGTAAGAAGAGTTGACAAGATGAATGCACTGAGATGTCTGTTTAAACTACTAGCACACAGCTCAGACACCCATGCATGCCCCACAAGACATGACACCAAAGGTCCATTCACAGTCCCCGAGTCCAGAACAGGCTATGGGAGGCGCAAAGTACTACGTATAACCATGGCTACATGGAACTCTATTCCACATCAGGTAACTGATGCAAGCAGTAGAATCAGATGTAAGAAAGAGATAAAAATACACCTTATGGAATAGCGGGGACTGTGAGGAGACACACACAGGTGCAGACACATGCAAATGCACACACACGCTAGCACACACTCCACACACTGGTACATTGTAATATTGTTGTATGGTGGTATTATACATTTTGTATTGTAGATGTACTGGTGTAATAATGTTATTTGATGTGGTGTTTTATCTTTTTTTTTTGTTGTGTGTGTGATGTAAGTGCCTTAATGTATTTGGATACCAGGAAGGGTGGCTGCTGCCTTTGCATTATCTAATGGGGATCACTAATAAATGCAAGTACAAATACCCTCAGGCCCACGAGTGGTGTTTATCCAACCATTCTCCCGCTTTCTTTTTCTCTCTTTTCTTCTCCTTTCAACAATGTCCCTCACCGCTCCTTCATTTTGACCACTACATCTCCTTCGCACCACCCCCATGGGCATGACAATTCTCATTATCTTTTCATGCTGCACTCTCTCTATCCTCCACTCCTTTGCCATTTCTCCCATTCCCCCAGAATCCCTCTTCATCCCTTTTCGGTGAGTGTCAGGTTTTCAAAAAAACAAACAAAAAAAAGACGAGAAGTGAGGCGGAAATTTAAGGAGCATGTGAAATCACTTAAAGGGGCAGCGTGGAAGTTGATCCCTCGTGCCGTTGTGATGAGGCATGCACTGTACCAAATTAGTTTCTTTCCCTCTGCTGAATACAATGTGTCTAGTGCTGACCATCTCAGAAGTTTGATCAATGGTTTGATCAATTTGGCTTTACTCAAAGCAGTGGGTGAATACTCGTAAAGCTTATGAAGAAGAGTGATATAAGTAATGTTATAGGCTAGCCAATGCCCAGTTGCCAACACTGGACCTTCCAAATAGAGCAGGAGACTGGAGGTGATGGGAGAGCACATTGTCGAATAATAGTGAAGACATCAACACGATGAAATAACAAATATGGAATCATATAGTAACCAAAAAAGTGTTAAACAAATCAAAACATATTTTAGATTTTAGATTCTTCAAAGTAGCCACCCTTTGCCTTGATGACAGCTTTGCATACTCTTGGTATTCTCTCAACAAACTTCACCTGGAATGCTTTTACAACAGTAAAGGAGTTCCCACATATGCTGAGCACTTGTTGGCTGCTTTTCCTTCACTCTGCGGTCCAACTCATCCCAAACCATCTCAATTGGGTTGAGGCCAGGTCATCTGATGCGCAGCACTCCATCACTTTCCTTCTTGGTCAAATAGCCCTTACATAGCCTGGAGGTGTGTTGGGTCAATGTCCTGTTGAAAAGCAAATGATAGTCCCACTAAGCGCAAACCAGATGGGATGGCATATCACTCCAGAATGCTGTGATAGCCATGCTGGTAAAGTCTGCCTTCAATTCTAAATAAACCACTGACAGTGTCACCAGCAAAGCACCATCACACCTCCTCCTCCATGCTTCACGGTGCGAACCACACATGAGGAGATCATCATTCAGCTATTCTGCGTCTCACAAAGACAAATTTGGACTCATCAGACCAAAGGACAGATTTCCACCAGTCTAATGTATATTGCTCGTGTTTCTTGGCCCAAGTAAGTCTCTTCCTATTATTTGTGTCCTTTCGTAGTGGTTTCTTTGCATCAATTCAACCATGAAGGCCTGATTCACGCGTTCTCTGAACAGTTGATGTTGAGATGTGTCTGTTACTTGAACTCTGTGAAGCATTTATTTGGGCTGCAATTTCTGAGTCTGGTCACTCTACTGAACTTATCCTCTACAGCAGAGGTAACTCTGGGTCTTCCTTTCCTGAGGCGGTCCCCATGAGAGCCAGTTCCATCATTGCGCTTGATGGGTTTTGCGACTGCACTTGAAGGAACTTTAAAAGTTCTTGAAATTTTCCGCATTGACTGGCCTTCATGTATTAAAGTAATGATGGACTGTCATTTCTCTTTGCTTATTTGAGCTGTTCTTGCCATAATATAGACTTGGTCTTTTACCAAATAGGGCTGTCTTCTGTATACCACCTTGTAACGACACAACTGATTGGCTGAAACATATTAAGAAGGAAAGAAATTCCACAAATTAACTTTTAACAAGACACACTTGTTAATTGAAATGCATACCAGTTGACTACCCCCATGAAGCTGGTTGAGTGAATGCCAAGAGTGTGCAAAGCTGTCATCAAGGCAAAGGGTCAGTACTTTGAAGAATCTCAAATATAAAATATATATTTTGATTTGTTTAACACTGTTTTGGTTACTACATAATTCCATATGTGTTATTTCATAGTTGTTATGTCTTCACTATTATTCTACAATGTAGAAAATTGTAATAAAAGAAGAAAACCACTGGAATGTGTAGGTGTGTCCAAACGTTTGACTGGTACTGTATGTGTGCACATGTTCACATACACTTAAGCTGACAGGAATGCACACACACACAAGCACACACTGGCAGACACCAGACGCATGAATACACACACACACACACACACACACACACACACACACACACACACACACACACACACACACACACACACACACACACATGACTTTATTTTCATTAAAAACACACACACACAAACAGGCATAGGCAAATGTGCACACACATTCACAGGCATATGCATACCACAGGAGACTGCTGAGGAGAGGAGGGCTCATAATAATGGCTGGAATGGAGTGAATGGAATGGTATCAATGAATTTCGAAACCATTCCATTTATTCCATTCCAGCCATTATTATGAGCCCATCCTCCCCAATTAAGGTGCCACCAATCTCTTGTGATGCACACACAGGCATACGCATTTTCAAATGCATAATGCACGCGCACACAGGCATAGGCACACACGCACTTCATGGCTCACTCTCCACACAACGCACATGATCTTGTCCGAGAAACCAACCCAGAGGGACAAGAGGAACTGACCCTAAATAAATATTTGATTTGTTTTGCCATTTCTCCACAAAATACAGCAAGATAGATTACAGGCGGCATAAAAAAAAATACATTCAATGAGATACAGAAGTTTAAAGTGGATGAATGCATTTCTCTACCATCAATTCAAAGCTTCCCCGTGTCTTAGCCCAGTCTGATAACCCTATCCAAACCCCTCATTGAAAGCGGCCTCCAGATGAGCGATAATGCATCTCCTATTGTTCTGGGAATGGAGCGTCACCGTGCATCACTGGGACTCCAGTTGGCTCCTAGACGGATCGGTGGCGTTGCTCAAACGCACCCTATTTGCCCAGACCTGAGAGAGAGAGAGAGAGAGAGAGAGAGAGAGAGAGAGAGAGAGAGAGAGAGCGAGGGAGAAACGCTCTTTATGAATACATTTCAGACGGTGTAGAAAAACACTGTGTCTGAAAATAGCTCTATGCTGGCTGCACAGCTTTTCTCTGCGCATGGTTTATTTATCCCGAGGATTAGTGCAGGTGAATGGAGGGCTGGCTTTCTGTGCTGTGGGGGTTTGATGCAGGCTTGCATGGGCATGGACCGCCTCTGACTCAGACCCCTTTCATGCCGCTCTGAGGGAATGGCAGAGACAGGAGTGGGGAGTAGAGTTCAATATTTTCCCTTTTTTTTTTTTTTTTTTTTACAGATGTTCCATCCATGAATAAATCCTTTTTCTCCTAGGTAACCCGGTATTTCCCGCCAAAACTGGAAGTGTCATTCAAAAGCATTATACAGCATATAAATAGGCCTATGTCTGGATTTGATTAGAGCTTGGATCGAAAATTCAAGCCTGATACTGCCTGATGAGCCATACATGAAATACATTTGATGAGCCCTACAGTAAAGACATGTAATGAGCCCAAGCCCTAAATAGTCAAAATGATTGTGTCGTTATCCAATACATGTACGATACAGTCTACTGCACATTACTACACACGACAGAAAAACATAAAAGCCCATAGATGTAGCTATCTATATGCTCTCTTTGGTAAATACTGTAATGAAACTAGCTCCAGTGGGCTCATCTTTTTGAGTGTGAACTGTATTACTGTGCTGTATTGTACTATGCAGTATTATATGACTGGAATTATGAAACTCATTCTGGTGCAGCACATGCGGCCAACAAGTATAGGCTAGTAAATTTGATTTTCATTTTGAAATATAATCGGGCCTATATGTATAATTAGTAGGCTGATACCTTTCATAATATTCCCCCTAATGTTATTCGTCTACCTCCTCTTTCTCTATTGTTGCTTCCTTCCTTTCTTGCCTTCAACAGTTCATTTGAAATAGGTTTTGTTGTCCTCGTCATCGTCCGCCCAATGACGTCCTTGAATATTATAGGACGTAGATCAAGTGGTGAAGATTGAATGGTTATGGGTCTGAGTAAATAACTGCTGTAGCCTGCCGACGTCGCACTTTCGCTCTTCTTTCCACCTACCAGGGATTTCTATTGGCTGCTGTGTTTTACATTCAGCGAACAAGAGCTTGCTTACCTCTTCGAAATAGTCTATTGGTATGAGAAATGCAAAATCAATTCTGTCCAGCAAACTATTCTAGTCTAGCTTTTCCTGCATGGGACTGCAAGAGGGCCAGCGGAGCACAGGTGTGTGCGTATTGCGCAAGAGACAGAGGCTATAAGTTAGAAGCTTATTATGCATAACCCTGTAACGGCTCTCTTCTATCTCCTCCTCTGACGAAGAGGTAGAACAAGGATCGGACCAAAATGCAGCGTGATGATGATTCATGATATATTTTAATGAAGGGAAACCTATACATACAGAAACTACAAAACTAACGAAATGAAATAATGAAAACCGAAACAGCCCTATCTGGTGCAAACACAAAGACAGGAACAATCACCCACAAAAACACTCACAGAATATGGCTGCCTAAATATGGTTCCCAATCAGAGACAACGATAATCACCTGACTCTGATTGAGAACCGCCTCAGGCAGCCATAGACTACGTAGACACCCCACAAAATACCTAAGACAAAAACACACCACAATAACCCATGTCACACCCTGGCCTGACCAAATAATTAAAGAAAACACAAAATACTAAGACCAAGGCGTGACAGAACCCCCCCCCTAAGGTGCGGACTCCCGGACGCACCTCAAAACCATAGGGAGGGTCCGGGTGGGCGACTGTCCATGGTGGCGGCTCCGGCTCGGGACGTGGACACCACTCCATAAATGTCATAGTTCCTCCCCCTCGCGTCCTGGGATAATCCACCCTCGCCGCCGACCATGGCCTAATAGTCCTCACCCAGAACCCCACTGGACTGAGGGGCAGCTCGTGACTGAGGGGCAGCTCGGGACTGAGGGGCAGCTCGGGACTGAGGCAGCTCGGGACTGAGGGGTAGCTCGGGACTGAGGGGTAGCTCGGGACTGAGGGGTAGCTCGGGACTGAGGGGGAGCTCGGGACTGAGGGGCAGCTCAGCACTGAGGGGAAGCCCAGCACTGAGGGGAAGCCCAGCACTGAGAGGAAGCTCAGCACTGAGAGGAAGCTCAGCACTGAGAGGAAGCTCAGCACTGAGAGGAAGCTCAGGCAGGTAGTTGGCTTTGGCAGATCCTGGCTGGCTGGCGGATCTGGAAGAGTCTGGTTGACTGGCAGATCTGGAAGAGTCTGGTTGACTGGCAGATCTGGAAGAGTCTGGTTGACTGGCAGATCTGGAAGAGTCTGGCTGACTGGCAGATCTGGAAGAGTCTGGTTGACTGGCAGATCTGGAAGAGTCTGGCTGACTGGCAGATCTGGAAGAGTCTGGCTGACTGGCGGATCTAGCTGCTCTGGCTGCTCCATGTAGACTGGCAGCTCTGGCTGCTCCATGCAGACTGGCAGCTCTGGCTGCTCCATGCAGACTGGCATCTATGGCTGCTCCATGCAGACTGGCATCTCTGGCTGCTCTATGCAGACTGGCAGCTCCATGCAGACTGGCATCTCTGGCTGCACTATGCAGACTGGCAGCTCTGGCTGCACTATGCAGACTGGCAGCTCCATGCAGACTGGCAGCTCTGTCTGCTCTATGCAGATTGGCAGCTCTATGCAGACTGGCAGTTCTGGCTGCTCCATGCAACCTGGCAGCTCTGGCTGCTCCATGCAGACTGACAGCTCTGGCTGCCTCATGCAGACTGGCAGCTCCGGCTGCTCCATGCAGACTGGCAGCTCTGGCTGCTCCATGCAGACTGGCAGCTCTGGCTGCTCCATGCAGTCTGACAGCTCAGGCTGCTCCATGCAGACTGACAGCTCAGGCTGCTCCATGCAGACTAGCAGCTCTATGCAGACTGGCAGCTCTGGCTGCTCCCTGCAGACTGGCAGCTCTGGCTGCTCCCTGCAGACTGACAGCTCTGGCTGCTCCATGCAGGCTGGCAGCTCAGGCTGCGCTGAACAGGCAGGAAACTTCAGCAGCGCTGTAGAGGAGGAAGGCTCTGGCAGCGCTGAACATGCGGGAGACTCCGGCAGCGCAGGAGAGGAGGAAAGCTCTGGCTGCGCTAAACAGGCGGTAGACTCCGGCAGCGCAGGAGAGGAGGAAAGCGCTGGCTGCGCTGAACAGGCGGGAGGCTCCGGCAGCGCTAAACAGGTGGGAGACTCCGACAGCACTGGAGAGGAGAAAGGCTCTGGCTGCGCTGCACAGGCGAGGCGCACTGAAGGCCTGGTGCGTGGTGCTGGAACTGGTGGTACTGGACCGAGGACACGCACAGGAAGCCTGGTGCGCGGAGCTGCCACTGGAGGACTGGTGTGTAAAGGTGACACAGGATGGACCGGACCGTGAAGGTGTACTGGAGAGCCTGAGAGCAGGACTGGCACAGGACGTGCAAGGCTAGGTAGGTACATAGGAGGCCTAGTGCGTGAGGCTGGCACAATTTTCACCAGCCGACTAACACGCACCTCAGGACGAGTATGGAGCGCTGACCCAGGTGCCATCAAATCCCTGACACGCTCCGTCGGACGAATATCATACCTAAAGCACCAAACTAGCAACTCCCTCATTACTCTCTCCTCCAATTTCCCCATTAACTCCTTCACAGTCTCTGCTTCGCTCACCTCTAACACCGGCTCTGGTTCTGGTCTCCTCCTTGGTTCCTCACGATAAACAGGGAGAGTTGGCTCAGGTCTGACTCCTGACTCTGCCACTCTCTCCCTGAGCCCCCCCCCAATACATTTTTGGGGCTGACTTTCGGGTTTCCCTCTGCGCCGCCGTGCTTTTCTCTTCAACTCCATTCGCCTATAGCCTGCTTCACACTGCTCCAGCGAATCCCAGGCGGGCTCCGGCACTTTCTCTGGGTCGACAGCCCACCTGTCTATTTCCTCCCAAGTAGTGTAGTCCCGATATTGTTGCTCCTGCTGCCGCTGTTGCTTCTCCTCATACCAGCGCCTCTCGGCTCTCGTCGCCTCCAGTTCTTCTTTGGGGCGGCGATATTCTCCAGGCTGATCCCAGGGTCCTTCTCCGAACAATTCATCCTCCCATGTCCATTCCTCTTTTCGTTGCTGTCGCTGCCTGTCACCACGCTGCTTGGTCCAGTTGCGGTGGGTGATTCTGTAACGGCTCTCTTCTATCTCCTCCTCTGACGAAGAGGTAGAACAAGGATCGGACCAAAATGCAGCGTGATGATGATTCATGATATATTTTAATGAAGGGAAACCTATACATACAGAAACTACAAAACTAACCAAATGAAATAATGAAATAATGAAAACTGAAACAGCCCTATCTGGTGCAAACACAAAGACAGGAACAATCACCCACGAAAACACTCACAGAATATGGCTGCCTAAATATGGTTCCCAATCAGAGACAACGATAATCACCTGACTCTGATTGAGAACCGCCTCAGGCAGCCATAGACTACGTAGACACCCCACAAAACCCCTAAGACAAAAACACACCACAATAACCCATGTCACACCCTGGCCTGACCAAATAATGAAAGAAAACACAAAATACTAAGACCAAGGCGTGACAAACCCATCATTCTTTATTTATTTATTTATTTTTTGTGAACTTTATCCCCCTTTTCTCCCCAATTTCGTGGTATCCAATTGTTATTAGCTACTATCTTGTCTCATCCCTACAACTCCCGTACGGGCTCGGAAGCGACTCGGAAGGTTAAAAGTCATGTGTCCTCCGATACACAACCCAACCAAGCCGAACTGCTTCTTAACACAGCGCGCATCCAACCCGGAAGCCAGCCGCACCAATGTGTCGGAGGAAACACTGTGCACCTGGCAACCTTGGTTAGCGCGCACTGCGCCCGGCTCGCCATAGGAGTCGCTGGTGCGCGATAACCCATCATTCATTAGCTAAATAGAAGGTTAATACTGCATTACATTTGTTAACTGGAAGAGGTTGTCTAAGACATCTATATATAGGGCTATATATCAATCTAAAACAGGAATATCTATTTTCGATGCAATTTGAATGGAATTGATGGAGAGAGAAAGACTGTGAGAGAGTGCTCGTGCGTGCACTGATTGAAAGCAACAATATTCGAGTGATAGGCTGTTTTAATATTCTGCAGCTGCAATTGTAAAAAAAATTGTAAAAATAAAATAAGGTGAC
The DNA here is from genome assembly GCF_002021735.2 of Oncorhynchus kisutch. Lineage (NCBI taxonomy): Eukaryota > Metazoa > Chordata > Actinopteri > Salmoniformes > Salmonidae > Oncorhynchus > Oncorhynchus kisutch. The sequence goes on along the minus strand of NC_034190.2, from coordinate 49,081,526 downwards.
CCCCGAAGGCCAGAAGGAGATGGGTAAATTAGACGTGCGTTTGGTCTTTATATTATAAACTATGCTGTAGCAAATTATTATGTCTCGACTATCATTAAATGTGAAGACTGTTATTTTATCAAATCAATTCTCAATGTGTAATTATTATTACGTGATTAAGCTAATCGTGTAAACTTCGGTGCACCACGGGAAAATGTTTATCGAGTCTCTATTTCCCGAATAAACTATTTTCATATCTTATCAAGTACAGTCTTGTATTAATGTGTTATTATTACCTCATTAGTTCTCATTACTGAACGTCGCAAACTCTTGGTTATCTGCACAAACCCAGGTTTCCATAATGAATCAGCGATATACAAATTGGCTTAATTATTTATTTACTGACTAACTAGATAAATCACAGAAATACATTAACAAACAATATAGTTGTTGGTTACTAACACAATGCATTAATAAGTCCCTAGTGGGCTAAACCGTTATGACGGCTTGGTAGACAATGGAAAGGGGTGGGGACAGAGAAAGAGCGGGAGAGACAAAATGGATTCACTACACACAGTTGATAATTATTTTCATTGAAATGCTAATTCTTTGCACATTAATGGCCGCTCATTCAAAAATAATTGCAATATATATATTTGTGCCCATATGTCATTGTTGTCTTCTCTGTTGGAATCGCTGGTCCGTCTGCTGGAGAGTCAGTTCATCAGAGAGTCTCTGGTTAACTTCCCCAGAAGTCACAATGTCTTTCATGGTTTTGTAGCTTTCTCCGCTGCTCTAGATAGTGTCTGTTCTAATGGATACGTCAGGCGTACAGATGGTCATTGCATAGAATAGATGCTTCCGCGGTTGTCGGTATTCTCGTACTAGACTTACGTCATTTCCAGCTGCAGACTAGTAATTCTACGTCTAGGATTTGCTCTTCTTCTGTAGTGATCGATTGTCTTAGAGTTTAACCATTTCCAGCCGTGTAGCCAACGCTACACACTGTCTGGTCTCCGTGGCCTATGGAGTTGTAGGTCTTAACCATTTCAACATGTAGTGTCAGCTCCATATTTTCTGGTCTGACGTGGGAACTCCATCACCGCGTTCTCTGAATTATTATACATTTTGTAGGAAGTGATTTTATACTATGTGGAAAAGGGGGCGATCCCATGAAGCCTGATGTAATGTCTGGCCTCATGGGGGCGTGGCCACTGACGAGTTAAACCTTTACATCTTAACTTAAGGTATCTTGTTTATAAGGCCAACATCACATTGCATCTTCTCACAAATAGTTTCATATTTACTCATTCATTTTTATCCAACATCTAGATGTGAATCTGATAATTGAAAAGAGAGATACAGTAATGTGGGTTTCCTGTCCTTCATGAGATCACCAAATGAAGCAGACTCGTCATGACTGTCCCTTAAGTGTCCACGGACCACTCCCACATTCTCCAAAATAGAAATATTGTTTAATTATTCAAACTTTTGATGTCCAAGGGTCTCTCTGTGGTCCACAGTTTACATTCCAATCTGGAACACCACAGAGCATAGAGGCAGCGTATTTTATGACCGACCATAAAACAGCCGACTTCCCGCTCTCCCTCTCTACGAGAGAGAGCACGCTGTAGAGCGGACCCACTGTAACCTGATCCTTCAGATCGTCACAGGAGAGTCATGACAAAATGTGGCCTACCTGTCACAAGAAAAAAAAGTTACCGTGATGAGATAGGTCTACATGCATTGTGAACTGCGCTCCATACTGAGACGGGTTGTCTGTTCCCACCCTGAGAGTTGATGATTCTTCATGCAGAGGCCGTGGAGAAGCCAGATTTAGACATTGCATATAATAATTGAACAGTTCCATTTCACACCATGCTGTTCATGTAAATAATTTATTATAATTTACCGGTTTCTCACAGTTATTTATCCCATGAAAAGGGAGTGGTTTTGGGTGGTAAATCCTGGTAAACCTGCCATTCAACCCTAGTGGGGAGCTGTGGTGGTGGAATTTAGACTGGACTGTACTGACCCCAAATATGTGTCTCAGGGGGTTGTGATGGTAAATATGTCTGTAAGTGGGTGTGTGTTTGGATATTATTTAGTCGCTGATGCTGCCTTTGTTCCATTTCATCCAGTGTCACCCCTTTAAAGCCTCCCCGTGGAAAATGATTGCAACATGAAAAACACAGATATAAACAGACACACAAACATGCACGCACAGACACACACACACACACACACACACACAATCCCTTCTTAGGGAAAATACACAGAAAACAGGGCTACATTTCAAATAATGGCAGACACGGGACAGAACCTGTAAAACAGCAACTGCGTTGAAAAATAATCCAGACACAAAAGCAAGGGAATGAGGAAGGATAATGAGGCAGGTGCTGCAGGTTCTGGTTTCTGTCATATAGATGGGATTCCGTGTGCCTGTGTGTCTTGTGTGTCTTTCATGTGAACCATTACAAAGCCACAGTCTCTCTCCTATGCATATGAATGCAGGGGAATTGTACTGTAACCACAGCAGGAGGCTTTGAAGTCCTAATAAGTATTCCCTTCATCCTCAGCACATCCTTTGGCAAGGTCGGACATGCGGACAACTCAATATTAACCCCGTGCACTGTTACGTGTGTCTTGGATGGGCAGGGACAGGCTCCTTGAATCAATTTATCCACAGCACAAAGTGTGTCTGTGGCATGTCATTGTCACAGACTGCTTAAACTGTGTATTTAAATGTTTGGCGTGGGCCTAATATCTAAACATAAACTCCGAAGTATGCAAGCCCTCTGGGTGGAGGGAAGGGCGGGGGCTGCAGGGGACAAGGGAAGGGGAGAAATGAAACCGAACAGATGGACAAAGTGAGGGGAGAGAGAGGCTGTAGGCTGTGGAGCTGTCAGACACAGACACCCATGGACATCCCAGTATGGGCAGGAAGCTGATCTAAACTACACAACCACACAGGGATGAGGGGAAAGGAGAGATGAGGAAGGGGCAGAGTAAAACGAAAATAAACATATAATAGCCTAGGGGAATAAGGAGGCTAGGTTAGATAGAGGTGTGAATGGGGGGTGAGAGAGGACAGAAATATATAATAGTCTAGGAGAAGAAAGAGGGTAGGTTAGATAGAGGTGTAAATGGGGGTGGTGAGATAGGATAGAAAGATATAATAGCCGAGGAGAAGAGGAGGCTAGGTTAGATAGAGGTGTGAATGGTGGCGGTGATATAGGACAGAAAGATATAATAGCCGAGGAGAAGAGGAGGGTAGGTTAGATAGAGGTGTAAATGGGGGCGGTGAGATAGGACAGAAAGATATAATAGCCGAGGAGAAGAGGAGGCTAGGTTAGATAGAGGTGTAAATGGGGGCGGTGAGATAGGACAGAAAGATATAATAGCCGAGGAGAAGAGCAGGGTAGGTTAGATAGAGGTGTGAATGGGGGTGGTGAGATAGGACAGAAAGATATAATAGCCGAGGAGAAGAGGAGGCTAGGTTAGATAGAGGTGTAAATGGGGGTGGTGAGATAGGACAGAAAGATATAATAGCCGAGGAGAAGAAGGAGGCTAGGTTAGATAGAGGTGTAAATGGTGGCGGTGATATAGGACAGAAAGATATAATAGCCGAGGAGAATAAGCAGGCTAGGTTAGATAGAGGTGTAAATGGGGGTGGTGAGATAGGACTGAAATAATAGAGGTGTGAATGGGGGGGCGGGTGAGATAGGACAGAGTTAAAAGAAACAGAAAGAAAGATGACAAACACAGTAATTGTTGAGAGAGGAGGTTGAATCTAGGATAGATAGAGGCACATGCAGGGACAAAGCAGGGGGATGTAGACTAGAGGAACATAGGTTTGTAGACAAGAGGAACAGAGGGATGTAGACTAGAGGAACAGGGGTTTGTAGACAAGAGGAACAGAGGGATGTAGACTAGATGAACAGAGGTTTGTAGACAAGAGGAACAGAGGGATGTAGACTAGAGGAACAGAGGGATGTAGACTAGAGGAACAGAGTTTTGTAAACAAGAGGAACAGAGGGATGTAGACTAGAGGAACAGAGGTTTGTAGACAAGAGGAGCAGATGGGTATAGACTAGAGGAACAGAGGGATGTAGACTAGATGAACAGAGGTTTGTAGACAAGAGGAACAGAGGGATGTAGACTAGAGGAACAGGGGGATGTAGACTAGAGGAACAGAGTTTTGTAAACAAGAGGAACAGAGGGATGTAGACTAGAGACACAGAGGGATATGGACTAGATGTAGACTAGAGGAGCAGAGGGATGTAGACTAGAGGGATGTAGACTAGAAATATGTAGACTATAGGAACATAAGGATGTAGACTAGATGAACAGAGGGTTGTAGACTAGAGATATGTAGACTAGAGAACAGAGGGATGTAGACTAGAGGGATGTAGACTAGAAATATCTAGACTAGAGGAACAGAGGGATGTAGAGTTGAGGGATGTAGACTAGAAATATGTAGACTAGAGGGATGTAGACTAGAGAAACAGAGGGAAGTAGACTAGAGGAACAGAGGGATGTAGACTAGAGGAACAGAGGGATGTAGACTAGAGGAACATGAGGTTTGTAGACTAGAGGAACATGAGGGATGTAGACTAGAGAAACAGGGAGATGTAGACTAGAGGGATGTAGACTAGAGGGATGTAGACTAGAGAAACAGAGGGATGTAGACTAGAGGAACATGAGGGATGTAGACTAGAGGGATGTAGACTAGAGAAACAGAGGGATATAGACTATAGGGATGTAGACTAGAGAAACAGAGGGATGTAGACTAGAGGAACAGAGGGTTGTAGACTATAGGAACATAGAGATGTAGACTAGAGGGATGTAGACTAGAGAAACAGAGGGATGTAGACTAGAGGAACATGAGGGATGTAGACTAGAGGAACATAGAGATGTAGACTAGAGGGATGTAGACTAGAGAAACAGAGGGATGTAGACTAGAGTAACATGAGGGATGTAGACTAGAGGGATATAGACTAGAGAAACAGAGGGATGTAAACTAGAGAAACAGAGGAATGTAGACTAGAGGAACATGAGGGATGTAGACTAGAAGAACAGAGGGATGTAGACTAGAGGAATATGAGGGATGTAGACTAGAGGAACAGAGGGATGTAGACTAGAGGAACATGAGGTTTGTAGACTAGAGGAACATGAGGGATGTAGACTAGAGAAACAGGGAGATGTAGACTAGAGGGATGTAGACTAGAGGGATGTAGACTAGAGAAACAGAGGGATGTAGACTAGAGGAACATGAGGGATGTAGACTAGAGGGATGTAGACTAGAGAAACAGAGGGATATAGACTATAGGGATGTAGACTAGAGGAACAGAGGGTTGTAGACTAGAGGAACATAGAGATGTAGACTAGAGGGATGTAGACTAGAGAAACAGAGGGATGTAGACTAGAGGAACATGAGGGATGTAGACTAGAGGAACATAGAGATGTAGACTAGAAGGATGTAGACTAGAGAAACAGAGGGATGTAGACTAGAGGAACATGAGGGATGTAGACTAGAGGGATGTAGACTAGAGAAACAGAGGGATGTAAACTAGAGAAACAGAGGAATGTAGACTAGTGGAACATGAGGGATGTAGACTAGAGGAACAGAGGGATGTAGATTAGAGGAATATGAGGGATGTAGACTAGAGGAACATGAGGGATGTATACTAGAGAAACAGAGGGATGTAGACTAGAGGAACATGAGGGATGTAGACTAGAGGAACAGAGGGATGTAGACTAGAGGAATATGAGGGATGTAGACTAGAGGAACATGAGGGATGTATACTAGAGAAACAGAGGGATGTAGACTAGAGGAACATGAGGGATGTAGACTAGAGGCACAGAGGGATGTAGACTAGAGGAACATGAGGGATGTAGACTAGAGGAACAGAGGGATGTAGACTAGAGGAACATGAGGGATGTAGACTAGAGGAACAGAGGGATGTAGACTAGAGGAACAGAGAGATGTAGACTAGAGGAACATGAGGGATGTAGACTAGAGGGATGTAGACTAGAGGAACAGAGGGATGTAGACTAGATGAACAGAGGGATGTAGACTAGAGGGGTGTAGACTAGAGAAACAGAGGGATGTGGACTAGAGGAACAGAGAGATGTAGACTAGAGGAACATGAGGGATGTAGACTGGAGGAACATGAGGGATGTAGACTAGAGAAACATGAGAGATGTAGACTAGAGGAACAGAGGGATGTAGACTAGAGGAACAGAGGGATGTAGACTAGAGAAACAGAGGAATGTAGACTAGAAGGATGTAGACTAGAGAAACATGAGGGATGTAGACTAGAGGGATGTAGACTAGAGGAACAGAGGGGTGTAGACTAGATGAACAGAGGGATGTAGACTAGAGGAACAGAGGGATGTAGACTAGAGGAACAGAGAGATGTAGACTAGAGGAACATGAGGGATGTAGACTGGAGGAACATGAGGGATGTAGACTAGAGAAACATGAGAGATGTAGACTAGAGGAATATGAGGGATGTAGACTAGAGAAACAGAGGGATGTAGACTAGAGAAACAGAGGGATGTAGACTAGAGGAACAGAGGGTTGTAGACTAGAGAAACATAGGGATGTAGACTAGAGGAACATAGGGATGTAGACTAGAGAAACATGAGGGATGTAGACTAGAGGCACAGACGGATGTAGACTAGGGGAGCAGAGGGATGTAGACTAGAGGAACATGAGGGATGTAGACTAGAGGAACAGAGGGATGTAGACTAGAGGAACATGAGGGATGTAGACTAGAGAAACAGGGATGTAGACTAGAGGATCATGAGGGATGTAGACTAGGGGAACATGTGGGATGTAGACTAGAGGAGCAGAGGGATGTAGACTAGAGGAACATGAGGGATGTAGGCTAGAGGAACATGAGGGATGTAGACTAGAGGAACATGAGGGATGTAGACTAGAGGGATGTAGACTAGAGGAACAGAGGGGTGTAGACTAGATGAACAGAGGGATGTAGACTAGAGGAACAGAGGGATGTAGACTAGAGGAACAGAGAGATGTAGACTAGAGGAACATGAGGGATGTAGACTGGAGGAACATGAGGGATGTAGACTAGAGAAACATGAGAGATGTAGACTAGAGGAATATGAGGGATGTAGACTAGAGAAACAGAGGGATGTAGACTAGAGAAACAGAGGGATGTAGACTAGAGGAACAGAGGGTTGTAGACTAGAGAAACATAGGGATGTAGACTAGAGGAACATAGGGATGTAGACTAGAGAAACATGAGGGATGTAGACTAGAGGCACAGACGGATGTAGACTAGGGGAGCAGAGGGATGTAGACTAGAGGAACATGAGGGATGTAGACTAGAGGAACAGAGGGATGTAGACTAGAGGAACATGAGGGATGTAGACTAGAGAAACAGGGATGTAGACTAGAGGATCATGAGGGATGTAGACTAGGGGAACATGTGGGATGTAGACTAGAGGAGCAAAGGGATGTAGACTAGAGGAACATGAGGGATGTAGGCTAGAGGAACATGAGGGATGTAGACTAGAGGAACATGAGGGATGTAGACTAGAGAAACAGGGATGTAGACTAGAGGATCATGAGGGATGTAGACTAGGGGAACATGTGGGATGTAGACTAGAGGAGCAGAGGGATGTAGACTAGAGGAACAGAGGGATGTAGGCTAGAGGAACATGAGGGATGTAGACTAGAGGTATGTAGACTAGAGGAACAGAGGGATGTAGACTAGATGAACAGAGGGATGTAGACTAGAGGGATGTAGACTAGAGAAACAGAGGGATGTAGACTAGAGGAACAGAGAAATGTAGACTAGAGGAACATGAGGGATGTAGACTGGAGGAACATGAGGGATGTAGACTAGAAAAACATGAGAGATGTAGACTAGAGGAACAGAGGGATGTAGACTAGAGGAACAGAGGGATATAGACTAGAGAAACAGAGGAATGTAGAATAGAAGGATGTAGACTAGAGAAACATGAGGGATGTAGACTAGAGGGATGTAGACTAGAGTAACATGAGGGATGTAGACTACAGAAACAGAGGAATGTAGACTAGAAGGATTTAGACTAGAGGAACTTGAGGGATGTAGACAACAGAAACAGAGGAATGTAGACTAGAAGGATGTAGACTATAGGAACTTGAGGGATGTAGACTACAGAAACAGAGGAATGTAGACTAGAAGGATGTAGACTATAGGAACTTGAGGGATGTAGACTACAGAAACAGAGGAATGTAGACTAGAAGGATGTAGACTAGAGAAACATGAGGGATGTAGACTAGAGGCACTTAAGAGATGTAGACTAGAGGCACTTGAGAGATGTAGACTAGAAGCACTTGAGGGATGTAGACTAGAAGGATGTAGACTAGATGAACAGATATATAGACTAGAGGGATGTAGACTAGAGGAACAGAGGGATATAGACTAGACTTACAGTGGAATGCTTACTTATGAGCCCCTAAGCAACAATGCAGTTAAAAAAAATACGGACAAGAACAAGAGATAAAAGTATAATTAAAGAGCAGCAGTAAAGCAACAATAGCTAGACTGTATACAGGGGGTACTGGTAGAATGTCAATGTGCGGATTCACCAGTTATTTGAGGCAGTGTGTATATGTAGGTAGAGTTATTGAAGTGACTATGCATAGATGACAACAACAGAGAGTAGCAGCAGTGTAAAGAGGGGGGGGGCAATGCAAATAGTCTGGGTAGCCATTTGATTAGATGTTCAGGAGTCTTATGGCTTGGTGGTAGAAGCTGTTTAGGATCCTCTTGGACCTAGACTTGGCGCTCTGGTACCGCTTGCCGTGCGGTAGCAGTGAGAACAGTCTATGACTAGGGTGGCTGGAGTCTTTGACAATTTTTAGGGCCTTCCTCTGACACCGCTTGATATAGAGGTTCTGGATGGCAGGAAGCTTGGCCCTAGTGATGTACTGGGCAGTAGGCACTACCCTCTATAGTGCCTTGCAATCAGAGGCCGAGCAGGTAGATTTAACAGTGATTTAACCAGTCAGGATGCTCCCCATGGTGCAGCTGTAGAACCTTTTGAGGATCTGAGGACCCATGCCAAAACTTTTCGGTCTCCTGAGGTGGAATAGGTGTTGTTGTGCCCTCTTCACGACTGTCTTGATGTGCCATGTTAGTTTGTTGCTGCTCCACTGTAGCTCCAACGATGAGAATGGGGGCGTGCTCGGTCATTTTTTTCATGTAGTCAACAATCATCTCCTTTGTCTTAATCACGTTGAGGGAGAGGCTATTGTTCTGGCACCACATGGCCAGGTCTCTGACCTCCTCCCTATAGGCTGTCTCATCTTTGTCGGTGATCAAGCCTACCACTGTTGTGTTATCAGCACATTTACTGATGGTGTTGGAGTTGTGCCTGGCCGTGCAGTCATGAGTGAACAGGGAGTACAGGAGGGGACTGAGCATGCACCCCTGAGGGGCTCCTGTGTTGAGGATCAGCATGACGGATGTGTTGTTACCTACCCTTACCACCTGGGGGCGGCCCATCAGGAAGTCCAGGATCCAGTTGCAGAGGGAGGTGTTTAGTCCCAGGGTCCTTAGCTTATTGATGAGCTTTGAGGGCACTATGGTGTCAAACGCTGAGCTGTAGTCAATGAATAGCATTCTCACATAGATGTTCCTTTTGTCCAGGTTTGAAAGGGCAGTGTGGAGTGCAATAGAGATTGCATCATCTGTTGATCTGTTGGGGCGGTATGAAAATTGGAGTGGGTCTAGTGTTTCTAGGATAATGGTATTGATGTGAGCCATGACCAGCCTTCGAAAGCATTTCATGGCTACAGACGTTAGTGCTATGGGCCGGTAGTCATTTAGGCAAGTTACCTTAGTGTTGGTCAGTGCATGGTGGTCTGCTTAAAACATGTTGGAATTACAGACATGGAAAGGGAGAGGTTGAAAATGTCAGTGAAGACACTTGCCAGTTGGTCAGCGCATGCTCACAGTACATGTCTTGGTAATCCGTCTGGCCCTGCTGCCTTGTGAATGTTGACCTGTTTAAAGGTCTTACTCACATCGGCTGCGTCTTCTGGAACAGCTGGTGCTCTCATGCATGTTTCAGTGTTATTTGCATCAAAGCGAACATAGAAATAGTTTAGCTCGTCTGGTAGGCTTGTGTCACTGAGCAGCTCTCGGCTGTGCTTCCCTTTGTAGTCTTTAATGGTTTGCAAGCCCTGCCACATCCGACGAGTGTCAGAACCGGTGTAGTACGAGTCCTGTATTGACGGTTCGTCGGAGGGTATAGCGGGATTTCTTATAAGTTACTGGGTTAGAGTCCCACTCCTTGATAGCGGCAGCTCTAGCCTTTAGCTCAGTGCGGATGCTGCCTGTAATCCATGTTTTCTGGTTGCGGTATGTACGTACGGTCACTGTGGGGACGACGTCATCGATGCACTTATTGATGAAGCCAATGACTGATGTGGTGTACTCCTTAATGCCATCAGAGGAATCCCAGAACATATTTTAGTTTGTGCTAGCAAAACAGTCCTGTAGCTTAGCATCTGCTTCATCTGACCATTTTTTTATTGATCTAGTCACTGGTGCTTCCTGCTTTAATTTTTGCTTGTAAGCATGAATCAGGTGGATAGAATTATGGTCAGATTTGCCAAATGGAGGCGAGCGAGAGCCTTGTAATCATCTCTGTGTGTGAAGTATAGGTGGTCCTATAGTTTTTAGTATAGTTTTTTTCCCTCTGGTTGCACATTTAACATGCTTATAGAAATTTGGTAAAATTGATTAAAGTCCCCGGCTATTAGGAGCACCACCTCTGGGTGAGCGTTTTCTTGTTTGCTTATGGCGGAATACAGCTCATTCAATGCTGACTTTAGTGCCAGCCTCTGACTGTGGTGGTATGTAAACAGCTACGAAAAATAGTGTGGTCTAGAGCTTATCATGAGATACTCTACCTCAGGCGAGAAATAGCTGGAGACTTCCTTAGATATCGTGCACCAGCTGTTATTTACAAAAATACATAGTCCACCGCCCCTTGTCTTACCAGACGCCGCTGTTCTATCCTGCCAGTGTAGCGTTTAACCAGCCAGCTGTGTGTTGATAGTGTCGTCGTTCAGCCATGACTCCGTGAAGCATAAGATGTTACCGTTTTTAATGTCCCGTTGGTAGTTTAATCTTCCGTGTAGCTCATCAATTTTATTCTCCGAAGATTGCACGTTTGCTTGCAGAATGGAGGAAAGTGGGGGTTTATTTGATCGCCTATGACTTCTCAGATGGCAACCCGCCCTTTGACCCCTTTTTCTCCACCTCATCTTCACGCAAATTGTGGGGATCTGGGCCTGTTCCCGAAAAAGCAGTATATCCTTCGTGTCGGGCTCGTCAGAGTCGTGAAAGGAAATAAAGAATTCTGCCAGTCCGTGGTGACTAATCACAGTCCTGATGTGTAGAAGTTATTTTTGGTGATAAGAGACGGTAGCGGAAACATTATGTACAAAATAAGTAAAGAAATAAGTTACAAACAACGCAAATAAACGAACAAAAAAACACAATAGGTTGGGGACATGTAAAACTGCTTCCTCCCCGACGCCATCTTACATCATCTCCAATGAATATACTGTGCTTTCTACTATACAGTGACAGCAGTGGTATATTCGCTATGTTGTAATGCGGTGGTAAATATGAAGTATACTTAGTATACAGTATTATGGATTTGATCAATATTCAGCAGACAACAAACCATCTCCCACCCTGATGTACTCTACATGCAGTCTAATGTAATGACATGTTTTCCATCTACCATTAGCTAGTACTGTAGGCCCTTGGGGACCCAGAAATCCATACACACATTACACAGTACACAAACCCACAGATCCACAGTCACTGCATGGCTTAGCACAGTTTCTCTGGACCCCAGCAAAGTCGGAGTTCGCCTCCTAATGCGTCAGCCATTCACAAAGTATAGATTACTGATCGCTGTCCATGGTTCTGAAATTGCAACGTCCACGCAGCTGCCTATCAATAGGCTATCATATTATGTGGTAGCCTATGTAGTAGCCTATCACTTTGATTTAATGGATACTGTGGCTTGTGAAAGTATTCACCCCCCTTGGCATTTTTCCTATTTTGTTGCCTTACAACCTGGAACTTTTACAACCTTTTTTGAGGGTTTGTATCATTTGATTTACACAACATGTCTACCACTTAGAAGATGCAAAATATTTTTTATTGTGAAACAAACAAGAAATAACTTTTAAAAAACAGAAAACTTGAGCGTGCATAACTATTCACCCCCCCGAAGTCAATACTTTGTAGAGCCACCTTTTGCAGGAATTACAGCTGCAAGTCTCTTGGGGTATGTTTCTATAAGTTTGGCACATCTAGCCACTGTTTTTTTTGCCCATTCTTCAAGGCAAAACTGCTCCAGCTCCTTTAAGTTGGATGGGTTCTGCTGGTGTACTGCAATCTTTAAGTCATACCACAGATTCACAGTTGGATTGAGGTCTGCACTTGGACTAGGTCATTTCAAGACATTTAAAGGTTTCCCCTTAATTAAACCACTCAAGTGTTGCTTTAGCAGTATGCTTAGGGTCATTGTCCTGCTGGAAGGTGAACCTCCATCCCAGTCTCAAATCTCTGGAAGACTGAACAGGTTTCCATCAAGAATTTCCCTGTATTTAGCGCCATCCATCATTCCTTCAATTCTGACCAGTTTCCCAGTCCCTACCGATGAAAAACCACAGCATGATGCTGCCACCACCATGCTTCACTGTGGGGATGGTATTCTCGGGATGATGAAAGGTGTTGGGTTTGCGCCAGACATAGCATTTTCCTTGACGGACAAAAAGCTCAAGTTTAGTCTCATCTGACCAGAGTAACTTCTTCCATATGTTTGGGGAGTCTCCCGTATGCCTTTTGGTGAACACCAAACGTGTTTGCTTATTTTCTTTCTTTAAACAATGGCTTTTTTCTTGGCACTCTTCCGTAATGCCCAGCTCTGTGGAGTGTACGGCTTAAAGTGGTCTTATGGACAGATACTGCAATCTCCACTGTGGAGCTTTGCAGCTCCTTCAGGGTTATATTTGGTATTTTTGTTGCCTCTCTGATTAATGTCCTCCTTGCCTGATCCGTGAGTTTTAGTGGGCGGTCCTCTCTTGGCAGGTTTGTTGTGGTGCCATATTCTTTCATTTTCATTTTTTAAATAATTGATTTAATGGTGCTCCGTGGGATGTTCAAAGTTTCTGATATTTTTTTGTAACTTAACCCTGATCTGTCCTTCTCCACAACTTTGTCCCTGACCTGTTTGAAGAGCTCCTTGGTCTTCATGGTGCCGCTTGCTTGGTGGTGCCCCTTGTTTAGTGGTGTTGCAGACTCTGGGACCCTTCAGAACAGCTGTATATATACTGAGATCATGTGACACTTAGATTGCACACAGGTGGACTTTATTTAACTAATTATGTGACTTCTGAAGGTAATTGGTTGCACCAGATCTTATTTAGGGGCTTTATAACAAAGGGGGCGAATACATATGCACGCACCACTTTTCCATTTTTTTTTCTCACATTTTTTGAAACAAGCTATTTTTTTTCATTTCACTTCACCAATTTGGAATATTCTGTGTTTGTCCATTACATGAAATCCAAATAATAATCCATTTAAATTACAGGTTGTAATGCAACAAAATAGGAAAAACACCAAGGGGGATGAATACTTTTGCAAGGCACTGTACATGTTTAGTCTTCTCATGCTAAGCCTAACGTTTATGTTCCACGAAACTATAAGCCTACGGTGTCGCAATGCTGCTATTTAGAATGCTGTCAGGTGGTAATAATGTATTTACTTGTTCAGTAATTGAAATTTGAAATTCAAACATAGAATTTTCGGGGCAACAGCATACTAATCAGTAACAAATAGATTTTTTTGTTGTCCTGTGTCAGCCGTCCTGTCGCTCTCTCGCAGTTTGGATCGAGAGTTTGTGCTGCTTAAAACCAGCATTTAGCTGAAAGCCTATTTATATCACACATTGGTACTCGGAGTCCACCCTGTCGGGGCTATCCGTCTCATCCCTCGCACACTTCAAGCCGTCTGCACGCTTCTTCTATAAAGTCTTTGTCGTCATTAAATGCTGCACCAAAAATCTTAGTTAGATGTAGAAATGCACGACTGAGATCTCTTTGGCAAAAACGTCAAAACGAATAACACATTTCTTATCTTAGATGAATTCTCAAAAGGGACAGACAGTACTATTGCCGCTTTTTCCCTAGTTTTTCAAGCAAAGGTCTTTTAAGGAAGTATGACTTTACCAAGTGTTCACAGAAGGGGAGTCGCCACTCATGAGCGCCACTGGGTCTCTGCAGTCATCAGATTTGTTTTCTGGGAGAGGACGATGAGGAGAAGAGGGCCGGCACTCTCACTAGAGGAACTGTCACTATTCTCGTGGGGAGGAGGAAGAGGAGGAGCAAGGCCACTGTCATTGCCGGGCCCGGGCAGTGAGATCTCTGTCGGGACTGGGTGGCTGCAAGTGCTAGGTGCTGCACAAGTTGGCCTACAGTACTAGCGTCCACCTGCGATGGTGTTTCGTCAGTCGAGGACCAGGTGGGAGCTTTGCTGATATAGCTATCTTCGGTAATTTCGTACGAGCTTGATCAGATCAAGGTTTTTGGCATCGTTTTTGTGCACCACTTGGTCTTTCCTTTTGTTCGTCCATCTTGAACAACGCACTAACTCTCCGTCCGAGTCCGACCTGATGTACCAAACTTTATAAAAAACTGGACAGCAAATTAGGTGAAGAGGCAGAGGAGGGCTGCATCCTGCGCTGCCAAGTAATAGGCTAATTAGATGCATGAAAACAATACTGTCTGTCTGACTCACCTTCTACCCATGTAGATTGGACAACAAACACTTCCCTTGCTACATGTGGAAATTAAACAGGGCTACTGTCAAAATGATTTATTACATTTTTTTAAATACAATTTAGACATAGGTATGAGATGAAGGGCCCATGAGCCCCCCCCCCCACCCCACCCCACCCCCTAGCCTTGCGGTGTTCCCCTACTCCAGTGTCCACGGTCCTACAGGCTATAGCAGGATGCAGTGACATTCTGCCAGCAGTGTCTGGGGAATGGTGGTCTCATACTGCTGAGGCCCTGAAAGCGGATTCATATTTCCTTTATGTTCATGTGCAGTTTTATGTCAGACTCAGACTAGCATTATCTCCACCTTCACTGAACTATTCAATTAACAACCGACGGCTCTGTCTTGGCCTGCAGGGCTGGGTCTCAGGATCATTTATTTGGTTGGTCTTTGGTTTTGTTGGGTGATTTGTGAAGAATAACAGCCTCGGCATCCGAGGGGGTGGAGAGGGAGCAAGATGGTGTGTGTATATGTGTGTGTTTGCGTGTGTGTGTGTGTGTCCTCCCTCCTCAGGTTGCAGATGTTATGGAGATTTATGAGCCATCATCCTCCAGGTATTGATGAGCAATCACGTTGAATTAAGTGTGCCTGTGCGAGAATGTGTTTTTGTGTACGTGTGTGCACGTGTGTGTGTGTGTGAATGCATGCGGATTCGTGTGTAAGCAAGGATATACAAGGTGAGTGAGTGTAAAGTGTGCATGTGTGACATGTGAATCTAACTGCATGTGACTTCCCTTCGTACCTCATATCACTCATTTTGAGGATATGTCTCCTGTTGCATCCAAAACATTGCCAAACCGTGTCTCCTGTGGCAATGCAAGCATTAACCCACAGAGAGCTGTACGGCTACCGTACTCATAAGTCAATGTGTCTTTTGAGAGGCCTTTCCATCCTGCCTTTTAATCAGCGTCGTTTTTTTTTACACCCGATGAGTGGACTCTTCAGCCGATCAAGGGCACAGAGCAGAAGACAGTGTTCCCCACCAACTGTGACTGTTCACCCCAACACTAATGTGTTAACTGCTAGTGTTTACCACCCACACACTACAAGGGTAAATGTGATCCGTCTTTTCTCTTCATACAACGGGATGAAATTAAACTCATCACTCACATAGACCGAACCATTACACTCATTGATTACCAAACAGACCCAGAAAGGGGACATAATTCATCTCCCCAATCTACAGCCTAAGCTCTCGTTTCAGAATGACAGCTATATGTGAAATCTCTGACACAGAATCTTAATTTGATCAGTATTTTCTACTATACATAAAAACATCAGGAAGGGAAAAGTCAGTTGCACAACTTAATGTGTTCAACCGAAATTTGTCTTCCACATTTAACCCAACCCCTCTGAATCAGAGAGGTGCGGGTGGCTGCCTTAAATCGACGTCATCGGCACCTGGGGAGCAGTTGTTGTGGGGGTTAACTGCCTCGCTCAAGGGCAGAATGGATGATTTGTCCACCTTGCCGGCTCTGTGATTTGAACAAGCAACTTTTCGGTTACTGTCCCAACACTCTAACCGCTAGGCTACCTGCCGCCGCCAAATTCAAACTTGTAGTGTATTTGAGTTTTGAAAAGGCTACTGAAGTCTGTAGTTTCTACTTTGAAACTTCAGACTTGATTTGCCCTACTGAAAAATGCATCAACCTCTACAGAAATGTCCATTAAAGAGACATTTCTAAAATGTTCAACTCCATATCCACCATCTCCAGCAACACCTCAACATCAATATATGTGAAAACTGCACGTTTCAATGTTTTGTAGTAAAGACAAAAGATAGAGGAAGATGTGTTTTCAATGACATCATCGGTGTGCATCTTGTGATTTTAACCAATTAGGGGTAGGTGTTGCCTACTAATGATCTACTAATTGGGGATGATGTCATTGGAATCACTTATCTTCCTCTTATCTCTTTTACTACAAAACATACTGTAGAAACACACCGTTTTCAAATATGTTGATGTTGGGGTGGTGACGGAGATGAGGAATATGAAGTTGAACATTTTAGACATTTCAGTTGATAATAATCCACATAATAATTCACATTTCCTGTTGCTGCAGGATTATTTCCTGCTGTAGCAAACTGGTTCAAATGAAGATTCTACATTTGTAAGATGTATTTGTCTTCTTTTTTATTTTCGTCATTGTTTTTATTTATTTATGCTATGCTGATAAATCGAGTGGAGCTCCAGAGTTGGACAGCGTTGTTTTCTCCACCCAGCCCTCTCTCTCTCTCTCTCTCTCTCTCTCTCTCTCTCTCTCTCTGTAACCTTCAGATGACGGGGACACACCTGCGTAATGTGGCTGGCTGTGTTATCTTACTATGCTCCTCCAGCCGACAGCTTCTGCTTCCTCTCGCTGATTATGGCCCCGCAGGAGCCGCCAGACCCGGGCTCAGCCACTTCATTCCCCTCCCCTTGTGCTCAATTAGGAAAGGGACTATTTGTTCACATCCAGAAGGGTATACACAACAGCAGCGTGGAGCTCTGGGAGGGAGAGACGAGCGAGGCCCACCAGATTGAGGAGAAGCTTAGCTCAGATCACATACCCTGCCTCAGGTCTTAATTAATCTGTCTCTTTATGAGGAATCTAGTTCCCCTCCTCTAGCCCTCTCATCATGCAGCCTTGAGCTTGGCAACATTAGGAGAGGACGGTGAGTGGTTGATTGTGTTTGGATGGCTGGGGTTATGGTGTGCCGAAAAGACCACAAGCATCACCAGCTGTTCTCCAGATTGCAACTGTCTCCACTGTCTTAGTTTTTTTATGTAGCAGCCGCTGCATGCATAACTACAGTTACAACCGTCGTCATAGCCCTCGTATCAAAATGTGTAGGGAATTTTGCCAATTAGCAAGCGCTCTCCATATGACATCTTCCCGATGGATCGTGTATACATCGTGCCTACGTTGAGCAGACGTGTGTGTGTGTGTGTGTGTGTGTGTGTGTGTGTGTGTGTGTGTGTGTGTGTGTGTGTGTGTGTGTGTGTGTGTGTGTGTGTGTGTGTGTGTGTGTGTGTGTGTGTGTGTGTGTGTGTGTGTGTGTGTGTGTGTGTTATCTGGGATGTAGAGATGCGGCCTGTCCCATTTATTGAATGTGACTCAAACAATAGAGCATTCGTTTCCGCCATAATCAAACACACAACATGCAATATACTGTATGCAAATAAACGACTTCAAGAAATAACACAGAGGAATTACAAGGTGTATTACCAGCAGCGTTATCAACTCAGCAGGCGTATTAAGAGGCCTGTGTTGTTTTAATTACAGCCAGATAGCAGCAGGCAGAGATAACTTTGAGTGGCAGTCATCCCCTGTGTCTTATTACACTTCTGAGACTGACATTCACAAATGACTTCATGCTGTGGCCGCGGGCTGGATAGGTTCAGATTATGGATAGACGGGGGAAAGCTGGCATCCATTGACTTGCACAGAGAGTAGCGAAAGGAAGATAGCATTGAGAGAGGAAAGAGGGGGTTTACGACGCTGTGGTTTGGAATTAAAGAGAAGGTGATTGCTCTTACACTTGAACACTCCGGGAATGTAAATGGGGTCTTTGTGAAGAATATGAGGGCATAAGTCTCAACAAATTATAAGGCTGCCAGTGGAGGCTTTGCAGTGATGGGAAATATTGATCCATTCGAGGATAACAGTATATTACTAGCCCTGAGAAGTCATTGGTGGAAAACAACAGATTTGTTTGGGTCATTCAATGGAAATACATGCAGTTTCAGACAAATCTCCCTCTCTCTTTTTCACTGCTTGTCTTTTTCCTTGTTCCAGGAAACTCTTAATAAAGCCAACCTATTCCCCAGTACCTCTCTATTCCCCAGTACCTCTCTATTCCCCAGTACCTCTCTATTCCCCAGTACCTCTCTATTCCCCAGTACTGCTCTATTCCCCAGTACTGCTCTATTCCCCAGTACCTCTCTATTCCCCAGTACCTCTCTATTCCCCAGTACCTCTCTATTCCCCAGTACTGCTCTATTCTCCAGTACCTCTCTATTCCCCAGTACCTCTCTATTCCCCAGTACCTCTCTATTCCCCAGTACTGCTCTATTCCCCAGTACTGCTCTATTCCCCAGTACCTCTCTATTCCCCAGTACCTCTCTATTCCCCAGTACTGCTCTATTCCCCAGTACTGCTCTATTCCCCAGTACCTCTCTATTCCCCAGTACCTCTCTATTCCCCAGTACTGCTCTATTCCCCAGTACTGCTCTATTCCCCAGTACCTCTCTATTCCCCAGTACCTCTCTATTCCCCAGTACTGCTCTATTCCCCAGTACTGCTCTATTCCCCAGTACCTCTCTATTCCCCAGTACCTCTCTATTCCCCAGTACTGCTTTATTCCCCAGTACTGCTCTATTCCCCAGTACTGCTTTATTCCCCAGTACTGCTTTATTCCCCAGTACTGCTCTATTCCCCAGTACCTCTCTATTCCCCAGTACTGCTTTATTCCCCAGTACTGCTCTATTCCCCAGTACCTCTCTATTCCCCAGTACTGCTCTATTCCCCAGTACCTCTCTATTCCCCAGTACTGCTCTATTCCCCAGTACTGCTCTATTCCCCAGTACCTCTCTATTCCCCAGTACCTCTCTATTCCCCAGTACTGCTTTATTCCCCAGTACTGCTCTATTCCCCAGTACTGCTTTATTCCCCAGTACTGCTCTATTCCCCAGTACTGCTCTATTCCCCAGTACTGCTCTATTCCCCAGGACTGCTCTATTCCCCAGTACTGCTCTATTCCCCAGTACTGATCTATTCCCCAGTACTACTCTATTCCCCAGTACTATTCTATTCCCCAGTACTGATCTATTCCCCAGGACTGCTCTATTCCCCAGTACTACTCTATTCCCCAGTACGGATCTATTCCCCAGTACGGATCTATTCCCCAGGACTGCTCTATTCCCCAGTACTGCTCTATTCCCCAGTACTGATCTATTCCCCAGTACTACTCTATTCCCCAGTACTGATCTATACCCCAGTACTGATCTATTCCCCAGTACTACTCTATTCCCCAGTACTATTCTATTCCCCAGTACTGATCTATTCCCCAGTACTGCTCTTTTCCCCAGTACTATTCTATTCCCCAGTACTGCTCTATTCCCTAGTACCTCTCTATTCCCCAGTACCTCTCTATTCCCCAGTACTGCTTTATTCCCCAGTACTGCTCTATTCCCCAGTACTGCTTTATTCCCCAGTACTGCTCTATTCCCCAGTACTGCTCTATTCCCCAGTACTGCTCTATTCCCCAGGACTGCTCTATTCCCCAGTACTGCTCTATTCCCCAGTACTGATCTATTCCCCAGTACTACTCTATTCCCCAGTACTGATCTATACCCCAGTACTATTCTATTCCCCAGTACTGCTCTATTCCCCAGTACCTCTCTATTCCCCAGTACCTCTCTATTCCCCAGTACTGCTTTATTCCCCAGTACTGCTCTATTCCCCAGTACTGCTTTATTCCCCAGTACTGCTCTATTCCCCAGTACTGCTCTATTCCCCAGTACTGCTCTATTCCCCAGGACTGCTCTATTCCCCAGTACTGCTCTATTCCCCAGTACTGATCTATTCCCCAGTACTACTCTATTCCCCAGTACTGATCTATACCCCAGTACTGATCTATTCCCCAGTACTACTCTATTCCCCAGTACTATTCTATTCCCCAGTACTGATCTATTCCCCAGGACAGCTCTATTCCCCAGTACTGCTCTATTCCCCAGTACTGATCTATTCCCCAGTACTACTCTATTCCCCAGTACTGATCTATACCCCAGTACTGATCTATTCCCCAGTACTACTCTATTCCCCAGTACTATTCTATTCCCCAGTACTGATCTATTCCCCAGTACTGCTCTATTCCCCAGTACTGATCTAGTCCCCAGTACTACTCTAATTCCCCAGTACTGCTTTATTCCCCAGTACTGCTCTATTCCCCAGTACTGCTCTATTCCCCAGTACTGCTCTATTCCCCAGTACTGCTCTATTCCCCAGTAACTCTCTATTCCCCACTCCTCTCTATTCCCCAGTACTGCTCTATTCCCCAGTACCTCTATATTCCCCAGTACCTCTCTATTCCCCAGTACTGCTCTATTCCCCAGTACTGCTCTATTCCCCAGTACCTCTCTATTCCCCAGTACTGCTCTATTCCCCAGTACTGCTCTATTCCCCAGTACTGCTCTATTCCCCAGTACCTCTCTATTCCCCAGTACTGCTCTATTCCCCAGTACTGCTCTATTCCCCAGTACCTCTCTATTCCCCAGTACTGCTCTATTCCCCAGTACCTCTCTATTCCCCAGTACTGCTCTCTTCTCCAGTACCTCTCTATTCCCCAGTACTGCTCTATTCCCCAGTACTGCTCTATTCCCCAGTACTGCTCTATTCCCCAGTACTGCTCTATTCCCCAGTACTGCTCTATTCCCCAGTACCTCTCTATTCCCCACTCCTCTCTATTCCCCAGTACTGCTCTATTCCCCAGTACCTCTCTATTCCCCAGTACCTCTCTATTCCCCAGTACTGCTCTATTCCCCAGTACTGCTCTATTCCCCAGTACTGCTCTATTCCCCAGTACTGCTCTATTCCCCAGTACTGCTCTATTCCCCAGTACCTCTCTATTCCCCAGTACTGCTCTATTCCCCAGTACTGCTCTATTCCCCAGTACTGCTCTATTCCCCAGTACCTCTCTATTCCCCAGTACTGCTCTATTCCCCAGTACTGCTCTATTCCCCAGTACCTCTCTATTCCCCAGTACTGCTCTATTCCCCAGTACTGCTCTATTCCCCAGTACTGCTCTATTCCCCAGTACTGCTCTATTCCCCAGTACTGTCGTTCACACTAAGCAGACCTTCTAACTCAGACTCCTGTGGTATTAATGGTTGTCCTGTTTGATGCTAATGCCTTTTAAACCCAATGTCCACTTCAAATGTCCCCACTTTTCTTCAAATCCAGCTCCTCATTTCTCTTAATTACATTCATCACTGGGATGGATCAGCTAGCTTCAGGTTTCAGTGTGTGCTTATGGTACTATGGCTTCACCATAGCAACTGCTCCAATGAGACAATTACTCCTGCACACACACAGACAAACAACATGCATGCACACAGAGAGAGAGAGAGAGAGAGAGAGAGAGAGAGAGAGAGAGAGAGAGAGAGAGAGAGAGACAGAGAGAGAGAGAGTGAGAGAGAGAGAGAGAGACCTGTAGGACTTGACACCTGTGATTTGTATTTGCCAGGACAGCAGCTACTCTTCCTGGGGTCTGGCAAAATGAAGGCAGTTATACAATTTAAAAAACATTACAATACATTCGTTCCATAACTGTGTTAGTAGTGGGTCAGGTGCTGTTTGGATTCCAGTTACTCCCTCGGGCATCTGTGAATGAGCTGCTTCTCAGGTCAGTCTCCTCCTCAACTCTCACACCAGTCTGTGATCCACACTATGAAAACCAAATGGGACCTCACTATGACGCATTTCTGGAAAATAGAGGAGTGAGATACTCTGTAGCTACTGAAAATGCCTGTGTTCATTAAAGGTGTTGAGCAATTATATTTCTACGTTTGAATTAGAAAAGAGGAGCGCATATTCTCTAAGAGCCAACCCATTATGAAGGCAGTGCTGCCAACTCACAGAAATCTATTTCATAATTATTCGCCATGGAGTGGTAGGCCTCAGTGTTGATCAGTGTTAACTCATAGACATTATTTGAATTGTTACATTTCTCAATCATACAAAATGTGTTGCGAATGGAACCGATTATCCAATTCCAAAACCATTTTCATATTCATTTATATCACAACAAAGGGAGACTGTTCACACTGCCTGCCCTATTTGTGTGACTTTCACAATGTGGCCATTTTCAAGCTCAGAGCTATAACCCGTCTTAACCTTTTGGTCAAAAATGTGTGTTTGCATAAAACTGTCCTAATTAATTTTTCACCCTGAAACCTTGGCCCTCTACCAACTATTATAGCAGTATTCTTTTGGGAGGGTTTGTCTCTCTGTTTTTGAGGGCATACTTTTGTGTGTGTGTGTGTATGTTAAGGCCCCTGTGGCGATCGGCATCCCCCGCTGTCCTTTTCTCTCTGGCAGAGCGCAGCAGGGAGGCTGGGGCTTCAGCTCTGAGCGTTCATTTCACTGGGCTGTCTGGACCACTCACAGCCAAACACCATCCCCCTAACCAAACACACGCACAGAGACAAAAAGAAAACAATCGATTCTCTATTCAAGCTGTGTCTGTGTTTAAACTGAAGCCTTGTGCACAAAGCAAAGCACTTTCCCTTAGCTATAAACATAGCCGTAGGAATTATTCCCTCCAGAGTTATTAAAGAATTTTCGATTCACATTAAATCATCATAGCTGGCCAGTGGCTAGGTGCTGTATGAAATTGTAGAATGATCCAGCTACTCCTGTCTGTTGAGGTGAGCACTTCAAGTTTTGTGTGTCGGATCCGTTGTGATGTCCGTTCTCACTCACACCTCCTGTTGGTTCCCTGTGACCAGCCAAGCGCTGAGTTATCTTGAACTCCCAGCTTCCTGTCACTCTGCGGTTCAGCAGGAAGTGATGGTGTGAATGCCGCTCGTTGAGAAGTCAGAGTTGCTTACATGCGCTATCTGGGAAATGTATTAATCTCTATGTGCTCAGGAACACCAAGCGACAGCCTGGGAAATCTGGAACCTCAGCGGATTTCCGTCAGCAGAGTGTAAAATTTGTCACACGAGGGAGGGGGGTTCGCTGGTGGGGGAAACTGCCAGCGTTTCATTCCCCTCAGTCAGTCCTTTCCCTCCTGACTGCACCAAAGGCAACACGGGTCCCACTGATGATAAATGAGTTAATCTATGAGGCCATTCCATATTTCTCCGAATAACTTTGTTGGAACCCTGTATTTGGCTGATGATGGCTGACTTTGGAGTATCAAAATGATCGGTGTTACATTAAAGACGAACTCACTACTTAAATCTTAAAATCAAGCTGACTGCTGCGAATCTGGTGAAACAGAGACTTTCCTGATTAGCATCTTGTACAGAACAGAGCATGCGGTTGAATGAAGACCCTTCTTATCCCTCGCCCAAACCTTTTCTTGTCATTGCCCTTTGTCTTGAGCGTACACTATATCTAGGCCCGTAGAGACATCTACAGATGGGGAAATGAGGATGAGGAGTGGAGAGTTAGACAGTAGGGAAGTCAATCTCAAACGGGATTTATCCTCTACAGCAGTGACTCTGCTCTGTATCTGCATCATGGCTTCTTCCACTTTCTTTGCTTCTTTTCCCAGTGGTCAAACAGCCCACTACACAGAGCTCTGGGCAAACTGCCATGGAGCCTCACTGGAGGGAGTGTCAGAGGGCGGATCTACAGTATGTGGCCGTCTACCCGCAATGTTTACACTGTCTTGACTGGCCTCATTAGGGAGATACTCAGATGTCGTATAGTGGACCCCACCGTGTGAGTGTGTGTGTGTGTTAGTGTTGCGCTGGTCAGCTGTTTGTTCACCCGCACCCGTCCACAATTGCTCGTGACACATCCGCAACCGCCTCACTATGTGATTAAGTGAAAACCTGAGGCCTGCACTCGACCCTATGCGCTGTAGCCAATACAGTAAGAGACAGCAGGTTTTGTTTTTACAGTGGGTGCAGGATTCTTTGGGGGCCTCATTTTGATATGTTTCTGCTTAATTTCCAACATTTTGGTAAGGCTATTTGTTAGTTAACTTGACTATAATTAGATACATGCAGCTGCTCTCTTTAATTGCTTGTTACCCTATAAGAATAAATAAACCCTTGCTCACAAGAATAATGTCATAAATCGAATGAATGCTTCAATCTAGTTGACATCGGTGAAGTTTTCACTTTCATCTCGTCTTGCTCCTCTCTCGGGGCAAAGACATTTAGGGATTAGAGAGAAAATGCAATAACGAAAACAAAAATGGTAAGATCTTTGTGCAAATTGTCCAAATGAATTTGACTGATTTTAAGGAAATTAAAAGCTGTGAAAATGACCCAACATTTTTCTGATAAGATTTCAGTTCAGCTTGGATGCATATTTGATGTAGTTGAAATACTATCAGCTTTAATGATGCTGATAAAGTTAGCACCTTTACAGGCGATCCCTAGCCGTGCATTCATTCTCCCAAGATGCTGAAAGAAATCATATTTCTCCACTCCTGTTTCCAAGTCAAATTTACATTTGGTGTATCATAATTCTTTCAGTTAGGCTACTATTTCATTTAACCCATCTGAACAGTACAGTTTCCTTGAATTGTGTCATATTTGAAGTCCCTGTCCTGTGACTGTCGAATGTCTTTGTATGGAGCCTCAATCATCACACCCACAGTGCCTTCAGAAAGAAAGTTTTTCCGCATGTTGTTGTGTTACAGCCTGAATTTAAAACAGATTCAATTTAGATTTTTGGTCACTAGCTACATAAAATATCCCATAATGTCAAAATATATATATATATTTTTTTTTACAAATTAATAGAAAATGAAAAGCTAAAATGTCTTGAGTCAATATGTATTCAATCCCTTTGTTATGGCAAGCCTAAATAAGTTTGGGTGTAAAAAAATTCTTACATTTGCTATATTTAACTTTTTGGGCGACCCAACCAAATTCATATAGAATTGTGAGTTATAGATCTGTCATTCTCATTGAAAGCATGTCTAAGAAGCTATATATCTGTTCTATGTGCGCTATTTTTGTGCTTCCCGGTCTTAGGTTTAGTTTCTGCGTCTTTTACTTTCAGTTTTGTACATCAACTACAAACAGCTAAGAATACAATATTTTCGGTTATGTAAAATATATTTCACAGCAGTTTCGATGGTAAAATGATCCTTTACACTATACTGGACATGCTTGTTTTGCCACAAATGAAAATGAAGTGAATTACAGAAAGACTCACAGCTGTAATCACTGCCAAATGTGCTCAGGGGTGTCAATACTTATGTAAATGAGATATTTATGTATTTCATTTTTAATACATTTGCTAAAATTTCTAAAAATATGTTTTCACTTTGCCATTATGGGGTATTGTGTGTAGATGGGTGAGAATTCTTCTTCTTCTTTTTAAACCATTTTGAATTCAGACTGAGTAACAACAAGATATGGAAAGTGTCAAGAGGTAGGAATACATTACGAAGGCACCGTAACAAAGCCGGCACCGCTATCATCCTCTCTTACCACTTCACCAAATCTTACCCAAATATTTCTGTTCCGGCCTTCCCTTCTCTTTATTTTCAACTCTCCCTTTAACTTTCCGTCCAGTAAACATTTTCTGCCCAACTTCCCAAAAGCATTTGGCGAATGGCATGTATTTGGCTGGCATATACCACACGGACGGACACATGGAGAAGAAGGCACTCTTCAACCTCAGGATGCTGGAGAAATTCGGTCTCTCCCAGAGGGCCCTTAACAGCGTTCTACGGGAGCACTATTGAAAGCATAATGTTGGCCTGCGTCACGGCCTGGTACGGCAACTCCACTGCAAGGCACAACACCAGGTGTTGCAGAATGCCCAATGAGATCATCAGGGACCCCAGCCACCTGAGCATGTTCTCCACACTTCCTTCACTCGGATGCGGGCAGTACAGGAGCGTCGTGGGCGATAACTGGAAGACGGGCCAATAGCTTCTACCCCCAGAACATCAGGCTGCTGAATAGCCGATAGGCAGCTACCTGCTCTCCCTGTCCCTCTCTTGCCCCCCCCATGGTTATGCTACCCGCCCCCAACAAACATTTACCCTGCCCCCACCCACCCCCCCGATGGACATTAAATCATTGTTACAGCGTAAATATGTTTATATTATAATTTTTTTAATGAATGTTCCATTCACTTCTCACTCCCCCCCCCCTGTTGCTCCCCCTATGGACATTCCACAACGGACTCTTCCCCAACGGTCATTTAACATTGCTACAGTTGTAAATGTGTATTTATTATTATTATTATTATTGTTATTATTATTGTTACTATACATATTTTATCTCATTCACTTCTCTTTTTATTTGATATTTTATTTTAACCTGCACTGTTGGAGCCCAGAGCATAAGATTTTCACTGTACCCTGCAATTACATCTGCGTCCCTGTACATGTGACTAATAAACTCAATCTAATCTAATCATAGGCTACAGTTAGGCCCTAAAGCTTATAGGCTTACGCACTAATATCAGATACAAATAATGAAAGAAAAACCTCAATGTAGCCTATAGATATGAATTGCACAAGAACGATACATTCTATGCATTTTCTCTCATTCAATATGTATAGAGGCATTTCTGTGAATACATACAGTATGTATATAGGCGTTTCTGTGGATGCATGCAGTATGTATAGAGGTGTTGCTGTGGATGCATACAGTGTGTATAGAGGCATTTCTGTGGATGCATACAGTGTGTATATAGGCGTTTCTGTGGATGCATGCAGTATGTATAGAGGTGTTTCTGTGGATGCATACAGTGTGTATAGAGGCGTTTCTGTGGATGCATACAGTATGTATAGAGGCGTTTCTGTGGATGCATACAGTATGTATAGAGGCGTTTCTGTGGATGCATACAGTATGTATATAGGCGTTTCTGTGGATGCATGCAGTATGTATAGAGGTGTTTCTGTGGATGCATACAGTGTGTATAGAGGCGTTTCTGTGGATGCATACAGTATGTATAGAGGCGTTTCTGTGGATGCATACAGTATGTATAGAGGCGTTTCTGTGGATGCATACAGTATGTATAGAGGCGTTTCTGTGGATGTATACAGTATGTATAGAGGCGTTTCTGTGGATGCATACAGTATGTATAGAGGCGTTTCCTCGCAGCCTGAAGGCTTGCCGGCCTGACTTAATGTGTCTCTTTTCTCCTGTTCTAGAGCGATGTCAGAGTGAAACAGGGAAAAGCACACATCAGCATTCCCTGGTGTAGTACCCACTATGCGTTCCTCTATTTGCCCTACACTTCGCTATGGATGCACTGCAAGTAGCACAGAATGTCCTATGTGTTGTAAATTCAGGAGAATGAGAATTAAAGAACTGAAATGATTTGAGTGTGCCCAAATTATTAGGATACAATGAAATCAGAGAGAAGGAAGTAAATTGAGTAGATTTCTCTATAAGGTAGCTTTTCTTTTCTTAATTGTCATCTTTTCCATTTTTTAGGTGATTATGGTTCCTATAGATATGCATAGTTTTTTTCCTGAGCGCTCCCTATTCGCGTGCACACACACGCACTCACAAACGCACACACACGCACCATTCCCCACAGCTGCCTTACCACACACAGACACACATAGACTGACATAGACTGTCATAGACTGACCAGGTGAATCGAGGTGAAAGCTATGATCCCTTATTGCTGTCACTTGTTAAATCCACTTCAATCAGTGTAAATAAGGATTTTTTAAACTTTGAGATGGCTAAGACATGGATTGCGTTTGCGTGCCATTCAGAGGGTGAATAAGTGAAACAAAATTGCCTTTGAACAGAGTATGGTAGTAGGTGCCAAGAACTGCAACGCTACTGGGTTTTTCACGCTCAACAGTTTTCCTGTGTGTATCAAGACTGTTCCACCAGCCAGCGTGACACAATTGTGGGAAGCATTGGAGTCAACAATGGGCCAGCATCCCTGTGGAACGCTTTCGACCCCTTGTAGAGTCCGTGCCCTGACAAATTGAGTCTGTTCTTAGGTCAGATGGGGGGTGCAACTTAATATTAGGAAGGTGTTCTGATAGTTGGTATGGATGTGAACATATACACACTCATGCACACATACTGGCACACACACCCCTCTCCTCATTATCCTAAAATACATTGTCAACTCTGATCACTGATGAGTAGTAACTCTGCAGTCTGCGTTAATGAATGAACCTCTTCACTCCCTCTCAGCAGGGTGCAGGGTGCCAGCTCGAGAGGCAATCAGCCAGATCTGAAGCACAACATGTACCTACTTACAACAGAGTCCCCCAAACCATTGATGAATGTGTGTTCGGAGGACAGAATTCTCTCAAACACAAGCTACTGACTGAGCCTTGTTACAAAACAGACATACGCACGATCGTGATTGACAGCTCCTCAACTCAAGACACAACGAAGCACCCTTTAAACAATACCGTGCCGCCCGAATCCAAACTGTGCTCAGTACAGCTTCGTTTGGCTCAGTAGTGTGTAAAGTCGAACATTTCCCTTATTAAAGCGGGCCCAAAAAGACCTTTAAATGAATCTTCTCATGGCAAAGGTTTTTGAGAGAGCCAGGGTGTAAAACAGGGTCCCATACACCCACTTGATTCAGTCAAGCTCACAGATGAACTCGGCAGAGACTCTCATAGCAATTATCTTCTAGAAACCCTTCTGCTACAGTAGGCGACATAAGGCCATTGACTTCCCTCAGGCTGGTTATCCATTGATGTTTACTCAGCTGTGTATGAGAGGACACAGCACTCTGGAGTTAACAGCTATCACCTCTGTGCCCGGCAGAGCTCTCCCAGCGCAGGGAGCGTGGGTATTGTAGGCGGCCGGCAGAACCATTCGGCCGATTCGTAGTCGATAAAAAAAAAATGAAAGGAACTGACAGGTTGGGGTTGGAAGTCTGCTTGTGCATGTTTTTATGGTTGACTTTATTAACAAGATGAAGGGTATCACTGGAGGAGAGCTGGGGGAGCACAGCAGGAAACATAAAGGCTGCCATTGGTCAATAGCTGTGCCTGTCTGTACATAGGTAGAGAATTCACTTTAATTGGATGAAATTACCAGATATAGCTGCCTTGCCTCACTGTTGATGATATCGTCTACGGTTTTGTCCGCTAATATAGAGTTTCAGGCACAGAAATTGAACACTATATATACAAAAGTATGTACACTATATATACAAAAGTATATATTTAAATGAGTGGATTAGACTATTTCAGCCTCACCCTTTCCAACAAGTCAGTTCGTCAAATTCTGCCCTGCTAGAGCTGCCCCGGTCAACTGTAAGTGCTGTTATTTTGAAGTGGAAACGTCTAGGAGCAACAACGGCTCAGCCGCGAAGTGGTAGGCCACACAAGCTCTCAGAACAGGACCACCGAGTGCTGAAGCGCGTAACGCGTAAAGATTGTCTGTCCTCGGTAGCAACATTCACTATCGAGTTCCAAACTGCCTCTGGAAGCAACGTCAGCACAATAACTGTTCGTCGGGAGCTTCATTAAATGGGTTTCCATGGCCGAGCAGCTGCACACAAGCGTAAGATCACCATGTGCAATGTCAAGCATTGGCTGGAGTGGTGTAAAGCTCACCGCCATTGGACATTGGTAACACATTGTCTGGAGTGATGAAACACGCTTCACCACCTGGCAATCCAAAGGATAAATCTGGGTTTGCGCTTGAAAGTTAAACGCTAACTGCCCGAATGCATAGTGCCAACTGTAAAGTTTGGCGGAGGAGGAACAATGGTCTGAGGCTGT
The DNA here is from genome assembly GCF_002021735.2 of Oncorhynchus kisutch. Classification (NCBI taxonomy): domain Eukaryota; kingdom Metazoa; phylum Chordata; class Actinopteri; order Salmoniformes; family Salmonidae; genus Oncorhynchus; species Oncorhynchus kisutch. The sequence continues at coordinate 49,051,244 of NC_034190.2, read as the reverse complement.
TTTTCATGGTTTGGCCCTTCAGTTCCAGTGAAGGGAAATCTTAATGCTACAGCATAAAAGGACATTCTAGACAATTCTGTGCTTCAAACTTTGTGGCAACAGTTTGGGGAAGGCCCTTTCCTGTTTCAGCATGACAATGCCCGATCGGTGTGAAATAACTTGTCTGGCCTTCACAGAGCCCTGACCTCAACCCCATCGAACACCTTCAGGATGAATTGGAATGCCGACTGCGAGCCAGGCCTAATTGCTCAACGTCAGTGACTGACCTCACTAATGCTCTTGTGGCTGAATGGAAGCAAGTCCTCGCAGCAATGCTACAACATCTAGTGGAAAGCCTTCCCAGAAGAGTGGAGGCTGTTATAGCAGCAAAGGGGGGGCCAACTCCATATTAATGCCCATGATTTCGCAATGAGATGTTCGACGAGCATGTGTCCATCCACATACTTTTGGTCATGTGGTGTATCTTTATGGGTTCAGATCTATTTTGTATGTACTGTAGCTATCTAGAGTTACTACCATATTCACTGTAGATACTACACATGGTTGGAAAATGGAAGTGTATAAACTAAGGCAGACTAACAGGGAATAGCCCAGTCTCCTTGCTGTTTTCCACCTCACTCAAGCCTTGTTTGGCTCACTCTGGGGGGAATCATGGCTTTACTGGTGCCTGGGAGATTGTATAGCAAATTGCATGTCTCTGATAGAGAGATTGTCTGCAATCCAACCACATTCTTTATCTAGCGTTGATATCCAAATGCCCGCTTTCACCATTCTCCAGGGGAGGACTATACAAATGACTGCAATAGTCCCCTTTTTCAATAATCATTTAGTATACCCTTGTTTAAATATGGAGTTGTTTTCTTCTCCATTTAAGAAAAAGCCAGCAGGAGGTGGGGTAACTTTATTTTTCCCACCTGCTTTTTTTCTGTCTTGAAAAGGTACATTTTTTTCAGCATTTTTTCATTTTTCCTTTTTTCAGCAGTTTTCCTCGAACCATAGACGACAGGCATGGCTTCAAACTGCCAGTTATAGTCTCCCCTGGAGAAATACCGCACAGCAGATTCTACCCAGAAGTGTTATTCACCATTTGATTGGACCCCCATGCAGTTTTTACCTTTCTGAACTTTTATTTTCATATGCTAGTAGTTTTGGATCTCAACACTGTGTTGTTTTTTTATGCCTGAGTACTAGAGGCTGAATACAATAATTAATACATCAGGGAATTGCCAATGCAACTGCTGTTGTTCATTGCTTTTTAAATGCCTTTTTGCAATTATTCTCCAAATATGTATCTCAAAAACATCATCATAATGCATCATCCAATAGATGCAGACATGCAGCCACCTTAACCCTGCTAACATCTTGCATATTTGGTTCCTATCCTAATCTGAATTCTGGTCTGATATATTCAACAAATTCAAGTCCTAACCTTTGACACAAATCAACTCTCTGCAATATTTATAATGCCACCTGACATAAACTCACCCAAAAGTGAGGTCTGTTACTTTCCCTCCTAGCAACAGGCTTTTTACTTATTAAGTGGGAGTGTACTTCCCCTTCTTTATATGATACGCTTTCTCTATTCTCCCTCCCTCCCTCCCTCCCTCCCTCCCTCCCTCCCTCCCTCCCTCCCTCCCTCCCTCCCTCCCTCCCTCCCTCCCTCCCTCCCTCCCTCCCTCCCTCCCTCCCTCCCTCTGTTTCCACTCACTCCCTCTCTTTAAAAAAAAAGACATCTTCCTCTCTCTCTCTCTCTGCCGATGTCTTTCGTGCCCCATGCTATGATGCTATCGGCTCTGAAGGTGATCGGTACCGAGAGTCCTGGCGGTGTCTGGGGTTGGGCTCGGGAGGAGTGGCGGTGAAGAACGGAGCGTCTCCGCCGGCCTGTAAAATGTTCATCAAACTGAGTGGGAGGGGACGAGCGGAGGGAGGAGATGGAAAGGAGTCCACTGGGAACATCACGTCACAGCTCAGCGTAGACGGCGAGGAGAGGGAAGGAGGGAAGGAGGGAGGAAAGAAGGGAGCAGTGAAGGGAGAGAAAAACTCATTGTGTGTGAGAAGGTTTAAAACCCGGGCTCGCGAATGAAAGGATGTGGGTTTGTGATGGAACGGTAAAAGAGAGGATTCGTCTCAGGGATATCATATAAACCACACAGCTAATGATTGTAGTAATAAATCATGTGATTCTGACAGGCAAAAATGTATTTGAGGATTTAACGGAATTGGAGAGCATCAAGGCATGTAGTGCTGCTCTCCCCTGCGAATCCACTAAAGTGGAAAAATACAAGTCAACAGCGTCTGTTCTCTTCACTCTCTTTCTCCATCGTTGTTAATTATGTATGTCTTAGGTCTTGTTGTCCGTATATCCATTAACTGATCATTAGACAACTCTGCTTACAGGCCTGTCTGGCTCAGGGTGCTATCTGACAGGAAATCCATTGGAAGTGGATGGTATTGGGTGATCAATTCTGTCTCATTACTCTGAACTGTGTGGAGGTGGTTTTAAAGGCCACACAGACATGTCTCCTTTTCTTACTGACAGTTGAATGTACAGTGTTTTAGGATGTTGAAATAGAAAATGCAGTAGGGAGTTGACGTCTTTATACACCTCTGTGTACTATATAAAAATAAAAAATCTTTGGATGAAAAAAAACTTTTTTGCAGTTTTTTACACCATTTTATCCACATCTTTTTTTGGGGTTGTAGAATAACGATTGCTGGTGACAGTTTATGGATCTCTCTTTTTACTGCCTGAACACAAATGAAAGGAAAGACTTAGTGTGTGGCAGGCTTTCATTTAGCCATCTTCCCCGCGGAGGCCTGTGGTTTACTTCAGTTCACTTGTTCCCCACAGTTGTTTGTTTGTTTCGTGACAAAATTTGACAAGCGTCTATTGAGCCGTCACGCTTTTCAGCCGCCATTAACACACTCAGCTTGACACACACAGGCACACATACACATTTGAAATCCCCTAGCCTTGGTATTTGAAGTCCTCCCTCTGGGAAGACCTTCAGTTTAACTTTGTCGTTAGTTCGGTGAGTCAGCAGCCGTCGTCCACACAGTCAATAGCGGAGCAGAGAGCCATGATGACAGAACAGGGTAGGACAGGGGGTTGTTATTGTTCCATCCGGACTTGTTATCTACCTGTGTTTCGGACATGACGGATTAGGGCTCCAAGAGTCTTTGAGCTGCAATCTCTCTCCCTCACAGAAGTCCGTAGTCGAGAGTCTCCCTGTTCTAACTGTTCTCGGTTTGCCCTTCTGTTTGGGCGGGAAAGACAGATGTTAGCTAGATCAGCAGAGACAGGTCTCAGGTTGGTAAGACTCAGATCTGAACTATGGCAGTGGAAGCTGTGTCCTTTTTTCAATGAATTTGAATAGACGTGCTTTTTTTTAACGAGCCCAATTAACAATGCATAACTTTGCTTCCCCTCTTCCCCCGTTCAATCAAAGTGTATTTTAAAGGGTTCTGTCTACCCTCTGACAACGACAGTTCAACAAAGTCAATTTTGTCTGTAAAGTTGGCATGGGAGATGTTACAGATTTTCCAGATGACTTAGAATGCCTGCTGCATCAACAAGCATATAACAACATTAGCACGACAGGGCTAAAACCACTCTCTGGGACAAAGATGATGGGTACCGACTGGTCACTGGTGCCTGTCGCATGGCTGCTACCGCAGTCTAAATCACAATCGCTCTGCCAGTGCCATGGCTGTTTGAGACAGAAGATTAATAACCGAGCTGGTTTACAAAGGCTGCCCTAAGTCTCTGGAACATTCCCTCATAAAAGAATGCTAATGGATTTGAATTCACCCTGCGGAGGCATCCATTAGCAGATCAGGGAAGGCTGGGGCATATTAGGGCTCCTCCAACAGCAAGGAGTGTGTGGATTAGTGATTTAGGACTTGTTCTCCACTGTCTGGCCTGGAAGGAAGGAAATGCACATTGATGTATGATTAAACACAGGAGAGCGCTAAGTGCTTTCTAATGGTGGAGAATGCACTATGAGTGACTGTCAGTGATTGACTAGGGAGCTCCAAAGATGATAGAATGTACAAACTCTTTAAGATGTGTTTTTAATCATTAGGGTGGTTAAAGAGGATTGATTCCCTTAAGTGAAGTGCCAACAAAGAGAGGAGAGAGTCAAAGGAAAGATGAGCCCAACAACCCTGGAGGAAAACTAAGTGAAACATTTAGACACTGTATTCAAAAAGCAACTGCAAGTTTCTTTTTCTGGTATGCTGGTGTTGACCTGTCAATGTGGCCTGTCATCTTATAGTCAACAGTGCATTAGGGGAGCCCTCCAAAACCACTGTCAGATCACGTAGGCAAACTGTAATGTGAAATAGATAGCAATGTGCATAGACACTGAAACTGCACACCACACACAAATGCACTCATTCGTCAGGAACATGCATTACATTGTAATACATAAAATCTCATACCTAACTTCAGACAAAACATGTTCATTCATGAATGTATTCATAAAGCACTTGCTGACATCACACACTCATTCATTGATTCATTTATTAATAACGAACATCTGGCACTCTAACCTTACACAGTCATTAAAAAGTTCAGTGGGAAGGAGGGAGGGTAGCATTAAGGAGAAAGGAGAGGGTTAGTGTTTATGTGGGATAAATAAAGTATGAAGGAAGTAGGAAAACACATTTCTGGGATCTTTTATTGAAACATGGGATCAATACTGTACATGTTGTGTTTATCGTTTTCAGACCTCTTGACCTCTTCCACATTTTGTTACGTTACAGCCTTATTTTAAAATGGATAAAATAAAAAATGTTCCTCATCAATCTACACACAATACCCCAAAATGACAAAGCAAAAACATTTTTTTAGAATTTTTTGCAAATGTATTAAAAATAAATAAAGAAGTATTCATACCCTTTACTCAGTACTTTGTTGAAGCACCTTTGGTAGCAATACAGCCTTGAGTCTTCTTGGGTATGATGCTACAAGCTTGACACACCTGTATTTGGCGAGTTTCTCCCATTTTTCTCTGCAGATCCACTCAAGCTCTGTCAGGTTGGATGGGGAGCGTCGCTGCCCAGCTATTTTCAGGTCTCTTCAGAGATGTTAGATCAGGTATAAGTCCGGGCTCAGAGACTTGTTTCCGATGCCACTCCTGCGTTGTCTTGGCTGTGTGCTTAGGGCCGTTGTCCTGTTACTGTCCTGTTCATCAAGGATCTCTCTGTATCTTGCTCCGTTCATCTTTCCCTCGATCCTGACTAGTCTCCCAGTCCGTGCCTCTGAAAAACATCTCCACAGCATGATGCTGCCACCACCATGCTTCACCGTAGGGATGGTGCCAGGTTTCCTCCAGATGTCACGCTTGGCAATCAGGCTAAAGAGTTCAATCTTGGTTTCATCAGACCAGAGAATCTTGTTTCTGATGGTCTGAGAGTTCTTTAGGTGCCTTATATAGCAAACTCCAAACGGGCTGTCATGTGCCTTTTTACTGAGGAGTGGCTTCTGTCTGGCCACTCTACTATAAAGGCCTAATTAGTGGAGTGTTGCAGAGATGGTTGTCCTTCTAGAAGGTTCTCCCATCTCCACAAAGGCACTCTGAAGCTCTGCCAGAGTGACCATCGGGTTCTTGGTCACCTTCCTGACCAAGGCCCTTCTCCACCGATTGCTCAGTTTGGCCAGGCGGCCAGCTTTAGGAAGAGTCTTGGCGGTTCCAAACTTCTTCCATCTAAGAATGATGGCCACTGTGTTCTTGGGGACCTTCAATGCTGCAGACATTTGTTGGTACCCTCTCCCAGATATGTGAATTAACACACAGCTTAGTTTTTGCTTTGATATGCACTGTCAACTGTTGAACCTTATATAGAGAGGTGTGTGCCTTTAAAATCATGTCCAAGCAAATGAATTTACCACAGGTGGACTCCAATCAAGTTGTAGAAACATCTCAATGAGGATTAATGTAAACAGTCTCATAGCATAGGGTCTGAATACTTATGTAAATAGGATATTTAACAGTACAAAATCCTCCCTAGACCGGCACATTAGACAGCACATTCCTCACTAGCTAAATGCAGCAATTTACAGGTCAGATGCACAATTTAAGGGGAATTCTAATTCTAAAAATCTACATTTTTTCCTTCCAGACCAAAAAGAATAATATTCTGATGGGATTTAAGCATTGACATGGCCTCAGAGCATTCAATTTAGCTGTTTCTCTATGAACAATTGTACTTTTGAGAGTGAAAAATGAGGAAAAATAAAACAGAGAAAACATAATTTGGGAGAATATAAAACATCATTTTTTGAAAAAAAAATACAGATTTTATTGGGGCCCCCTTAGAGTTGAAGGGGAAAGGGATATAAGGTGCCTATTTGAATACTAGAAAAGGTTGGAGAACCCCTGCTATAGCCTGTTCTGTTCAGTTTGAGAAGGAAAGTGCAAAGATGAGAAGGAGGACCGGAGGTTAACTTTGATAGCTTGCTACTACTAGGCTATAATTGCTTTTATTAAAAACAATATGTTTCTTGCCCATAATGTATTGACCGACCTCGCATTAAGCCAGATTCGCATAACTTATGGTGCTGGAACAATCAATCGAAATGGACAGCTCATGGTGCTGAAAGTAGGCAAATTCGAGTAGACATAATTAATTTAAACATATTTATTACAATTAGACTTTACTAACAGAAGAGGGCTTTGTGTTGGAGCCTATTTCTTCCTATTTAAGAAATTAAAGGTAGGCTTACCTGTTTGACAGACGAAATTAGGCTATAGGCTGCTATATCCGTAGATTTGTTGGTCAATTCCTCCACCCACCATGCAGTCTTTAAATAGCCTACCTCGTGTAAATAGTGTCATGACTGTCCTGTGAGGATCACAATGGATCAGATCAACTTGGCAATGGCTGACAATAACCAGACCCTCTCCCAGGGGGAGACGAGGGAACTGCCCGGTTGACAGCTCACACTGGGTTGTAAATTAAGCCAGAGAGAGCTCTCTCTTGCTCTTTAGTATCAATCAAAGGAATGTCTTTGTTCACAGACACTTTTGTCCGCCCAACACTCTAACGTCCGAAAAAGTGAATAATTAAAACAATATTCCTAACGTAACGATGTGGGAAAGGGTCAGTGGGGAACTATAGTAAAAAAAAAAATGGAATATTGCTTTTCATTTTGTAACGTTATTAAAAACTGTATGGACCAAATACTGTAACTTGGAAAGGATACCACCTATATCTGTGAAGTGTTCATCCAATATGTCATGCATAGGATATGATAAATGATTAACGTATTTTTTGTTAAGATATGAATGTGATTTTAGGAGTCATACGAGATAACTTCTAATCATATCCTTTGCACATTAAGTAGCCGCGTCCCGAGTGAGGTCAGAGAGCTTGTCAGCATGATGGAATGCAACTTTTGACTAAGAGTGCAAAAGGGCTTGGAAGAGGAATCAACCTTTAGACCGGGAAACGTGAGGCCAGAGAGCTACACGTTTGAAATGGTTGAAACTCAACCTCAACACGAGGTGAAGAAAAATTTACTTACCAGACCAGGACATTGCCCGTCTGCAGCTGCGAGTATAAAGTGTTTCAAACTCTGAGATGGAGAAAGGAGACAACTCTCCTCTCAGGTAATCACTGGTACGGCTAAGAGGAAGTTCTGAGGAAACATCCCATATAGACCGGACAACTAAGAAGAAGGACATTGTGATCATTGGTGGACAATCGGAGCATGTACAAGTCACCCACAGGAAAGGCCCACCAAACCCTTTCCAAGAAGGCTTGGTTCCGACAGAGGAATGAACAAAGGCATTTCACATGTAAATACATTCATGATTTCCTACTCCAAACGGGCGGCGGTTCGTGAGAAAACTATATGATTAACATTACTGTGAGAATCGTTCTGAAATGTCTTGACGATAAGTGTGCCCCTCCTGCATCTATGTTGTAACAAGCCGTCATATCTTGTCAGTCCACTAGGGACCTTTGTCTCATGTAAGTGTGTGTATTCTGTGTTATTATTTAGTTAGCTAGTAAATAAATGATGAATCCAATTTGTGTAGTACTGAATAATGCGCAAGGCTGGGGTTTTTGCAGATCCAAGAAGGTTACGATTGTTCAGAATGAGCATTTGACAAGATGTAATGATTAATAAGATGACTGTTTATCGATGAAATAGGTAAAGACCTCATAGAGTTGAATTCTCTTGACAACTTATTCCGTGGCGCCCCAAATCCTAATGAGTTAATTGCTACATGATTAATTTAATCAGGTAACAATTCAACATAGTTAGGGGATTGAATAACAGTCATCAGATTCATTAAAGTAAAGTCACGACAATAGCGTGCCAGTGAATGGCTATTAAGTTCAAATCAAGACTGGAATTGAGGGGGTATGAGAGGGTATGCCATAGACCTACCTTTTGTAAAGAAAATGGCAAAAAGCACAGGCCTAAGCCTTGTTAGCTTAACATTTTGAAGAAAATAAAACGGATCCGATTTATAAAGTGATCTAGAACTGCACTTTGGTCCGCAATGCTTTATGCTAGAAATTGTTTTGTTTCTTTGACATTCAGAGGCTGACTTTGCATGGGAAGTAATCTAATTCTGCCACTATCAATTGATTAAGCTATTCAAATCAAATCAAATTTATTTATATAGCCCTTCGTACATCAGCTGATATCTCAAAGTGCTGTACAGAAACCCAGCCTAAAACCCCAAACAGCAAGCAATGCAGGTGGAGAAGCACGGTGGCTAGGAAAAACTCCCTAGAAAGGCCAATACCTAGGAAGAAACCTAGAGAGGAACCAGGCTATGTGGGGTGGCCAGTCCTCTTCTGGCTGTGCCGGGTGGAGATTATAACAGAACATGGTCAAGATGTTCAATGTTCATAAATGACCAGCATGGTCGAATAATAATAAGGCAGAACAGTTGAAACTAGAGCAGCAGCACAGTCAGGTGGAAGTTGAAACTGGAGCAGCAGCATGGCCAGGTAGACTGGGGACAGCAAGGAGTCATCATGTCAGGTAGTCCTGGGGCATGGTCCTAGGGCTCAGGTCAGTTGAAACTGGAACAGCAGCATGGCCAGGTGGACTGGGGACAGCAAGGAGTCATCATGTCAGGTAGTCCTGGGGCATGGTCCTAGGGCTCAGGTCCTCCGAGAGAGAGAAAGAAAGAGAGAAGGAGAGAATTAGAGAACGCACACTTAGATTCACACAGGACACCGAATAGGACAGGAGAAGTACTCCAGATATAACAAAGATTTGATTTGATTTGATTTGATTAAGCTATTCACTTTCCGTACAATAGAAGATGTTTAAACTCAGACAGCTTTTAGGGAAACACTTGTGACCTTGTCTCGTTGGGTTAAGCCACAGAGGAAGAGTAGCCAGAAGTTAAGCTTACATTTTTCTGTGTCGGTAGGCCTACTGTCTGGGGTGGAAAGGTAGGCCTACTGTCTGGGTTGGAAAGGTAGGCCTACTGTCTGGGGTGGAAAGGTAGGCCTACTGTCTGGGGTGGAAAGGTAAGCCTACTGTCTGGGGTAGAAAGGTAGGCCTACTGTCTGGGGTGGAAAGGTAGACCTACTGTCTGGGCTGGAAAGGTAGGCCTACTGTCTGGGGTAGAAAGGTAGGCCTACTGTCTGGGGTGGAAAGGTAGGACCTACTGTTCTGGGGTGGAAAGGTAGGCCTACTGTCTGGGGTAGAAAGGTAGGCCTACTGTCTGGGGTGGAAAGGTAGGCCTACTGTCTGGGGTAGAAAGGTTGGCCTACTGTCTGGGGTGGAAAGGTAGGCCTACTGTCTGGGGTGGAAAGGTAAGCCTACTGTCTGGGGTGGAAAGGTAGGCCTACTGTCTGGGGTGGAAAGGTAGGCCTACTGTCTGGGGTAGAAAGGTAGGCCTACTGTCTGGGGTGGAAAGGTAGGCCTAACTTTTGAACGTACCGTGCTTCAGATTCATGATGACGTCTCAGTTTTAATTATTTACAAACAGGGACAGTTTAGTTGAAAACAAGACGCACTGATTTGGCATTGGAGAAATATGATAAGATGAACACATAGGCCTATCAAGGGTTTAGGTAAATACGATTTTGCTGAAGGGAGGGCCATCCATTTTCATTTCAGAGAGTTCCGATTTTCTACATGAAACCCTTATTATAAATAACATTCACTCCCTTACTCCAATGTCTCTTGACCTGTGCATCTACGTTATAAACTTTCATTTGTAGGCTAGGTTGTAGCAACCTAACCTATGGGTATAGGTCAAGTATCATGTAGTAGCCTAAACCTATCGATGTTACATTGAGCAGGGCGAATGGAATATGAATGACAGTCATCCAATATACTGTAATAGAAATAAGGCCATGCTCATAATTTTATTTGACAAAAATTGTCCTCCCTAATCTTAAACAGCCCCGACCACCACTGGTGTGTGTGTGCGTGTGTGTTGAAAGATGGCACGGCTGAGCCATTTAACTGCCCTTAGCATGGCACAAATTCAGTCGTCAATCAGTGGGTGTGTTTGTCAGCCCTCTCTCTAATCGCAGATGTGTCCTGTTGTACCATAGCGCCGAGCAATGATCCAATCCCAGCTTCGCACAGTGAGAATGGAGCTCTCTCGTTACTTCCTTTTATCTCTATACCTCTCTTAACCTCTCCCTCGCTTTCTTTCTCGTTCTTTCCCTCGTTCCCTCTCTCACATGTTTTTTCTCCCGTCCCCTCTCTCTCTCTCTCTTCATAAATAGGCTGTGACTCAAATCGCACGCCTCAAGTTACTGTATAGTTAGTTATTTACAGACAGTGTCAGAAAGACAAATGACTTATAGAGGCGACATTAACATATTTCCATGCGTTCCCTTACTGCCCTTTCTGTGCCCTGCATCGCCGGATGTGCGTGCTCGATCTTTATTCGTTGAGCTTCTCATAGCATTGCTTCAGTCTGCTAGCAGTCTGCTAGCATGACTTCTGACATGCTTGGACAGCTTCTTTCTTAAGCTATCATAACAGATGATGAGTTCATACAGGAACCATACCATTCTCTGCGATACTTTCTGAGTGTTGTCTGTTCCCTTGACCAGAAGGCAGCTTCTTCGCAGGCATGTTTGGTCTCCATGGTAACAGCAGGTCTATTTTTATTTTTTATTTAACCTTTATTTTAACAGGGAGTCATGCTGAGACCAAGGTCTCTTTCACAGATGAGCCCTGTATACACAAATACACACTACACACATCAATATACAAAACAGTACACAAAACATTGCGCTCTTTCCATGACAGACTGACCGGGTGAATCCAGATGAAAGCTATGATCCCTCAATCAGTGTGGATGAAGATGAAGGGACAGGTTAAAGAAAGATTGTTTAAGCCTTGAGACATGGATTGTGTATGTGTGCCATTCCGAGGGTGAAGGGGCAAGACAATACAAGTCAATATTAGGAAGTTGTTCCTAATGTTTGGTATACTCAGTGTACATATCAATATACACACCAATACTCACATCAATACACGACAACCAAAACCCAAATTATAGAAAACAAACACACTATTCAGTACAAAGCAGATTAACCTAACTCGGTGGAGATCGAAGGGAGATCCAGAGTTAGCCAACCTTGAGACCAGGTCTTGCACATTTTTTTATTATTTTTTATGTCTGTAAGTAAACAATGGAGTAAGGTACAGCGTTTTTGAAGGAATGTTTTAGAAGCAAAAAGCATTCAGTGCATCGATCTACCTGTCACGCCTTGGTCTTAGTATTTTGTGTTTTCTTTAATTATTTGGTCAGGCCAGGGTGTGACATGGGTTATTGTGGTGTGTTTTGTCTTAGGGGTTTTGTGGGGTGTCTACGTAGTCTATGGCTGCCTGAGGCGGTTCTCAATCAGAGTCAGGTGATTATCGTTGTCTCTGATTGGGAACCATATTTAGGCAGCCATATTCTGTGAGTGTTTTCGTGGGTGATTGTTCCTGTCTTTGTGTTTGCACCAGATAGGGCTGTTTCGGTTTTCACATTACGTTTATTGTTTTTGTAAAGTTCGTGTTTCTTTATTATTTAATAAACATGGATTGCAATACCCACGCTGCATTTTGGTCCGATCCTTGCTACACCTCCTCGTCCGAGGAGGAGATAGAAGAAAGCCGTTACACTACCAGACATCAAAGAGGGTCAGCCTACTTTCTGATACAGCATGCAGTGGTGGCTTTTTTTCAATACAGATACCCAGATATTTATAAGCGGGGACACGGTCAATAAAGGCACCATCCAATGTACACTGAACAAAAAATAAACGCAACATGTAAAGTGTTGGTCCTGTGTTTCATGAGCTGAAATGAAAGATCCCAGGAATTTTCCATACGCACAAAAATATTATCTCTGTCAAATGTTGTGCACAAACTTGTCTACATCCCTGTTAGGGAGCATTTTCCCTTTGTCAAGATAATCCATCCACCTGACAAGGGTGGCATATCAAGCAAATTATTAAACAACATGATCATTACACAGGTGCTTGGGTGTCATGTTCTGACCTTAGTTCCTTTGTTTTTGTCTTTGTTTTAGTATGGTCAGGGCATGAGTTCGGGTGGGTGGTCTATGTTCTTTTTTCTATGATTTGGGATTTCTGTGTTTGGCCTGGTAGGGTTCTCAATCAGAAGCAGCTGTCAATCGTTGTCCCTGATTGAGAACCATACTTAGGTAGCCTGTTTTCACCCTTGAGTTGTGGGTGATTGATTTCTGTTGAGCGTTTGTATCTGCACCAGACAGAACTGTTTTGTTCATTCACTTTGTTGTTTTTGTTCAGTGTTACGTTATTAAAAAGATGGACATTTACCACGCTGCGCATTGGTCCTCACCTTCTTCCACCAACAATGGCCGTTACATTGGGACAGTAAAAGGCTGTTAAAATGTGCAGTTTTGTCACACAACACAATGCCACAGATGTCTCAGGTTTTGAGGGGGTGTGCAATTGGCATGCTGACTGCAGGAATGTCCACCAGAGCTCTTGCCAGAGAATTTTATTATAATTTCTCTACCATAAGCCGCCTCCAATGTTGTTTTAGAGAATTTGGCAGTACGTCCAACTGGCCTTATAACCGCAGACCACGTGTAACCACGCCCGCCCAGGACCTCCACATCTGGCTTCTTCACCTGTGGAATGGTCTGAGACAAGCCAACCAGACAGTTGATGAAACTGTGGGTTTGCACAACCAAATAATTTCTGCACAAACTGTCAGAAACCATCTCAGGGAAGCTAATCTGCTTGCTTGTCATCCCCACCAGAGTCTTGACCTTGCTGCAGTGGACAAATGCTCACCTTCGATGGCCACTGACACCCTGGAAAAGTGTGCTCTTCACGGATGAATCCCGGTTTCAACTGTACTGGGCAGATGACAGTGTGTATGGCGTCGTGTGGGCAAGCGGTTTGCTGATGTCAACATTGTGAACAGATTGCCCCATAATGGCGGTGGGGTTATGGCATGGGCAGGCATAAGCTACAAACAATGAACACAATTGCATTTTATCAATTGCATTTTATTTGGATGCACTGAGATACCGTAATAATGATATTGCACAGCCCCATGTCCCAAGGATCTGTACACAATTCCTGGAAGCTGAAAATGTCCCAGTTCTTCCATGGCCTGCATACTCACCAGACATGTCACCCATTGAGCATGTGTGGGATGCTCTGGATCGACCTGTACGACAGCGTGTTCCAGTTCCCGCCAATATCCATCAACTTCGCACAGCTATTGAAGAGAAGTGGGACAACATTCAACAGGCCACTGTCAATAGCCTGACCAACTCGATGCGAAGGAGATGTGTTGTGCTGCATGAGGCAAATGGTGGTCACACCAGATACTGACTGGTTTTCTGATCCACACCCATACTTTTTTTTTAGGTATCTGTGACCAACAGATGCATATGTATTCCCAGTCATGTGAAATCCATAGATTAGGGCCTAATTAATTTATTTCAATTGACTGATTTCCTTATATGAACTGTAACTTGTTGCATGTTGTGTTTATATTTTGCTCAGTGTACATATGCATAAATTATACATCATACCTTTTTACATGATTTGGAGAATATATACTTGGTTTGACCTGCATTAAGTACCAAGGCAGATTGAAGCTCTGAACAGAACCTGGTCAACCGTGGGGCCAATAGCATACACAACAGTGTCATCTGCATACAGGTGTATGTTAAAAAATAATTGCAACTAGACCAACATTGTTTATATAGACAGTAATAAGTACAATACCTCAAATTGATCCCTGTGGGACACATTTCATAATATCAAAGAAAACTGACTTAACACCATCAGAAAAAACACATTGTGTCCCTTCTATCAAGTAATTTCAAAACAATGGCACGTGGTTCATACCGTTTGCACACAATGTTCGAATCAACAGTATCGAAAAGTCAATAAAAAGGGCAGCATAGTGCTTTCTCCTATCCATGACCTTTAACACATCATTTAACACCAAGGGCGTAGCAGAGATGATGATATGACCCTGCCTGAAACCAGACTGGTGAACACTTCGAAGACATTGCTAGGAAGGATCTAAGCTAAAAGTTGATTAATGGTTTGAACAGTTTTGCTTGGCAAGACAATTTTGAGATCGGACGATAATTATTTAGGTCGGAAGGATCACCACCTTTGTGGAGCGGGAGCACATGGTCCGCCTTCCAAACCCTGGGATTAGCACCAGAGATAATCACGAGTTGGAAGTTGTTGAAATGAAAACAAAGATTCTGTCTTTGTTCCTTTTTTTATGTCTCTATTTTGGTTTGGTCAGGGTGTGAGTTGGGGTGGGCATTCTATGTGTTTCATTCTATGTTTTGTTCAGTGTGTTGTATTTCTATGTGTTTGGCCTGGTATGGTTCCCAATCAGAGGCAGCTGTTAATCGTTGTCTCTGATTGAGAACCAAATTTAGGTAGCCTAGTTGTTTTCTGTTTTTGTATTCTGTACCAGACAGAACTGTTTTGGTCTTGGTCATTCTCTTTTGTTGTTTTTCCATTCAGTGTTCAATTCATAATAAAAGATGAACATGTACCACGCTGCACCTTGGTCCTCACCTTCTTCCTCACCTTCAAACCACGACAGCCGTTACAGATTCACTGATCTTCCATCGAGCCAACTGGAGGCTGCAAGGGAAGAGCAGTTGACTGACTGACCAGGGTCAATATATGTATTTTTATTTAACTAGGCAAGTCAGTTAAGAACAATTCTTATTTACAATGTTGGCCTACCGAGGAATAGTGGGTTAGCTGCCTAATTCAGGGGCAGAACGACAGATTTTTACCTTGTCAGCTCGGGGATTCAATCCAGCAACCTTTCGGTTACTGGCTCAACACTCTAACCACTAGGCTATCTGCCGCCCCATTAAACCACCATTTAAAAAAACTTTTAAAAAGCCCTCAGAGATAAAATCCTGATGCCAGAGTCTGGTACAACATGCTGAGGCAGGGAAGGAGAGGAATTTCCGAGCTTCAGTGCATGCATCGTTTCATGCATGTTAACATTAGAAGCCTCCTCCCTAAGTTTGTTCTATTCACTGCTTTAGCACACTCTGCCAACCTGGATGTTCTAGCTGTGACTGAATCCTGGCTTAGGAAGACCACCAAAAATTCAGAAATTTTAATTCCAAACTTCAACATTTTCAGACAAGATAGAACTGCCAAAGGGGGCGGTGTTGCAATCTACTGCAAAGTTAGCCTGCAGAGTTCTGTCCTACTATCCAGGTCTGTACCCAAACAATTTGAACTTCTACTTTTAAAAATCCACCTCTCTAAAAACAAGTCTCTCACTGTTGCCGCCTGCTATAGACCACCCTCTGCCCCCAGCTGTGCTCTGGACACCATATGTGAACTGATTGCCCCCCATCTATCTTCAGAGCTTGTGCTGCTAGGCAACCTAAACTGGAACATGCTTAACACCCCAGCCATCCTACAATCTCAACTTGATGCCCTCAACCTCACACAAATTATCAATGAACCTACCAGGTACCTCCCCAAAGCCTTAAACACGGGCACCCTCATAGATATCATCCTAACCAACTTGCCCTCTAAATACACCTCTGCTGTTTTCAACCAAGATCTCAGCGATCACTGCCTCATTGCCTGCATCCGTAATGGGTCAGCGGTCAAACGACCTCCACTCTTCACTGTAAAACGCTCCCTGAAACACTTCAGCGAGCAGGCCTTTCTAATCGACCTGGCCGGGGTATCCTGGAAGGATATTGATCTCATCCCGTCTGTAGAGGATGCCTGGATATTTTTTTTAAATGCCTTCCTAACCATCTTAAATAAACATGCCCCATTCAAGAAATTTAGAACCAGGAACAGATATAGCCCTTGGTTCTCCCCAGACCTGACTGCCCTTAACCAACACAAAAACATCCTATGGCGTTCTGCATTAGCATCGAACAGCCCCCGTGATATGCAACTGTTCAGGGAAGCTAGAAACCATTATACACAGGCAGTTAGAAAAGCCAAGGCTAGCTTTTTCAAGCTGAAATTTGCTTCCTGCAACACTAACTCAAAAAAGTTCTGGGACACTGTAAAGTACGGCTGGCCATGCTTTCCACCTGGCTACTCCTACCCCGGTCAACAGCACTGCACCCCCCACAGCAACTCGCCCAAGCCTTCCCCATTTCTCCTTCTCCCAAATCCGTTCAGCTGATGTTCTGAATGAGCTGCAAAATCTGGACCCCTACAAATCAGCCGGGCTAGACAATCTGGACCCTTTCTTTCTAAAATGATCTGCCGAAATTGTTGCCACCCCTATTACTAGCCTGTTCAACCTCTCTTTCGTGTCGTCTGAGATTCCCAAAGATTGGAAAGCAGCTGCGGTCATCCCCCTCTTCAAAGGGGGGGACACTCTTGACCCAAACTGCTACAGTCCTATATCTATCCTACCATGCCTTTCTAAGGTCTTCGAAAGCCAAGTCAACAAACAGATTACCGACCATTTCGAATCTCACCATACCTTCTCTGCTATGCAATCTGGTTTCAGAGCTGGTCATGGGTGCACCTCAGCCACGCTCAAGGTCCTAAATGATATCTTAACCGCCATCGATAAGAAACATTACTGTGCAGCCGTATTCATTGATCTGGCCAAGGCTTTCGACTCTGTCAATCACCACATCCTCATCGGCAGACTCGACAGCCTTGGTTTCTCAAATGATTGCCTCGCCTGGTTCACCAACTACTTCTCTGATAGAGTTCAGTGTGTCAAATCGGAGGGTCTGCTGTCGGGACCTCTGGCAGTCTCTATGGGGGTGCCACAGGGTTCAATTCTTGGACCGACTCTCTTCTCTGTATACATCAATGAGGTCGCTCTTGCTGCTGGTGAGTCTCTGATCCACCTCTACGCAGACGACACCATTCTGTATACTTCTGGCCCTTCTTTGGACACTGTGTTAACAACCCTCCAGGCAAGCTTCAATGCCATACAACTCTCCTTCCGTGGCCTCCAATTGCTCTTAAATACAAGTAAAACTAAATGCATGCTCTTCAACTGATCGTTACCTGCACCTACCCGCCTGTCCAACATCACTGCTCTTGACGGCTCTGACTTAGAATACGTGGACAACTACAAATACTTAGGTGTCTGGTTAGACTGTAAACTCTCCTTCCAGACCCATATCAAACATCTCCAATCCAAAGTTAAATCTAGAATTGGCTTCCTATTTCGCAACAAAGCATCCTTCACTCATGCTGCCAAACATACCCTTGTAAAACTGACCATCCTACCAATCCTCAACTTTGGCGATGTCATTTACAAAATAGCCTCCAATACCCTACTCAACAAATTGGATGCAGTCTATCACAGTGCAATCCGTTTTGTCACCAAAGCCCCATATACTACCCACCATTGCGACCTGTACGCTCTCGTTGGCTGGCTCTCGCTTCATACTCGTCGCCAAACCCACTGGCTCCATGTCATCTACAAGACCCTGCTAGGTAAAGTCCCCCCTTATCTCAGCTCGCTGGTCACCATAGCATCTCACACCTGTAGCACACGCTCCAGCAGGTATATCTCTCTAGTCACCCCCAAAACCAATTCTTTCTTTGGCCGCCTCTCCTTCCAGTTCTCTGCTGCCAATGACTGGAACAAACTACAAAAATCTCTGAAACTGGAAACACTTATCTCCCTCACTAGCTTTAAGCACCAACTGTCAGAACAGCTCACAGATTACTGCACCTGTACATAGCCCACCTATAATTTAGCCCAAACAACTACCTCTTTCCCTACTGTATTTAATTTATTTATTTATTTTGCTCCTTTGCACCCCATTATTTTTATTTCTACTTTGCACATTCTTCCATTGCAAATCTACCATTCCAGTGTTTTACTTGCTATATTGTATTTACTTTGCCACCATGGCCTTTTTTTTGCCTTTACCTCCCTTATCTCACCTCATTTGCTCACATCGTATTTAGACTTGTTTATACTGTATTATTGACTGTATGTTTGTTTTACTCCATGTGTAACTCTGTGTCGTTGTATGTGTTCGAACTGCTTTGCTTTATCTTGGCCAGGTCACAATTGTAAATGAGAACTTGTTCTCAACCTGCCTACCTGGTTAAATAAAGGTGAAATAAATACAATTTAAAAATTTTAAAAATGTACCAGACAGAACTGTTTTTACATGAACTGTTTTCCGAAATGTAGACAGATCACCAGCAGAGTCTGAGTTAGAACTCAGAAAGTAGCTTGATTTAGCTTTCTTAATTGAGGAAGTACATCTACTTCTCAATTGCCTGAAACAATGCACAATCAGCTGCCAAGTCAGTTCTTCTAGAGTCAGTTCTTCTAAGCTTGGCCCAGGCCTGATTCCTTGTCATAATGAGATCTGAAGGTTCTATAGAGAACCACGCATTTGTTCTATTTCTAACTCTAAGGCGTTCAAAGGGGGCGTGTTTGCCTGCCAGAGATATACAAATATATGAGAGATGTTCTAGAGCCAATTCAGGGTCAGACATGCAGCTCTAAGAGCTATACATATGATGAACAAAACACCTGGGGGGGAATTTTCAAAAAACACGTATCTTCATAATGTTTTTCTGTTTATTATCTCCAGTCCATGCAAAGGGACAGTGATCACTGATGTCCTTATCAAAGACACCAGTCAACAAGTTCTTGTGAGCGCTATTTGTCAAAATTAGGTCAATCGGCGAGGAGTTTGCTAGGTTTCTTACATGAATCCATGTAGGTTTGGAGATTAGTTGAGTCAGGTTAAAGTCGAGACAAATATTCTTCAAATGATCAGAGCCCAGGGTAAACCGATCCAGGTTAAAATCTCCTAAAATAACTACTTCAGGTGACAGAAAAGGTTTTAAATATTCAGAAATAGTATCAACAGCATCCTATTATAGTTGCTATAGAAAAGAGGTTGGGAGGGAATGTTAAATCCCTGGCCCTTTAGTCTCCATCAGCCCCAAACCCAAAGGAATACCCTCATCACTCATGGTAACTGTGGTATCTAATGTAGATTAACACTGACCCCCAGTGGCAAGTTACATCTACTATGGCTCTGCTATTGTGATGGACATCTGGTCTTGCTATCTCATTCATATTTCATATTTTTCATCTTTCTCCTCAGGTGTTCACTCGCTATGGGAAGTGTTACACGTTCAATGCGGGGGGTGAGGGCCGCACCCCTCTCATAACTACCAAGGGAGGGATGGGTAACGGGCTGGAGCTCATGCTGGACATTCAGCAGGATGAGTACATCCCTGTGTGGGGAGAGACGGGTGAGGACAAAAGTGTGTGTGTGTGTGTGGTTTAATTCCAGTTCATTACGCAGCTCACATGTGTGTTGCTCTATCAAACAGACTACTCTAGCTGCTCGCTGGAGCCAGTGGGTTCATTAGTTAAATAAAACATGCATGGATGGCGCAGTGACCCCTGCCTCTGTTCCCCTCCCCACAGATGAGACCACGTTTGAGGCTGGGATCAAAGTTCAGATCCACAGTCAGGAGGAGCCTTCCTTCATCGACCAGCTGGGCTTCGGGGTGGCACCTGGGTTCCAGACCTTTGTTTCCTGCCAGGAACAACGGGTAGGGACGTTACCCTTATTTGTAAAACTTTATTTCAACAAAGTCATAATTTTACAATATGCCGTCAGCACCACCTGTGTAACTGTTGTGGTGCTGAACACCTATGCAATTGTAGTTGTAGCTTATGTGTGTGTGTGTGTGTGTGTGTGTGTGTGTGTGTGTGTGTGTGTGTGTGTGTGTGTGTGTGTGTGTGTGTGTGTGTGTGTGTGTGTGTGTGTGTGTGTGTGTGTGTGTGTGTGTGTGTGTGTGTGTGTGTGTGTGTGTGTGTGTGTGCGTGCGTGCGTGCGTGTGTGTGTTCTAGCTGATATATTTGCCCCCACCCTGGGGGGACTGTAAGGTGACACGGATAGACTCAGAATTCTTTGAGTCCTACAGCATCACCGCCTGCCGTATCGACTGTGAGACGCGCTACCTGGTAGAGAACTGTAACTGTCGCATGGTACATATGCCTGGTAGGTGAACCCTCGCATCCAGCCGTTTACCTAGTCTGGACTTTTTACATTTTCAAGTTCAACTTATATTGATTGATTATCTCTCTGTGTGCAGGAGATGCCCCATACTGCACCCCTGAGCTGTACAAAGAGTGTGCTGATCCAGCTCTTGGTAAGGAATAGATCCCGACTGTTGTTTCTAAGACCATAGCAACTCTATTTTGGTCCCTATATCACTATCACAATGCTGCGGCCTTTCTCTTTGGCCCCCCAGACTTCCTGGTGGAGAGAGACAACGATTTTTGTGTGTGTGAGACACCGTGCAACATGACCAGATACAGCAAAGAGCTGTCCTTCGTCAAGATCCCCAGCAAGGCCTCTGCCAAGTATCTGGCCAAGAAATACAACAAGTCAGAGCAATACATAGCGTGAGTATTGTGTTCCAAACACCAGATAAAAAACTTTACAGTGATTATGGAGTACCAGGCAAGAAATGGAAAATGCATTCGCTTCGGGCTTTGGCCCTTGCATCTTTCACCCTCCAGTTCCATTTCCAATACACAGCAACGAAATAATGATTTTCTCTATCAGAACCTTCATATGTGAACTGTTTGCTGTTTAGATCTTGAATATGGTCTCTTCCTGTAACAGTGACAATATCCTGGTTCTGGACATCTTCTTTGAGGCTCTAAACTATGAGATGATCGAACAGAAGAAAGCCTATGAAGTAGCAGGACTTTTAGGTATTTCAATGATGATGAGTAAAAAACATGGATTCTCTTTTAAAGGATACTTTGTTGGAAATGTGTATCTTTTGGAGAAGTTTATTATCTTTGATCATCTTGTCCTTCTCTGTTCCTCCCAGGTGATATTGGTGGTCAGATGGGTCTTTTCATTGGAGCCAGTCTCCTTACTATTCTGGAGCTGTTTGACTACATCTATGAGGTAATCTTTTAATTCTTTCTAGTACTCTCTACAGTGACAGAACTCAGACACATTTCCGTCATGCTTTCTGCCTGACTCATTATTTTAAGCTCTTAGAAAAGCAGAATGAAACATTTATGCTTGCTACACATAACTCTCAAAGAGAGAGGCACACACACAGGAATTCCTCCAGAAATGTCCACCTTTTCTCTTACCAGCCTTTGTCTCAAATCGTAGAGCATCACTGACCTTTGCAAGGGGTATCTATGTTTCCTTACAGGTGATAAAGTACAAGCTCTGTCGAAGCTCAGAGAAGAAACACAAACACAGCAACAACGACCAGGGAGCTGTTCTGAGCCTGGACGATGTGAAATGTCACGTCAGTAACTTTCACTAAGCATTTGCAGCTCTCGGAAGAAGGCAGCCATATTGCTTCATGTCTAAACATCTCAATTAAGAATTTGATATGCATGAAGCCAGGTTGTTTTTGTAAAAGAAAATGTGTTCTAAATGAACGTACCTGGTGAGGTTCATGAATGTGTGTGTGGGGATATTCCTAGTTTTACCTTGCACACAGCAGGATACAAGACAACCAATCCAATGATCCACATGCATCCCTTAGATTTCATTGGCTAATGTAAATTGCTTTGCAACAGAGCAATGGAATTACCAAATCAAAGATCCAAATATAGAAAAGTATTATCTCCAAAACTGAAGTTGATATTTTTTTCTGAGCAACATTATAGTTAAAATGGATATCAATGGAGTTTGTGGTGTTGTGTATCAGCTTGAGAAACATGTCCTCACCCCATCAATTTCCATCAAGTTGTCTCATCTATATTTTTTGAAAAATCGCAATCTTAAAATCTTAGTGTCTAATTTAAAAGGGTGCTTTCTAAAAACGTTTAAAGCATATCTACAAAAGGATACACTTTTAAATGTTAAATGCATGACTATGTTGTCCCTTAACTCTGCTTTTCTCACTGGGTGTCTTTTATGAGTTTACAGAGTAGGTAGCATAAACACAACCACATGTAACATATGGATTTTAAATATGTATCAAAAGTCCAAATGCACTCATGACTACTGGTTTCAATGACATTTTCGGCCAACTTACAAACAAATACTTTATGAAATTATTGTTACAAATCAAAGTGTAAGGTTGCTAGCCAACTAGCCTATTCATGGTATCACTACTAGCCTGCTCATGTTAGCCCTACCAGCCTGCTAACATCATGTTAGCACAGAATGAGTCAGACAGTTGCTATCAACACCTAGCTTACTGCTACATTAAAGTAAACCAACGTTTTGAAAATACACAATGCCACCTAACCAGTTATCAAAATAATGGTAGCTATACAGTATGAAGTTATCTTAGCCAGCCAGGTAACGATAGCTATTTAGCACACTAGCTATTAGCCCAACCAACACATCACCACTATAACCGCAGATTTAAAGGAAAGAAAGAGTAGAGACTTACAGATTCATGGCTGGGGCCCATCCGATAGTAACACTTTTAAAAGAGTACAGGCGGAGTTAGCTATCAAAGCAAGGGGGAGCCGGGCGCTTCACCAGGGAGGAAGAGTCAGGAGAATCCAATTGCTATATAGTGAGAAAAATCCAAAATAGATAGATTACAGATGTCAGTCAGCTAGTGGGCTAGCACAAAGCCAAGGTGGAAAAAGTTACAAAATTCCTGTAGCCAGAGAACATGCTGAAAAGTTGACAAAACAAAAAGGAGAACAAATGCGGTACTACACAATTAGAGCAAGCAGGTATGATTTTCTCTTTCTTTTTAAGCCCACAGCAAGAAGGCACCATAACACAGTCACAAAGTCCATGGAGAGCATCATGATGCAGCATGGCCGCACGTGCCCCATCTGTTCATTGTTTACATCACACTTCCTTCTGATTGGTGGATTGTAGCTCACCACCATCAACACTTGGTCTGGAATGTAATTACATGCTAGCATGGCTAATGGCTAACGATAGCCAGCTTGAGCTAGCTACCGAGCTAGCATACGAACTTGGTAGCACAGAGTAGGTTATCCATATTACAGTGAGAAATAGTGCATTGTGGGTAGTTTAGAAAATATCCGTAAATAAGTTTATAAACATGTAATAACCCAAATATATAACTATGTTTGTACTTATAGGTAACCAGATCGTGATTACAACTAAGTTACTTAAGCAATAAGGCCCGAGGAGGTGTGGTATATGGCCAATATACCACGGCTAAGGGCTGTTCTTAACCACGACGCAACGCGGATTGCCTGGACACAGCCATTAGCCGTGGTATATTGGCCATATATCACAACCACCGAGGTGCCTAATTGCTATTATAAACGGGTTACCTACATAATTAGAGCAGTAAAAATAAATGTTTTGTCATACCTGTGGTATACGGTCTGATATATCACAGCTATCAGACAATCAGCATTCAGGGCTTGAACCACCCAGTTTACAATAAGTCTTTGATCACAATGTGTTGTTACATTGGTGAGTAAGAACTCATGCTTCCTACCCTTTAAGTTTAACTTGTCTTTTTGTTTTGTTATTGGCTCATACTCCCACTCTTTTTTTGTCACCAACTATCCATTTCACATTATCCACCCCAGTCTCTCCGTGACAATTCCCATCCACCACCTCCATACTCTGCCAATATGCTACCTTATCACACAGAGCGGAGCAACTCAGAGGACTTCACCTGCTGAGCCAATAAGAACACAAGGTAGTAAGGAAGTGGAGCATTTCAGTTTCATTCAGAAGTAGACAGATGTCAGAGTATAAAGCTTATTTGTACAGAATCTTGATGATGGGTAATGCGTAACACTTCAATAGCACTTAGATCTCCACTGGTGCAAGATTAGTGATAGCCACGTATAGCTTGCTTGATGATAATTACTGCAGCCCACAACGTCATTGAAACTTGCTATTTCATCCCATGTATACTGAGCAAATATTTAGTCTAAACATGTAACAATTTCAACAATTTTAATGAGTTACAGTTCATATAAGGAAATCAGTCAATTGAAATGAATTCATTAGGCCCTAATCTACGAATTTCACATGACTGGGCAGGGTAGCAGCCATGGGTGGGCCTGGGAGGGCATAGGCCACCCACTTGGGAGCCAGACCCAGCCAATCAGAATACCGAAATACTCCTCAGTTTCATCAGCTGACTGGGTGACTGGTGTCAGATCATCCTGCAGGTGAAGAAGCCGGATGTGGAGGTCCTGGTGTGGTTGCACGTTGTCTGTGGTTGTGAAGCCGGTTGGTCGTACTGCCAAATTCTCTAAAACAACGTTGGAGGCAGCTTATGGTTGAGAAATGAACATTCAATTCTCTGGCAACAGCTCTGAGGGACTTTCCTGCACTCAGCATGACAATTGCATGCTCCCTCAAAACTTGAGACGTCTGTGGCATTGTGTTCTGTGAAAAACTGCACATTTTAGTGGCCTTTTATCGTCTGCAGCACAAGGTGCACCTCTGTAATAATCATGCTTGTTTAATCTGCTTCTTGATATGCCACACCAGTCAGGCGGATGGATTATATTGGCAAATAAGAAATGCTCACTAAAAAGAATGTAAACAAATTGTGCACAAAACATTTCTGCATATGGAACATTTCTGGGATTTTTTATTTCAGCTCACGAAACATGGGACCAACACTTTACATGTTGCGTTATAGTTTTGTTCAGTACAAAATACAATTGTTCTTGTATTGTCTTCTGAGAATGTCATTTTACTCAGGCTACATGTAGATATAGAAACCAGGACTAAGGGATTTTGGCTTTGGTTGTGTGATAGTGGGAAATGTCCTCTGATCAACTTGTAGATATTGGTTGAATGTGTGATGAGATCTTCAGGGCTCACCACTGGGTTGCATGTATGTCATCATAAACTGTGTGTTATCTGTAAGCAGTATATTGGCATGTTTGTCCATGTTACATCTGTTGTCTGTTTATGTGTGTGTGTGGGTGTGTCTGTGGGTGTGTGTGTGGGTGGGTGGGGGGGGGGGGGGTGCATGCTTTTTTTGAGTGTGTCTATTTGTGTTTTGAATGTACGTGTGTGTGATACTTCAAAAGTAATACACTTTCTCAAGTTGATGAATAACAGTCATGAAATTGGCCCGTTTTCTAATTTACTCCCTCTGTCCAATTGGTCAAGTTGACACAATTCAATGATGTTGCATTTTCATAATGTATTATAGTGTAGAAAAACAATACATTTTTAAATTGAAAAGATTGTTCACCATTTTCTAATAAATAAAAGTCCAAATGGTGCTTTCCTTGTTAATAGTTTTAGAGCTAAAGAAATAGACTAGATAGAACTATGATGACAGATGTCAAACCACCTCTTTGACAATGGTAATATTGCCTCATTCCCCAATGTTAAACAATTGGACCACTGTCACTACAATATATTTTATTATGAACCATTGGAGGTAGTTAGGAACACCTACGAATGAGGAAGCCAATCTCTTATCACTCATGCCTCATATAACCATGCTAGATGTCTTTCTCATAGGAAAATGGGAGTTATATGATAGTGTGTAACTGTGTAGTGTTATTCTCAAGCACAACAGTATCATCAACATGTAAATTGAATGTAAATAAAATGCTGCAAGTAAGGAATATGGATAATGTTCTGATCGTGATTACAGAGTCTTGCCTATTGTTGTTGATGTAATTAATGTAGCTACAGTATGTGTATGTGATCTTACCTTTGTTTTTCTATTAATACTATGCCTACCAGTTTACATGTTTTCAAATGTTTTATTTATCTCAAAAGCAACAATAAAGTATAATGACATTTCAATTCAGCGGAATCTGGCTGCATTTTTGGCAAGATTATTTTTTTTAAATCTTTATTATTTTTTACGATGGCCCAAACTCCTTACAACTGCTTCATATCCATGCCAGCTATACCTTTCCTGTACTACAAAGAAACAGAAAAAGCACGTACAATACTTCCCAGAACTTAATCTTAAAAGGAATTACCATACAAAAATATTTGTTCACAACATGGGGTAAAGGTAAAGGAAGTTTTCAACCAGGGTCTAAGTAAACCATGTCTGAATAGGCACTTTCTGTGTAAAAAAACAAACAACCGAAAACTTCCTCAATTTGACCATATTGTCAAATCTAAACTGCTGAATATATTATTCTATTGGAATGTCTGTGTTTCCTTGTGACCAGTTCCTCCCCCCAAGAAGGTCCCATTTTGTTACAACACTTCAATGGTGTCTCACACAAGACTCCCTCCTTCTGCCAGTTAGTGTTTGATTACGAGATTATGGTCTGTGAAATGTACAATTGAGACAATGAACAATACCCATCTGAGGACATCAGAGGAGATTAATGTTGCATGCACAACTTCTGCATGAGACACACTAAACCCATTGAGATTAGTCACAGTATTGGGAGGATAGTTAAAGATGCCTAAAAGACAAACGGGCAGGGTAGTAAAAATGTAATTGAAGGAGAGATGCATCATTGACTGAGGGAAAGGTGTAACAAAGTAAATATTTTGCCCTCTCCTTTTAAATCTGCTGAGTTGCAGATATGAAATCATTTGAATTGAGATCAGTGGAATGTTGAGTATGCCAGCCCTGCTAAACTAATCTGTTTAACAAAGGCCGATTTGTATTCACGGTGTATATATCCAAGGTCATCCAAGGTTATGATGCAAGTCTCAGCTTTGATTCAATCGATTCTCATTAGGAAATTAATGACGAGCCTTATGTCCCTCACAGTTGTGTTTTTTTTTCCAGATGGTGATGTTTGTACTTCATGAGCAAAAAAATCATGAAGTGTGACTTAATTTTCTAAGTTTCATCAATTAAAATTGTCCCACATGGAACCATTGGCCAAGTTACTTTTCAGCCAGGGTAGGTAACTTTTCACCCTACTCAACAACGACTGGAGGAGTTCGATTAAGCTGAACCGTGGAGCACCGGTCTATCGCCCGTAGCGTGAACGGACAAAAGCTGTGAGGGAAGTTCCCTTCTCAAATCGAACACTATTCTGCGCCACTCGGCCATGTTGTCAACAAGGCAACATCGTTCAGAAACATACATATATTTCCATAAAATATATGTTCGAATTAAAGCATGTTTATAACCAGCAATCCCTTTTGCATGAAAAACACAGAATCCTGCTCATTAATCCACGTGCTTAAGCGTTTAACTCACGTCACTTTTGTTTTGAGACCCGGTTCCAAAACGAATGCAATTACTTTTTACCCGGTGTAATCTCCTTTAACCGGGGAAAAACGGACCAGATAATCGAATGCCCTCAGTGATAGTACTCGGATGAAAATAGTGGGCGGGACTGTGTCTACCTTAGACTAACCAATGAAATAAGAGCTAGATCTGCCAAGCCCTCTGTACACTGCCTTTACTTACAGTTTAATTCACATGACAGTTTTGAACGTCGGCAAGGGTCTTTTCAATGGCAACTCCCAAGAAAGTCTGCATTATTGGCTCTGGCAATTGGTAAGAAAATGTATCTATACCGAAAGCTTTGTATGTGGGTGTACTGCAGCTAGCTAACATAGCTTGGCTTGACTGACCGGCTAATTCTAGCCGCATTTTCAAACAGGTCGCTCGAGCGAATTGTTTCAAACGGATCACCGAAGGTCGGGGAGGGGACACTATCTGTGCGTTACGGCTTGGCCAAACTCTACCAACTGTTGATTCATTTTGGTCAATTATCACCCGACGCGTTCATGACACACAGGTTAAAATACCAAAGCCAACTATATATTAATTTGACGACCGGTCGAAACACTCATAGGCATTGTATTTAGCTTTCTGTTGCTAACTAATTTGTCCTGGAACTGGAGATAAACATTGGGTTGTTGTGTTACTTGCCAGAAGATACAGACCCTAACATTAAGCTTGTTTACACTGAGCTGCACTGAAGTCAGAACGCACAACACACCATCACAACTTATTGTGACATGATTTTATTCAAAATTTGTGACATGCACATGGGAAAAGTCCACTTTCTTTGTTTGTACATGATTTATCACAATGTATTTCGTGAGTACACACTTTTCTTTCTTCATAATTGAGGGCCTTATTACTGACATGTTTTTTTAATTAGATTTTTTTTAATGACCATGTCCTTTCTGCTTGTATTTTTTGTGTGTGTGTGTGTGTGTGTGTGTGTGTGTGTGTGTGTGTGTGTGTGTGTGTTTTTCTGTAATTCAAGGCTCATCTGTAAATGAGACCTTGGCCTCTGTATGAATCCCTGAAAATAAATAACACTTGTGTACATTACAGGAATTCCAATTTTGCTGTGGTTGACTTTAGCTAGGCCAGCTAGGTGGCTAATGTTAACTAGGCTAGGGGTTAGGGCTAGCTAAGTAGTTAAAGGGTTAGGGGAAGTATTTGCAAAGTAGCTTAAAAGTAGTAGTTAATTAGTGAAAATGCTAAAGTTATCCATAATGAGATTCAAATACATAACCTTTGGGTTGCTAGACAGACGTAAGCGGTATACGCTCACCGACTAGTGTGGACCTCGTTCATCTTTCAATTACTCACATGGGTTAGTATGCTTGTAAAAATCAATGAGTCGACGGGAGAGGTGGGACTGCGGTGTCCAAGTTCTATTTTAGCACCTGGCTATGCAGACCGCTGTTGACGTGCGCGAGCAGGGTGGATGAAAAGATTTAATAACATGCATGTGTACATTTTATTTTGCAACACTTGTGCACACAACGCGGCTGGTTTAGTTAGCAAGTTATGAGTGTGATGGGTCTAACCTTTAATGCCCAGGAAGCTGTGATTTCAAACTCCCATTAGACAGCTATGCCAAAATACATTCCTTACTCACCAAATTGTTTTATTTTAACCTTTTATTTAACTAGGCACGTCAGTTAAGAACTAATTCTTATTTACAATGATGGCCTAGGAACAGTGGCTTTAACTGCCTTGTTCAGGGGCAGAACAACAGATTTTTACCTTGTCAGCATGGGGATTCGATCTAGCAATCTTTCGGTTACTGGCCCAACACTCTAACCACTAGGCTACCTGCCGTTGAGCAGCTATCTTCATTTACTCCAGCTAAGGCCGATATGTACTTCCCAAAAAAGCATAAATTAGTCTACAAGCAACCGAGAACAAAAGAGGTTGTTTTTATATTGGGTATTCTGGTTTTCTCTCGTCAATAGCTATTGAACCAACATGATGTTATATTCTGATTCAGGGGAGGATGGAGAACAATCAGCACCTTTTTCGTGTGAATTATTATAAAAAAATGTAAAGATTGAAATCTGAATAAAAAATCCACACAAAAGGTTCATTGTTCTCCATCCTCCCCTGATTCAGAATATCCCATTTTCATTGTCATGGCATGCTTGGTGAATGCAATTGACAAGAGAGAACCGACTATTCAATATGAAACTAATTTTACCTCTGTGCTGAACCAAGCCATACCTACCTTCTCTCTAGTCAGGTAAATAATACTTTCCTGTTAATATTTTGCCTCAAATTTTCGAGCAGCTGACAAACAAACCGCACAGACAACCAGTAGAGTAAGTTTACATATTGTATTCCACATTTTGAATTGTAAGAAACATTTACACTAGTTTGGAGGTATTAGTTTCAGAATGTATATACCAGTTAATTGTCTATTACAGCCTGATTTACCAGACTAGAAGGACATTTTCTTTAAAACTGCAACATTTTCTGTCAGCCTCATGACAAAATGTGTTGAAATGCAGGAAGTCAAATCAAATTTATTTATATAGCCCTTCGTACATCAGCTGATATCTCAAAGTGCTGTACAGAAACCCAGCCTAAAACTCCAAACAGCAAGCAATGCAGGTGTAGAAGCACGGTGGCTAGGAAAAACTCCCTAGAAAGGCCAAAACCTAGGAAGAAACCTAGAGAGGAACCAGGCTATGTGGGGTGGCCAGTCCTCTTCTGGCTGTGCCGGGTGGAGATTATAACAGAACATGGCCAAGATGTTCAAATGTTCATAAATGACCAGCATGGTCGAATAATAAGGCAGAACAGTTGAAACTGGAGCAGCAGCACAGTCAGGTGGAAGTTGAAACTGGAGCAGCAGCATGGCCAGGTGGACTGGGGACAGCAAGGAGTCATCATGTCAGGTAGTCCTGGGGCATGGTCCTAGGGCTCAGGTCAGTTGAAACTGGAACAGCAGCATGGCCAGGTGGACTGGGGACAGCAAGGAGTCATCATGTCAGGTAGTCCTGGGGCTTGGTCCTAGGGCTCAGGTCCTCCGAGAGAGAGAAAGAAAGAGAGAATTAGAGAACGCACACTTAGATTCACACAGGACACCGAATAGGACAGGAGAAGTACTCCAGATATAACAAACTGACCCTAGCCCCCCGACACATAAACTACTGCAGCATAAATACTGGAGGCTGAGACAGGAGGGGTCAGGAGACACTGTGGCCCCATCCGAGGACACCCCCGGACAGGGCCAAACAGGAAGGATATAACCCCACCCACTTTGCCAAAGCACAGCCCCCACACCACTAGAGGGATATCTTCAACCACCAACTTACCATCCTGAGGAAGTGAGTCGTTTCCCCCCAAAATATAGATTTGAGGAGGGGTGGGGGGCTGGAAATAATTATATTTGACCCTAGTGCCCCAAATCAGTTAGTCCAGCCCTGTTACCCACCTGCCATGCCAATTTTAAATGTGAAGCTGCCTTTGGCTTGAAATGACATGCACAGTTTCAGATGGAGTTTGCAACATTTGTAATCTTTCATGTATCGCCACAGGTATGAGATGAGTAGTGCTGTTGCATTATGTAATGTTAGCCATAATTGGCCACTGCATGCAAACAAACTTCAGCTGGGTGACCATCAATCCAATTGCCCTTAACCATAAAATAGAGCAACTACCATTTGCCTATTTAATAGGATAATCAAGGGTCAATCTGGCAAATTGTACATTTACAATAAGATTAAGTTGTTTGGGCTCCTTTCCGTCAAGTATTTTTAGCACTTGCATTCTTCAGTCTAGGGTGCAATTGTTCTTGTAGAAAACCACAGAGCGAATATAATAATTTACATTGCAATTTCTCTACTACACAGGGGCTCTGCCATTGCCAAGATAGTAGGCACCAATGTTGCTCACAACTCCAAGTTTGACAACACTGTGACCATGTGGGTGTTTGAGGAGCTGGTGGACGGTCGCAAACTGACAGAGATCATCAACACAGACCATGAGAACGTCAAGTACCTGCCTGGACACAAGCTACCCCCCAATGTGGTGAGGAGCACATCACATGCTGCTATGTGTTGTAATCCTGCTCAGGAATGTGATTTAAAAAAATACAAATTCTATAATCCATTATTCACATAATTTAAATTGACCTACCCCTAAACCAATACCCTTCTTGCCTGTTTAATTGTTACCCTCATCACATCTTTGCCTAATGCTATGTGACAGTTTGAGTAATAAACTGCTGTGGGGAATGCTGTCAGCTGCCTTCTGCTGGACTATATGTGTAAAGGTTCAGCCCTGGCTCAGTTATGTGTTGCAGCTGTCCTTGCAGCACTCACTACAATCCACAGTACACCCCATAGCAATTTCCGAGAGGAGATCTCCACGGATTAGAATGAAACTGAGAATGCTGCTCCGCGTTCAACACCATAGTGCCCTCAAAGCTCATCACTAAGCTAAGAACCCTGGGACTTAACAACTCCCTCTGCAACTGGATCCTGGACTTCCTGACGGGCCACCCCCAGGTGGTAAGGGTAGGCAACAACACGAATGCCACGCTGATCCTCAACACTGCGGCCCCTCAGGGGTGTGTACTTAGTCCCCTCCTGTACTCCCTGTTCACCCATGCCTGCGTGGCCAAACACGACTCCAACACCATCATTAAGCCTGATCTCCGACAACAATGAGACAGCCTATAGGAAGGAGGTTAGAGACCTGGCGGTGTGGTGCCAGGACAACAACCTCTACTTCAATATGAGCAAGAGAAAGGAGCTGATCGTGGACTACAGGAAAAGGCGGACCAAACAGGCCCCCATTAACATCAACAGGGCTGTAGTGGGCCGGGTCGAGAGTTTCAAGTTCCTTGGTGTCCACATCACTAACAAACTATCATGGTCCAAACACACCAAAACAGTCATGAAGAGGGCATAACATCACCTTTTCCCCCTCGGGAGACTGGAAAGATTTGACATGGATCCCCAGATCCTCAAAGTTCTACAGCTGCACCATCGAGAGCATCCTGACCGGTTGCATCTGGTATGGCAACTGCTTGGCATCTTGACTGTAAGGCGTTACAGAGGGAAGTGCGTGCGGCCCAGTACATCACTGGGGCCAAGCTTCCTGCCATCTAGAACCAATATAATAGGTGATGTCAGACCAAGCCCAAAAATTGTCAGAAACTCCTGTCACCCAAGTCAGAGACTGTTTTCTCTGCTACCGTGTGGTACCGGAGAGCCAAGTCTAGGACCAAAAGGCTCCTTAATAGCTTCTAACACCAAGCCATAAGACTGCTGAACAATTAATCAAATGGCCACTGGACTATTGCCATTGACCCCTCCCTCCATTTGTTTTGTACACTGCTGCTACTCACTGTTTATCTATGCATAGTCACTTCACCCCCTAACTACATGTAGAAATGACCTTGACTAACCTGTACCCCGGCACATTTACTCTGTATCGATACCTCCTGTATATAGCCTTGTTATTGTGTTTTTATATCTTTTTTTACTTTAGTTTATTTGGTGTATATATTTTCTTAACTCTT
Organism: Oncorhynchus kisutch; assembly: GCF_002021735.2. NCBI lineage: Eukaryota > Metazoa > Chordata > Actinopteri > Salmoniformes > Salmonidae > Oncorhynchus > Oncorhynchus kisutch. The sequence goes on along the minus strand of NC_034190.2, from coordinate 49,018,096 downwards.
GAACTGCACTGTTGGTTAAGGGCTTGTAAGTAAGCATTTCACGGTAAGGTCTACACTTGTTGTATTCAGCACATGTGACAAATAGTTTTGAATTGATTTGAACCCCTGCCCCCTGGCTTGCGCTCAACAGATTTGGTAGGATGAGTCATGCTGATTTAGCACAGATCAAGCAGTCACATTATGTTACACAATTATAAAATAACAGTTTTTAATTTGATTTTTGATACCTTTGATGTACTGTAGCTTTTTGGACTGTGGCACCCACTATTTAGAATCAATAACACATTAATTTGACAATGTACAACCTAACAAAGATCCTTGCAGGATCGAAACGTTGTTTGTGAATAAAGGTGCATGATGGAGCTTATGAGTGTGCAAGCTCTTTCTTTTCTATTTACAATGTGCAAGGACTACATGAGACAAGCAGACCAAGACCAGTGCCCCTAACTATCCCCTCCTGTTTCTCCTCCAGTTGGCAGTTCCTGAGCTGGTGGATGCTGCCAAGGAAGCAGACATCCTAGTGTTTGTGATCCCCCACCAGTTCATTGGCAGAGTGTGTGACACCATGAAGGGGAAGATAAAGATTAATGCACTAGGAATGTCACTCATCAAGGTTTGGCTAACAGCCATGCTCTCTTCAGCAGACCTATAACAGTAGCCCAGTAGGTAGAGCATGGCATCGTAGAGTTTTGATTCCCGGGACCACCCATATTCACTGGTCTACACGCAATACGTTCTGGAGTACAATTGTGCTTAACAAGTCACATAAGTTTAAATAATAGTGTTGCTTTTCATCTTTGTACCCTACATATACAATTATGTGGAAGGTCCCGTAAACACAGAATTACAAACACCGATTCAACCACAGAGGTTTTCCAATGCCTCGCAAAGAAGGGTACCTATTGGTAGATGGGTAAAAACAATTATAATATTATTAAGCAGATGTTGAGCATGGCGAAGTTATGAATTACACATTGGGTGGTGTATCGAAACACCCATTCACTACAAAGACACAGACATCCTTCCGAACTCTGCCGGAGAGGAAAGTAACCGCTCAGGGATTTCGCTGAGTCCAATGGTGACTTTAAAACAGAGTTGAATGGCTGTGATAGGAGAATTGAGTATGGATCCACAACATTGTAATTACTCCAGAATACTAACCTCATTGACAGAGTGAAAAGATGGAAGCTTGTACAGAATACAAAGATTCCAAAACATGCATCCTGTTTGCAACAAGGCACTAAAGTAATACTGCAAAAAATGAGGCAAAAGCAATTTACTTTTTGTCCTGAATAAGGTGTTGAATTGGATTTGGCCCAAACACAACACATTGCTGAGTACCACTCTCCATATTGGTGGTGGCTGCATCATGTTATGGGTATGCTTTTAATCGTTAAGGACTGCAGAGTTTTGCAGGATAAAAAAGAAACGGAATGGCGCTAAGCACAGGCAGAAACCTAGAGGTAAACCTGGTTGTCTATTTTCCATCAGACACTCGGGAATGAATTTACCTATCAGCAGAACAATAACCTTAAACACATGGCCACATCTACCAAGAAGACAGTGAATGTTCCTGAGTGGCTGAGTTAGTTTTGGTCTAAATTTACTTAATCTATGGCAAGATCTAAAAATGGTTCTCTAGCAATGATCAACAACCAATTTGAGAGAGCTTGAAGAATTTTGAAAATAATAATTGGCAAATGTTGCACAATCCAGGTGTGAAAAACTTAAACTTACCCAGAAATACTCACAGCTGTAATTGCTGTCAAATGTTCTTCAAAGTATTGACTTGGGTGTGAATACTTAAGTAAATGAGATTTAATTTTCAATTAATTTGCCAAAATGTCTAAAAACATGTTTTCATTTTGGTATTATGGGGTATTGTGTGTAGAACACATTTTGAATTCAGGGTGTAATACAACAAAATATGGAATGTGTCAAGGGGTATGAGTACATTCTGAAGACACTGTATATTGTTATGTACAGTGGGGCAAAAAAGTATTTAGTCAGCCACCAATTGTGCAAGTTCTCCCACTTAAGATGAGAGAGGCCTGTAATTTTCATCATAGGCACACTTCAACTATGACAGACACAATGAGGGGGAAAAAAATCCAGAAAAACACATTGTAGGATTTTTTATGAATTTATTTGCAAATTATGGTGGAAAATAAGTATTTGGTCACCTACAAACAAGCAAGATTTCTGGCTCTCACAGACCTGTAACTTCTTTAAGAGGCTCCTCTGTCCTCCACTCGTTACCTGTATTAATGGCACCTGTTTGAACTTGTTATCAGTATAAAATACACCTGTCCACAACCTCAAACAGTCACACTCCAAACTCCACTATGGCCAAGACCAAAGAGCTGTCAAAGGACGCTAGAAACAAAATTGTAGACCTGTACCAGGCTGGGAAGACTGAATCTGCAATAGGTAAGCAGCTTAGTTTGAAGAAATCAACTGTGGGAGCAATTATTAGGAAATGGAAGACATACAAGACCCCTGATAATCTCCCTCGATCTGGGGCTCCACGCAAGATCTCACCCTGTGGGGTCAAAATGATCACAAGAACAGTGAGCAAAAATCCCAGAACCACACGGGGGGACCTAGTGAATGACCTGCAGAGAGCTGGGACCAAAGTAACAAAGCCTACCATCAGTAACACACTACGCCGCCAGGGACTCAAATCCTGCAGTGCCAGACGTGTCCCCCTGCTTAAGCCAGTACATGTCCAGGCCCGTCTGAAGTTTGCTAGAGAGCATTTGGATGATCCAGAAGAAGATTGGGAGAATGTCATATGGTCAGATGAAACCAAAATATAACTTTTTGGTAAAAACTCAACTCGTTGTGTTTGGAGAACAAAGAATGCTGAGTTGCATCCAAAGAACACCATACCTACTGTGAAGCATGTGGGTGGAAACATCATGCGTTGGGGCTGTTTTTCTGCAAAGGGGACGACTGATCCGTGTAAAGGAAAGAATGAATGGGGCCATGTATCGTGAGATTTTGAGTGAAAACCTCCTTCCATCAGCAAGGGCATTAAAGATGAAACGTGGCTGGGTCTTTCAGCATGACAATGATCCCAAACACACTGCCCGTGCAACGAAGGAGTGGCTTCGTAAGAAGCATTTCAAGGTCCTGGAGTGGCCTTGCCAGTCTCCATATCTCAACCCCATAGAAAATCTTTGGAGGGAGTTGAAAGTCCGTGCTGCCCAGCAACAACCCCAAAATATCACTGCTCTAGAGATCTGCATGGAGGAATGGGCCAAAATACCAGCAACAGTGTGTGAAAACCTTGTGAAGACTTACAGAAAACATTTGACCTCTGTCATTGCCAACAAAGGGTATTTAACAAAGTATTAAGATTAACTTTAGCTATTGACCAAATACTTATTTTCCAACATAATTTGCAAATAAATTCATTAAAAATCCTACAATGTGATTTTCTGGAGAAAAAAAATCTCTCATTTTGTCTGTCATAGTTTAAGTGTACCTATGATGAGAATTACAGGCCTCTTATCTTTTTAAGTGGGAGAACTTGCACAATTGGTGGCTGACTAAATACTTTTTTGCCCCACTGTAGGTCATAGCTCCACTGTAATATATAGTGGGGTCTGAAATTATTGACACCCTTGGCCCTGATAAAGATGAGCAATAACGGAAGTATAAAATAAAAAATTCAAATGCTGAGCTATATTGTCTGCCCAAAATAATTAGGAAATTATATTTTATACTAATACAATTTCACAGAGAAAGAGATTTGGTTTAACTAGTACTTTTTTTCCTCTCAAAGGTAGGGGTCAAAATGATTGACACCTCTAAAGATTCTTATTACAGAAAGTAGTCGAGTTTAGTATTTTGTCCCATATTCCTAGCACGCACAAACTTGTTAAATGTATTTGCAGTTAATTTTATTATCGATTATTTTGTGCTCAATATAAATGAATGGTAAATTATTTGTCATTTGGAATCACTTTTATTATAAATAAGAATAGAATATGTTTCTAAACACTTCTACATTAGTATTGATCCTACCATGATTACGGAATGAACTGTGAATAATGAGTGAGAAAGTTACAAAACGGTCAATGCGTGTTAACCTCTGTTATTGGTAATGATCAACAAAAAATACTTGTTTAACAAAATCTCTTTCTCTGAGCAATTGTATCAGTATAAAATCTTTTAAATAACATTTTTTTTCAGCATACAATATAGCTCAGTATTTTAAATGATTTATTTTATACAGTCATTATTGCTCACCATTATCAACCATGTCAATAATTTCAGACCCCGCTGTAGGTCTTTTGAATTGCTTTACTGTGTACTCATGCTACGTGTTCTACTCCAGGGTGTGGATGAGGGCCCTGACGGACTGAAGCTCATCTCTGATGTGATCCAGGAGAAGTTGGGCATCGCCATGAGTGTGTTGATGGGGGCCAATATCGCCAACGAGGTCGCCGATGAGAAGTTCTGTGAGACCACTATCGGTTAGATTCCACATTGTAACGGGCTTGGGTTATCATTGTTACTTCTGAATGGTGTGCTGTCCAGTGTTTTTCTTTTTCTTCCACTTTCTGAACATTTGGTTTGGGTAAATATATACAGTGCAAACTTCAAAGTAAGGTATTCATTTCATTCTATTTTGTCTATGTGTGGAGACATTTAATAAAGGTATTCACTCTCAACATATTTCCAACCTCCAAACAGTGGTGAATGGAAAGAGACCTCTGTTACACAAAACACCCAAAAGTGTAATGACGTTTTCCGATTGCCATTAGGTCAGAATGTATGCGTCCACTGCAGTTCGCGTGTGACTCTGCCTTTTCATAAGGCCAGTGTTCTCGTTGAACCACATCGCATTTTAGAGTGTAGGCTATACCACCCGTTTTCAAGTCCATTCACTCGTTTCATGACTCTGACATGTGGTACTGATAAAAAAGTGGTGTAATAGCCAACTTTGAGGGCCATTAGTGCATTTTCTTTTTGTGCATGTGACCTTACCATGAAAACCTTGTGCACTAAGCCTGTAACTAGAGCCTGGTAATTAGGCCTTTAATTAGGGCCTGTACCTTGAGTTTTCCTCGTTATGTCACATGGTAAGTGCTAGAGTTTTTCAATAAATATTTGAAAGATAAATATATGTTAGGATTGAAAAGGGTTAACTATTTCTCTCTCCAAATCTCTCTCTCCCAAGGATGTAAGGATAAAGAACATGGGGCTTTGCTGAAGGAACTCATGCAGACCAGTAACTTCCGGGTCACTGTAGTGGAGGAGTCCGATGTGGTTGAAATCTGTGGCGCACTGAAGGTGAACACTCAACCATTAAGGATGTGTTTACATAAGCGGACCAATTCTGATTCCTTTTCCATTTATTGGTCTTTTGACCAATCAGAACAGCTGTTAACGCAGCCTTATAGATTCTCCCTGGCCTCTCCTTACTTAATGAGTTGTTTGAATTATTTATTTTATACAGTCATTATTGCTCACCATTATCAACCATGTCAATAATTTCAGACCCCGCTGTAGGTCTTTTGAATTGCTTTACTGTGTACTCATGCTACGTGTTCTACTCCAGGGTGTGGATGAGGGCCCTGACGGACTGAAGCAAAAGACCTGTTGTCTCGACGTCGGAATCTCTAAACTTTCCTCATTTCCAATTGTATACTTTCTACATGCCATTCATCTACTTCTTAGATGAAGGGCAGACTCGAGAAAAGTCTGCTTGTAAGAAAAAAGGCTGTCTTTATGTGTTGAAGCCATTAACCCCTGCCCTCCTCTCTGTGGCTGTCAGAACATTGTGGCGGTGGGGGCGGGCTTCTGTGACGGCCTGGGCTTCGGGGACAACACCAAGGCCGCTGTAATCCGACTGGGGCTGATGGAGATGATCGCCTTCGCGCGCATCTTCTGCACCGCAGGGCCCGTCTCCTCAGCAACCTTCCTGGAGAGTTGTGGCGTCGCCGACCTCATCACGACCTGCTATGGCGGCCGCAACCGTAAAGTGGCCGAAGCCTTTGCCAAGACGGGGAAGGTGAGACGGTGACTTAATTGGCTTTTAGATAAAGACAGGGCAGACATAAAAATGGAAAAATGGTTTGAATTATTGCCTTTAGGATTGGAACAGGGTAAATACAGAAGATGAGAGCTTTAAAGGGATTTTTTTATGTTGTCAGATGACCTCATTGATACCGTTTGTATGTCTCTGCATCCAGTATGAAGGAAGTTGGAGGTAGTTTCGTTAGCCAACGCAGAGAACTGAAATGGTATCCATTATTTAATCTGATAAAGAGCATAATTGCCAAAAATATCACACTATCCCTTTAATTATAAGCTTTGAAAATAAAAAGGGGGCCAGAGAGTGAATTTTAGTTAAATTTATTTTTGGGGTGAGAGCGGCCTTGACTTCAACAGCCATGTTTTTATTCTGCTCAGTCAATTGAAGAGCTGGAGAAAGAGATTCTGAATGGACAAAAGCTCCAGGGACCAGCAACAGCAGCTGAAGTCCATGTCATCCTAAAGAACAAAAATCTGCTTGACAAGTAAGTTGGCACAGAAATCAAACAGCTTTTTCACCCATTGAAGAAACTGATGTTACTTTGCATGTGGGGATTCCCTTACAAATAACCTCTGGCTCTGTTGAGTGAATCACCTCAGTTAAATGCAAATAAAAGGATACATCTGAAATAGTAAAAACAATGCAGTTATTCTTAAAAGCCAAAGATATTGACTGTGACAACTCAACAATCCCTCTCTCGTCCCAGGTTCCCACTGTTCAACGCTGTGTACCAGATCTGCTACCAGGGCCATCCGGTCACAGAGTTTATCAAGTGTTTGCAGAACCACCCAGAGCACATGTAAGCTAACAGACTGGCCAAGGTGACTGGAGAAGCAGGATCAACACCACTTTCACTTTGTACCTGTTAGAAAATAGATGGGAAAATACGCACACTTGCATAGTCCACAGCTCCGATGCAGCAAGCAGACTCCCAACGGACGACGTGAAGTAAGGTTAGCTTGCATTGGACTTGTGGTGTATGCTGCAGCTATTCTACTGTGTACTGTCTTTCGGGTTTTGTACGTACCTCTTGGTTTTCCTGCTCTTGGTTTTCTACAGGAGTATGATGACCCAGCATGTATTTGTTGGCGCCAAATCAGATACCAATCTGTCCTCAGCTGTTGTTGGCACGTCCATTGTGATACCTCACTTCGTTATCGTTTGTCTTATTCATGTTAATTGTGGTTAGGTTTTGTGGCAGATGCTAGGCTATTTGTGTCCATTTTTCACTTGTCTTGTGTAATTCTGGTTCTCTCTGCATCCTTTGGCGTTTGATTCTTGACTTGTATTGGTTGTTAGGCTTGTTGCTCGATTCAATCCATGTTGCGGAAGTTCAGCTCTATAGAACGATTAGAATTTAAAGGCAATGTTCCTGCATTCACGGAGACTACGTATGTCTGCTCAATCAGAAATTACCTTTAAATTTCAATCGCACTATAGTGCTCAACTTCTGCAATAAGGATTGAATCGAGCCCTAGATTTACATAGCAACGGTTAAAAGAAAATGCAAGGGCCTTTCAATATCACATTGCTGAAAAGTCTTGGCTGTTGTGCTTTGTGAAACCAAATACCTTTTTAATATTCGTAACCATGACGCTGCCTTTGAATTGCACTAACATGTGGCTTATGTTTGAAAAGGGTGTATTTAAAAAAAAATAAGATTTGCCTTTTGAAATAAATGTTTTATTCCAGTGCTGTCAAATGGCTGCCCTTTTCATTTGGCTGCTTGTTCACAGCTCTAGAGGGCAGTTCTATTTCAGTGATGTCAACTGGAATCTCAGCACTGTAGCTCGTGGTCAGAATAAATAGTTGCTATTTACATGGACAAGCACATGTCAGGGAACGGAGAATCGAAGAAAAATGAAAACTCTTCAGGTTAACAGCCAAGGCACTGTGAATAAAATGGGTCTACAGTTACTGGCTAGCTCCTGGCTGTGGGCTTTGCTGGAACTATCTTTTTTGAATGAAGTCTTTGTACTTAAATATATGACAATTGTAATACACAGCTTTTTCTTTGTTGATCATATTTATATACAGTGGGGAGAAGAAGTATTTGATACACTGCTGATTTTGCAGGTTTTCTGTAATTTTTATCATAGGTACACTTCAACTGTGAGAGACGGAATAAAAAATCCAGAAAATCACATTATGATTTTTAAGTAATTCATTTGCATTTTATTGCATGACATAAGTATTTGATCACCTACCAACCAGTAAGAATTTCGTCTCTCACAGACCTGTTAGTTTTTCTTTAAGAAGCCCTCCTGTTCTCCACTCATTACCTGTATTAACTGCACCTGGGGATAAAATCAGGGATAAAATTCTAGACCTGCACAAGGCTGGGATGGGCTACAGGACAATAGGCAAGCAGCTTGGTGAGAAGGCAACAACTGTTGCCGCAATTATTAGAAAATGGAAGAAGTTCAAGATGACGGTCAATAACCCTCGGTCTGTGGCTCCATGCAAGATCTCACCTCGTGGGGCATCAATGATCATGATGAAGGTGAGGGATCAGCCCAGAACTACTCAGCAGGACCTGGTCAATGACCTGAAGAGAGCTGGGACCACAGTCTCAAAGAAAACCATTAGTAACACACTACGCCGTCATGGATTAAAATCCTGCAGCGCAAGCAAGGTCGCCGTGCTCAAGCCAGCGCATGTCCAGGCCTGTCTGAAGTTTGCCAATGACCATCTGGATGATCCAGAGGAGGAATGGGAGAAGGTCATGTGGTCTGATGAGACAAATATAGAGCTTTCTGGTCTAAACTCCACTCGCCGTTTTTTTGGAGGAAGAAGAGTTTTAGATTCCATCTCTCACAGATGATAAAAATTACAGACCTCTACATGCTTTGTAAGTGGGAAAACCGGCAAAATCGGCAGTGTATCAAATACTTGTTCTCCCCACTGTATACACACACACACACAGTGCCTTCGGAAAGTATTCAGAACCCTTTACCTTTTCTACATTTTGTTAGGTTATTCATTTATTTTTTACCTCAATGTACACGTTTAGATTTTTTGGCTAATTTATAAAAACTGAAAGATTACATTTAGATAAGTATTCAGACCCTTTACTCAGTACTTTGTTGAAGCACTTTTGGCAGTGATTACAGCCTCGAGTGTTCTTGAGTATGATGCTACAAGCTGGCCACACCTGTATTTGGGGAGTTTCTCCCATTCTTTGCTGCAGATCCACTCAAGCTCTGTCGGGTTGGATGGGGAGCGTCGCTGCACAGCTATTTTCAGGTCTCCAGAGATGTTTGATCGGGTATAAGTCCGGACTCAGAGACTTGTTCCGATGCCACTCCTGCGTTGTCTTGGCTGTGTGCTTAGGGCCTGTTGGAAGGTGAACCTTCACCCCGGTCGGAGGTCCTGAGCGCTCTAGAGCAGGTTTATCAAGGATCTCTATACTTTGCTTCGTTCATCTTTCCCTCGATCTTGACTAGTCTCCCAGTCCTTGCCGCTGAAAAACATCCCCACAGCATGATAACGCCACCACCATACTTCACTGTAGGGATGGTGCCAGGTTTCCTCCAGATGTGTCGCTTGGCTTTCAAGCCAAAGAGTTCAAGCTTGGTTTCATCAGAGCAGAGAATCTTGTTTCTCATGGTCTGAGAGTTCTTTAGGTGCCTTTTAGCAAATTCCAAGCGGGCTATCATGTGCCTTTTTACTGAGGAGTGTCTTCTGTCTGGCCACTCTACTATAAAGGCTTAATTAGTGGAGTGTTTCAGAGATGGTTGTCCTTCTGGAAGGTTCTCCCATCTCCACAAAGGAACTCTGGAGCTCTGTCAGAGTGACCATCGGGTTCTTGGTCACCTCCCTGACCAAGGCCCTTCCCCTGATAGCTCAGTTTGGCCAGGCAGCCAGCTGTAGGAAGAGTTGGTGATTCCAAACTTCTTCTATTTAAGAATGATGGATGCCACAGTGTTCTTGGGGACCTTCAAATGCTGCAGACATTTTTTGGTACCCTTCCCCAGATCTGTGCCTCGACAAAAATCCTTTCTGTTTGAGCTCTACGGAATTGCCTCGACAATTCCTTCAAGCTCATGGCTTGGTTTTTGCTCTGACATGCACTGTCGAAGTTGTCATCAAAGTGTTTGAAGAATCTCAAAATATTTGTTTACACTTTTGTTGACTACATGATTCCATATATTATTTCTTAGTTTTGCTGTCTTCACTATTATTGTACAATGTAGAAAAGTGAAAAGAAACCTTGGAATGAGTAGGTGTCCAAACGTGACTGTGTGTGTACACACACACACAGACCAACCCCTTAACACAAAATACCTGTATCAATTGAGAATGCACACTGAAGAAATTACTGGTTTATTGCAAGTTTGGAAATATAACATGAATGTTCGGTCTATAGCAATAAAGTACGTCATTATAAAGATGGCATCATATGTTGACCCTGTGACAGACTTTGTTTCTAAACAAACCTCAGTAACTTAATAGGCCTGAAAATGTAAACAAAAAGGAATGAAAGTCACAGCTCTTTTCTTGGAATTAAGCACACTAAAGCCTTGTTCTTGTACAATTTTGCTTTGTAAGAAATTGGAGAGGAAACTGCCTGCAGAAAATATTGACCCCTGCATTCAACCACCATGCTTTAAACCCACTTCAACACAATTATTATGCAATCATGATTTTGCTTGGTCCAAAATAGCATAAGAAAAACAAAAAGATTACATTAATAGAAAAAACCTTAATCTGTTAAAGGGAAACTTTGGGATTTTGGCAATGAGGCACTTTATTTACTTCCCCAGAGTCAGATGGACTCATGGATTCCATGTGTGTCTGTGTCCAGTATGAAGGACGTTCGAGGTAGTCGGGCAAGCAAATGTTAACTAAGGTTAGCGCAATGATAAAGTCTATAGGTATCTACTAGCATAATAGCAGATAGTTGATCCTGCTAGTAGCATATGCTTGTCTCAAAGATTAAGCCATGCCAGTCTTTCATGCGAACACTACAGTAGTTAACAGGGTCTCACGAAGCAACCTCTAACTTCCTTCATACTGAACACAGACATAACGGTATCCACAAGTTTTGGCCTCATTGCCAAAATCACAAAGTACCCCTTTAATACAGGTGATAATAGCAGAGGATAGTAGACATTCATTGTAATTCCCACCATTAAAACAGGTTAATCCATGTTTTGTTCTCAGTCTCCATGTAAAAACACCCAGGTCTAACTTTTGGTAGCTATGATCACTAGCTGATCACAGAGCTGTAGAATGTTTTGTCTAAGAGTAGCCTAATTCTGTTTCTCTCCCTTCTGCCTGAAGTGTGTACTGAAGAAAGTGGAAACCTCTCCAGCCCATGCTTACACCCATTCAATGGAATCAGTCCTATTCTCTACCATTCCGAAGTTTGCACTTGTACCCCAGTCCGAAGTTTGCACTTGTACCCCCCCCCCCTTATGGGATAGACTGGTGTGATGAGTATGTTGGAAGTAAGTGCACTCTCCTGGGTGAAGGGTAGAGAATCGGATCGCAACCACAGCTTCTGAATCCATGATGAAATGGATTTGGGCTAGTGTTCAGAATTGAAACAGAATTCTGAAACAGAATTGGGCTAGTGTTCGCTCACTCTTCCCTTGTTCCCCAGTGGTTAGGCACCTCCTCCCTCCCTAGTTAAGACCTGACAGATACAAGTGACACCAGAGCATTAATGTAGTACCTGAGACCTAGGCTATGCTCCAATACTATTAAATAGCTTCCTTTCCATATTTCCTAGTCTTTCTTGGCGGTTGCCGTGACAGGTCTGGAAAGGAAAGAGCAATAGTAGAAACCACCAGACCCAAAGACATTCAAACATATTGCAACGTAACGCTACTCATTTACCCCACCCTGCCTCCTTTCTCTACCCATCCCTCTTCCTCTCTCACAGTCGGTGGGGGTTGACCCATTTGTATGTTCCTTCGTAACGGAAACCGACCCTCTTTGAGAGCTCGTCCGCTTCCGTTGGACCCCGGCTAGGAAGGAAAGGAACAAATCCATCACAAAAATAACAATATCCCTGACAAATGACATGACATGAGATGTCAGTTGTTAAACTGTGACTGGTAAATCTTACCTTCCATATTTGTAGGGTGTGGGGGGAGTCTTCTCATTCTCTATCTGATGAAGGAGAGGCGTAAAGATCCTCCAGGCTTCCCTCAGCTCATCACTAAGAGAAAATATAATGTAAGGGACAGTACCACATACAGTAATGCAGCCAATGGGAGAAGCAACCTTATGGCACTATGTAGTGGACAGAATAATGCATGTTAGGCTTGGGCGATATACTGTATACCGGGGTATTTCAAAATGCCGATGGTATGATTTTCTGAGGGAGAGCGGCTTGGTCTAATCCAATCGTTGCAGCAGGCTCAGCCGATACCCCGCCCGTTTTCTTAAGACCTAGACAATAGTTGTTCGGATCACACAGCGCTTCACACGGTTTGAGTGAAAGAGATATATTTTTGTAATTCTGTCAATTATAAAATACGAAATATGAAAATTCGCCATATCTGCTACGATACTCCTTTTGTCCGAGTACTCTGCACACTCCTACCTGGGAGTGCACCCCCCTCCAGTAATACTATAATATGGTACAGAAACAGGGTGGGAACTCTGGATACGGCCCAACCCTAATGCATGTCCATGGTCTTATTTACATAACACAAAACATTATGGCAACAGAGGGAACTGCCGAGACAGACGGACTGACCTTCTGACAAAGTGCATCTGGCTGCCACAGAAGACGTCCAGGATGAGACGCTCGTAGGCGTCTGGCAACTTCACATCCTGAGGAGAGAAGATTACAGTGAAAATGGAGCAAATAACATTTGTGTCTGCATATGGGTTGCTAAAATTGGAGAGTGTGGCAAGGTAGTGTGTGTGGGTGTCCCTTTTCTAGGAATGATTGGGTGTGTTCTCATTCAGTATCTCACCTTGTATCTGCTCTTGTAGGTGAGGTCTAGCTCCGTCTCCTCGGGGTGGAAGTACACTCCTGGTTTCTTGCTCATCATCTTGGCGTAGACGGCCTCGTTGGGCTGCACGCGCACCACCAGCTCATTCCTACGACACTGCGCGCCAAAGATGTCCCCCGGGACGTCGGTGAACTGCAACCGGACCTCTGCTTTCCGCTCATTCAGGGCTTTGCCGCAACGCAGGATGAAGGGAACACCTTTTGGATGAACAAATAGTTATTTAAAAAATGTCCAATGCAGCCGTTTTTATCTCTATCAAATCATTTCTGGGTAACAATTAAGTACCTTACTGTTATTTTAATTGAAAACAATGGTAAAAAAAAAAAGCTTCTTAGAAAAGAGCAATTTCTCAAGCAAGAATTTTGCGAATACTGTCAGAGGGGTTTGAGCTAGGAGGGGAAAACTGAAAATGTGTTGTTATTGGCAGAGAGGTTTCAAACTCTTTATTATTGGTCTAACTCATTTACCACATGGTGATGTGACCATGGAAGTCCAAAACTACCTCCCACCAAAACAGGCTGAAATCTCCTCAAATAGCTCTTATACTAAGGGCATTATCATAACTTTCACAATTTTATTTGAACCTCCATGTGGAAATACAGTACCAATCAAGTTTGGACACCTACTCATTCCAGGTTTTTTTTTAAACTATTTTCCACATTGTACAATAATAGTGAAGACATCCATCAAAACTATGAAATAACACATATGGATTCATGTAGTAACCAAAAAAAAAGTGTTCAACAAATGAAAATATATTTGAGATTCTTCAAAGTAGCCATCCTTTGTCTTGATGACAGCTTTGCACTCTTGGCATTCTCTCAACCAGCTTAATGAGGTAGTCACCTGGAACACATTTCGATTAACAGGTGTGCCTTGTTAAAAGTTAATTTATGGATTTTCTTTCCTTCTTAATGCGTTTGTGAAAAGCTGTCATCAAGGCAAAGGATGGCTACTTTGAAGAATCTAGCTATATTTAGATTTGTTTAACACTTTTGGCTACTACATGATTCCAAACCTTTGACTGGTACAGTACAGATAAAACGTTTTTCACTGCACTGGGCCGTTAAGAGTTATCACTGAGTAGTGAGCTGGTTTGACCAGACAGTGAAAGCACAACAAGCAACACCATGCGATGGAGAGAGAAAGCAGAGGTTCTCACCATCCCAGCGCTCGTTGTGCACGTAGAGCACAGCTGTGGCAAAGGTGGCCTGGGTGGAGCCTTTGGGGACAGTGGGGTCATCAAGGTAACCCAGCTTGGCGTCCCCTTCTCCCTCTGGGTCGCCCACGTACTGCCCCAACACCACATCTGACATGGTAATGGGGGCGATGCACTTCAGCACCTTCACCTGCAGGGGGAGACAGTGGTCAGGGAGAGTAAGTAAGAAGTGATGGGTTTGAAGACCAATTGTTGATTCCGTTGTTTTTTTTGTTTGTTTTTTTACTTATAAAGATGATATCAGTAGTTTTCTAGAGGAGCCAATGGTAAAGTCAAGTAGAGATGTGTTTTGGGCTTTAAACAGGTTGTGCCCATGTTACTGTACCTTTTCATCCCTGACATCATCAGAGCTGGTGGAGGCCGGCTTCTCCATGGCAACCAGAGAGAGCATCTGGAGCAAGTGGTTCTGCATGACATCACTAAAGAAAATACGGAATTGGTGGTGAGAAGTTAGACGGACTAGTAGAAGATGGCAAGAATAAATGCCTTCATTGAGGTTTTGATAACATTATGCACGAAGGCAATTCCCCCTACCGGATAATGCCAAAGTCATCAAAGTAGCCGCCTCGGCCCTGGGTGCCGAAGGGTTCTTTGAAGGTGAGGACCACACATGCTATGCTGTCCCTGTTCCAGATGGGCCCAAAGATCCGGTTCCCAAACCTGGAACATTTACCACCGTTTAACCTCAGACTTATTGATGACATGGACATAGCTGAGAGACACAGCTGTCTGTGACAAGGTTTATTCATGTTCTCTCATCTCTGTACCTGAGGACCATGAGATTCTGCACCATCTCCTTGCCCAGGTAGTGGTCTATGCGGTAGATCTGATCCTCAGTAAACAGGGAGGAGAGGTGGGTGGACAGCTCCTCAGAGCTCTGCAGGTCACGACCAAACGGCTTCTCCACAATCACCCTGTTCCAGCCCCTACTAAACACACACAGATAGGGAGGGAAGTTCAGCCTGTTTTGGTTATTTAACAGCAGAAGAGAGGAACTTTAATCTCATGACCAACCTTTCCCAGACAATACCAATTACATATACAGCAAGTGGATTAAATATGACCAGGCCTGTCCCAGTCCCTACCAATAGAGAATGATTCAGAGGAGAGGGAGTCCGAGACAGACCGTCAGAACTACAGTAGACATAACAGGCTCACTGACTTGGTGCTCATGCAGTGGTGCTTAATGTTCTTGGTGACATCGTGGTAGATGCTGGGCGGCAGGGCCAGGTAGAAGAGGCGGTTGGCCTCACCACCCCCGGGCAGGGACAGCAGGTGGGTGTGGAGGTTGGAGAAGGCACTCTCATCCGCATACTTCCCACTGACATAAGAGTTACGGCTGAAGAACACAGACAACCGCTCAGCCTCAGAGTCTGCCACCTGGGACCACAGAGAGATAGGAATGTCATTGGTGTTTAGCACAAACACAAATGCATTAACTGTGGGTCCTTGTGTAATGCTAGATGGTGTGTTAATGGGAAAGTCTTACCTTCAGATAGGGCATGCAGGCAGTTTTGATGGCATCCACTGTGAGGTCAGAGCGGGCAAAGCCCACAAAGTGAGTCTGTTCAGGAAGGAGCCCATCTCTAAACAACCACCTGAGTGAGACGGGGGACGGGGGGGAAATAGAGAAAGGCTCATAATTAGTCTTATTACGTGACACCTCACAACTGCCCTGGGCTACACATACTCACCATAAAGTTGGGTAGATTTTCTTTTTGGCTAGATCCCCCTACAGAGCATTGTAAAACACAGATTAGTCACCTCTAAAATGTTAGTTGAAACAGAGGCCCCTGGCCTATATAGCCTAGTGGCACTACAAGACAGTTCATTCAAGGTCTGTCAGTGTGGCGATTACTAGTACAGTAAACAAGGCTATAAATAAAAGGGTTCCTTACTTGATACTACTGCTGTTTGCAGTTTGGACAGTTACTAGTAGGCTGTAGTGGCCTATTTAGGATTTATGCAATAGCAGTAATCCAACTGGGAGCACTGCTTACTACAGAGAGGCAGCAGCAGCGACACAGCCTGAGGAAAACTGGCAGAGTACAAAGCCAAAGAATATTCTGAAGGCAATAACCCTTACGAAAGCTGGTATGGAATAAATGAGAGATTACCTATCACCACAGAGCATAATAAATAAATACAACTATAGATGACAGAGCTACACTGTTAAACATCAATACAGGAACAATAACTGAGGAACACAAAAAAATATATATAATTCTAACAAAGCATTCCTCACTAGTTTCAGCACCACTATTCCACAGGTCCCTCAGTAATGTTTTCCAGCGAATGCTGGGTTATCTGATGTTTGTCACTTCAGGAAATGCTTCAAAAATAAATCATTCATCCAAATGGCTTTATTGACTGTTCTTTGTGAGCTTATCTGTCTCCTATTCCAGTGAGGTGTGTTGGCTGGCTGTGTAATACTGAATCATTTGCTTAGTGTGCCTTTAAAATTACACATTGAGTTACACCTTTAAACTTGATATGCTATGAAATGCTGGCCTACTGTCCCGCCTCAGCTGAGAGAAAAATGCAAATGTGGGGTGACTCGGCAAACATCTCTTTTCACTGTTCCGTTCATGATGAGGCATGAACACCGATCCCACTATATTCCTGTCTCTCCCTTTCACAAAAGTACTCTCTCACACACACACCATCTCAATTACAACGTTTCCATCCACAGTTTTTATGCAAGTCATACCATAAAAAATATTATCACCACTGCTGTGACGAAAACAGGACGTTTCCGTACAATTGTATAAATGTCGACAGATATTTATTTTTTTCCAACATGGTGGGATCTTGCTGTTAATGATGCAAGAAATGGTTGTGGAAACGTGTTTATGCACAAATATTGATATAATAACCATCATATCGAAGTAAACTTGGAGTCACGTGATGAAACATAAGCCTTATTAGATAGCCTAGTTTCTCTCACCATGACTGTTTTCATTGCTTCAGTGAAGTGAACATTGAGATTACCTTCAATAATTGGAAATGTGACCATGTTCCTGTGCCATGTATCAACAGATGAATATTTGGCCTACAATCTTACATCACCATTAGGCGAAGTACCATCCGGCAAGCCTGTATGGTGCCTTGTACCAAGGTAATCGTGCAATATTTACTGAACCCTTTCATTGGCACAGCAACTGCAATGAGGCCATGTTGAGTGAGGTGGTGTGCACGTGCAAAACCAGCTGGTGATTGGTTTAGCTGGTGATTGGTTTGTGCTTGTGGAGTGACAAGGACAGACTGCAGCATTGGAAACAAAGCATATTTTACAGTAGCCTATGCATAGCCTTTTGTAGTACAATCACTGTTCCTAAAAACCACAGCTCTGCCTTAGCATTACCCTTCCCCCATCCTGATTCCAGACTTGCCTCTATTGCTATGACAGGAAACTGCTGACAGACAGTGACACTGCACTATTCAGCCCTCGTTCCACTCCTTTCAAACAAAAGTAAATAGAGCAGGACAAAGTAGATGGAAGAGAAGTGGGTGGAATCATTTTTTAAAAATCAGAACTACTCTCCCACACTTTATCAGCAACTAGGCACATCTTACAAGTCAGCAGAGAACAAGGAAACAGGAAATAAACCGGGTAGGCCTAGAGAGGGTGTCATTCCTAGAGAAGGAAATAGTAGAAGAAAATGCAACTTCGGAGTGACTGGACTTAGTCACTGGATTGATAATCTTAGTAGGTATTGAAAGGAGAATAAATTATTATAGGCTGTGGGAAATATGAAATTCTGGCTCGTTAAACTCGCTCTAAATGACTGGGGTATCTTGGTCATTATGCTGAGCTCTCAAAACAATTGGTCAACAAAAGATCCGTTCTTACACCATGATTGGCCAACAAACTGTCCGTGACCAAATGATTGCCTAACAATTGGTCTGAGCTGACCATGATTGGCTAACAAACAGCCTGTGTCCAAATCATAACCAACAATCAGGAACCTTGATATGTTCTCTGTATCAAGGCCAGACTACAGAAAGCCCAAGTGATTCTGGGGTTGCTTAGTTACACAAGCGCTGTTGTGTCTCAATGAAATTTAGACATTTCCTCAAAACAGTCATGTGCAACCTCTTTTCCGCAAAAAATTTTCAACACACACTTTCTCACAAAATGTGTTTCCTTCTATGTCCACCTAAAATCTAGTATAAAGTGTTTATAAAATAGTTATAACAGATTCTGCAGTTTGGTAGCCTACATTTAGTAAATAGTTTGGCAAATCTAAGGCACTGGATTAATCTGGCCTTCCTCATTAACCAACCTTTTTATGCGAGTAAAGTACATGTCGGATAATTATTTATTTTTTTAATTAAAAGTAATGACAAGCCTGATGGTAACAGAAAATTTTGCCGTAAACTTTCCAAATGTCGACAAAACAACACGCTACACAAGGTGGGATATTTCTGTGTCGGTCAAATTAATATTGCGAGAAATGTTGGTGGAAACACTTTTACACACAAACATTGATATAACAACCATCATATGGAAGTAAGCTTGGAGTCCCGCGATGACATGTTGTGTGGTCCTCCCACTACAACTCATCAGGAAAGCATGCAGTTTATTAGGCTACTGATGAAATAAGTGATGAACTTCACAGGGTGGTGAAAGTGCAAGGTGATGAGCTTGATGCTCCTTTTCAATAAATATCGAGGATCTTATTCTGATAATCGATGCTCGGCTGCCATGACATATAAAAAATAATATTGCTCTTTTGTCCATAATAACCTCATCATGTAGGCTATACATGTACTCCAGCCAACAGAGTGCAGATAGCACTGTTGGCTAGAGCGCATGTGCAAATATCAGAGTCGGCACATTCTCTATATACAGTAACAAAACCAATTCGGTGAGAAAACCACCAGTAGAGTTGAAAATGCGTTGGAAACCTCTAACTTTATTTATTTGGTACATGGGAATTTAACCGCTAAATTTATTTTTATGTGCACGTCGTCATCTCGCACAGCCTTTTATATGCAAAAATGACATTTTATGGAAACAACATTATGGAAAATACGCATATTGTTTTTATGCAGATTTTAGAATATTCGCATGAAAATCTGTCGCCAATATAATGGAAACCTAGCTAGAGAATGTATTACAGGTTTCATTTCATAATCCCTCATACATTTTCCGAGCATTTCATAAATGTCCATAAAAAGGTTAGATGTTCACAATCGGATTCACTTATTTGGTCAGTCACTCTCTCCAGTAGGCATCCAACACACACACTCACATCCATCATTCCATTTACTCAAACAACTTTTGTAACGATACAAAATCATTTTTGACAGTGCTTTGAAAGTCTAAACCGTGCAGGGTCATTGATCAAATTATCAAATAATCCCCCCCCCCCCCCCCCCCCCCCTCACCGATGCTCCCATGATGATGAAGATGTGAGCGTCGGACTGACGGAACTCCTCATCCTCATGCAGCTCCTTCCGCAGCTCTCCAAACACCTCGGACCGAGAGAGGGGAATGGAGCTCATTTTTCCTAGGCAAAGGTAAATGTCAAAAGACAAGTTATTATCGAGAACAGGATTGATTGGCCTAACATTTATGAGAACACCTGTAGGAGGAACACACACACACACACACACACACACACACACACACACAATACAGTACACTGTGATCTAGTTTAATAGCGTAGGCCTAGTGAAGGCGTGACTTCAAGTAAAAACTATTTGTTGAATATCATAACATTACGCAAATAGACTAGAGCACTGACTGACCATGATTCATACCAATGGAGTACAGACAGACACAACCACTTTCCAAACACAAAACAAGTTAAACACTGCTTTCAAACAATGAATTTTCTAGACATTCAGCGAAACCGCCTTGGGATAAATAGAGGAGGGTGGCACCAATAAGTGAAAGAACAATAGATTGTAACATTCTTAGTTGTACCTCCGTGTGTGCTATAGGCAGTAATATCGGACATAGAGGAACGGATATTTGGAAAATGTAGATCTACTTTCAGGAAGCACTTGTCGTTTTCTTTTCAGGACAACAGTTTTAGCCCGAAATATTTTTGACAAATGCCACTTTATTTGAAAAGGACACTTAAAAACACAGACTTTATAGAGTCTATAAAACCACCATAAACACAAATCATATGGTAAAGACATTACACCATTTTAGGCCAACCTTTTCTCATATGGCTGGTACGAAATCGAGACGTGTGCCACCTTCAAAAATAGTAATACTCTTATCTTAAAGACTTAAGTCCTTGTGTACCTCTTCTAAATCAAGATACATTGCTATAAATCGATGTTTTGTCACATAATATGTAAGTGGAATAGACTAAATAAGTCCACTTAGAAATACACAAAATCTACATGCAAGACGGCACAGTTACATCACTATTTCTGTAAGCGCTAGTAATCATAATCATACCAGGTCCTTGTTGTGCAATGGCACCACCGGCGGGTCTCTCTTGGGTCAGGGAGAGAGAGGACCCACAACAAGAGCAGGGAGAGATAATTAAACGGTCAATGTAATATTAGCTAGCTAGCTACAGTTTACAGAATGTGCACCTCTCTCGGGATAAGCATTCTCCACTTTGCAAACACAAATAGTCACAACACACCACCCACTCTAATGTTATTAGCAAAATCCTCCACCCAATCCCGTATTTAAAAGGGCTCAACCCATCTAGCCGTGCTGTGACCACAAATAACACGGGGTACGTTTAGCTAGCCAAGCTAGCTAACTTAGACGAATTTGCACCTGTACACGGAGACGTTAGGTTAGCTAGCTAGCAAACTAGCCACGCTCTGTACAAAAGATGTGGACCTAGGTTACCCACCAAAGTCACTATCTAACTATGAAATGACACGAGTCTCTTTAACAACAAAACACCAAACAGACGTTAGCTAAAACCTCCCAGCATCATATTCGTGGCTGTTTTGACAGAATGACAAGCATGCAGTCAGCAGCAAAATGACCCGTTAACGCGCGGCTAGCTGTCAATGTGTTCGTAGTAGGCAGAACAATACCTTTTTATTTTATTTTATAAACAACACTTACTTCCAGCCATTTCCAATTCAAACGATTCACTTTAACTGAGAATGTGGCGATTACAGCGCAAACCCCAACCGACACTTCTGTAAATCACCAGGCTACTTGCAGTGCATCTCGATCGCAGTTTCCTTCTTCCCTGTTAAAATGACACAACGGAATTCAGTGATTTTATTGGTTTAAAGAGAAACTCACCAGCGCTCGATGCACTTCCCATTACTGATGGCTTCAGTGACCGCACATTCCCAAAGACAAAAAATGGATGGGGTGGAGTTCTAGTGTGCACTCTTCAGAGAATAATACACCAATCGAAGTGAAGAACTAGCCCACTGACATGTACATTAAGTGGATCAGTAGTAGTAGGCTACTAGAGGCCAATACTGACTGGGATTATCAATACAGTCATGTATTAAACCGCATGAACGAACATGGAAGAGATACCAAAAGGCAAACACTTCAAATGCTAAGTACTAAAGGTCAACAGGTCATCATCTGGTATGGAAGATGTCCTTAGTCCATTATCTGAAAATACTTTATTTCAGAGGGGATTATTAGAACGGTGTATATGCTTATGCTTGGTTTAATTCTTCATGCTATTGTAGAGAACGGCGGTTCAGGGAAGCGAATCCGCGTCGCTGGTGGGGAAAAAAGAAAGCACCATATGCATCGCGCAAATAGGGTTAACACACTTGGTAGTAATTGTAACATAGCTCAAATAGCGAGGATAGCTACAATATATGCGACACACAGTACACAAAAAAAATTAAAGCAAAACAAATGTCGTTTGGGATGGTGAATTGTAAAGAATCTCACAAATTGAAATGTGTATTTCGGAGTGTGTAAAGCACTAGTGCCAATTCAGAAACGATCACACGTTCCTCTAATTGGGAACCTCTACAAAAGATCTTCAAAAGCCTCAACATTTTCAACTTCTTCCTTTTAATAAATAAATAATACAAAACATTCATTCGAACTGGGCAGTGTGCCATATTTCATAAATTCATGTGTTGTAATCAAAAAAGTGCATCATGGGGAGTCCACCTTCCAAGTCCACCTTCCTCCATGGATCCCATTGCTCAGCTGGCTGAGTCACAGCTATTCATCACCACTTTATCTCGGTCTACTGTCAAGCATTTGCCCGGAAGAGCGATTCTTCAGGAGAGAGCACCATATACACACACATACAACATAATTAGAACAATGTTGAGCAGAATAAAAGGCTATTGTGCACTGCAAGTGACCACAATGCTCTGTTCTGCACTTGCCTCCTAAAAAACAGTGCAGCATTAATATAGCCAAGCTGTGCGTAACAGCATGTATATACTGTAAAGTAGTTCATGTTCTTGTGCTGCAATATAAGACAATCAGTGTTTTGTCCTTTTGTCCTGGAGAGGAGAAAATAACTTCCAAATGGTCTCCAAATACTGTAAATGGAACAAACCCATGTACAAGACCCACAATAAGACTTCCAGAGCAGTGAAAAAGAGATGTATTTATTATCATTGTTATTACCATTGTGAAATAAACTAACCCTAATAAAATATTTCTTGACCGTTTAGAATGTCATGGTTAGGTACAGGTGTGAAATTACACACTTGCGCAGGGTCCACCACATTTCTACAGGCGAGAGAGTTCAGTAACAACCAGCACTGCCCCAGGGGTCACATGCACTGCCCCAGGGGTCACATGCAGACACAGCTTAGTGGGATGTGTCCTCAAAATACTACACGCAGAAATGTTATGTTAGGAAAAAACTGTGGCAATTATGTGGAACCTGCACACACATGGCTCTGTATATTGTACATGATTTATACTAAAGTACCTGGTTTCCTCCCATGTTGTGGCATGTGTAAGATAACTGGTTTCCCACCCTTATTCTTTTCTCCCACATCCAGGCAAGTCTTAGAGCCAGAGTTCTTGAGCTGATAAAATGCTTTTTGGCAGAATATAGATTTAAAAAGTAGATGATTAAAAACTGACAATCCACATTCTAATGAAAGTGAAATAAATTGAAGATAGACCTTGTGCAAGTACCATGTGACATTTTTGCAGCTTAGCTTCTCTTTACGTTTGAGGCTTTCTGAGATGTCACCATAATTTGTTCTGAGCGAAGAGGAAGAAGAAAAATAAAGCAAAGATTGCTGTGTCATTTTCGTTTTTTTGTTACGTACACCGAATAGCTGCAGTGAAATGTGTGTGTGTTTTTTTTACAGGGTCAGCCATAGTCAAATTAGGGTTAAAGGGCAATTCCACCACTTTTCGTCGTCATTTTCATTATCTCCAGCACAGTACGAGTGTCAACATATGTGAAATAGCACATTCCTAGAAAAAAATATAATGTGAAAAAGTTCTATCCATCATCAAAAGTTAACAGTGATTTTTTTTTTTTGGGGGGGTGAGCAAGAAAATACCCTCCCTTTTTTTGCTTTCAAACTTACCCTGTAATGTCATTTTTTTAGGACCTTTTTTCTTATCTTTTTACCCACAGATAATAGAAACGCACTGTTTTCACATAAGTAGATACTGGTTTGGTGCTGAAGATGAGGTTGTAAAGAGGCAGAATTGCCCTTTAAGTGCCTTGCTCAAGGACACGGCGACAGATTTTTCACCTTGACAACTCAGGTATTCAAACCTTTCGGTTACTGGCCCAACGCTCAAATTTGTCCATTATGTGAACAATAATGCACACTCTTAGAAAAAAGCATTCCAAACGGGTTCTTTTGCTGTCCTCATAGGAGAAATGTTCTAGGTTCCATGTAGAATCCTCTGTGGAAAGGATTTTTTACATGGAACCCAAAACAGTTCTACCTGGAACCAAAATGGTTCTGCATGGAGCCAAACAGGTTAATGAAAGGGTTTTCCTATGGGGACAGCCAATGAACCCTTTTAGGTTCTAGATAGCACCTTTTTTTCTAATAGTGCAGGATAACAGTGCAATACCACACTTTAATCAGCTGAGCGATATGTGCAACAGTGTGAGAACAGAACCTAGACCCCCAATTGTCATGTGTAAAAAGGTTTGTGAGGAAACACTATTCAAGTTTCAAGTTTTATTAGTGGCTTTTACAGGATACATATGGTATATACGGTCCAGCAAACTGCTTACTTGCAGGGTCCTTCTTGACAATGCAACAACAAGAAATAATCAAATAAACAAATACAAACATAAAGTAAATGGCTGAGTAGAATAGACATTTTAGCATAAGTATAATACTTAGCTCAATTGATGGAGCATGGTGCTTGTAATGGTAGTGGGTTCGATTTCCGGGACCACCCATACGTAAAATATATGCATGCATTACTATAAGTCGCTTTGTGTAAAAGTGTCTGCTAAATGGCATATATACAGGCAGGCACAATTTATAGGACAATATATACACATGTATTTGGATTGGGGGGCAAGTGTTTAAATTGTGCAGTACTAACAATAGTAAATAAGAGTCTGGTAGCAGTAGCAGCAATTGTGATGTGTGTGTATGTTTACGTGAATGTTTGAATGTTTACGTGTGTGATTGAGTGCAACGGTGTGGACAATCAGTGCAGGTGGTCGGTCCAGTTTGTGTTCTGCAGTCTGATGGCTTGTAGATAGAAACTGTCCTTGAGCCTGTTGGTGTCAGACCTCATGCTCCGACGGTAAAGGAGGGAACAGCTCGTGGCTGGGGCATATGCGGTTTTTGATGATGCTGCGGGACTTCCCCAGGCACCGTTTCAAGTAGATGTCCTGGATGGGTGGGAATTTCTTCAGCCGGTTTAGGACGTTAAGGTGGTGTTGCACCCTCTTGACAAGAGTGGTGTTGTTGTTGGTCCATGTCAAGTCATTGGTGTTGTGGACACAGAGGAACTTAAAACGACTGACTTTCTCTACTGCAGTCCGATTGACATGAATCGGGCATGTTCCCTCCTCCGCTTCCTGACATCAACAATCAACTCCTTTGTTTTGCTGACATTGAGGGTATAGGTTGTTGTCCTAGCACTACAATGTAATTTCACAACCTTCCAATTCCCATTCCAATTCCAATTCCAAACCTCTTTGGCTATGGTGGCAACCCTCTTGTTCCTGTGGAAGAAGATCTGCTTGTAATCGTCCTTCCAGACCTCGACTAAGTGCACCTGGTTGTGGGCGATCACCAACGTGTTGGAACATTTCTGCAGAAACTTGCTTCCATTCAGCCACACGAGCATTAGTGAGGTCGATCACTGATGTTGGGCGATTAGGCCTGGCTCGCAGTCGGCGTTCCAATTTATCCCAAAGGTGTTCGATGTGGTTGAGGTCAGGGCTCTGTCAAGGAGAGTCAAGTTCTTCCACACTGATCTCGACAAACCATATCTGTATGGATCTCACTTTGTACACTGGGGCATTGTTATGCTGAAACAGGAAAGGGCTCTCCCCAAAACAGCCCTAGACCATTATTCCTCATCAAACTTTACAGTTGGCACTATACATTGGGGCAGGTAGCGTTCTCCTGACATCCGCCAAACCCAGATTCCTCCGTCGTACTGCCAGATGGTGAAGCGCGATTCATCACTGCAGAGAATGCTCCAGAGTCCAATGGCGGCGAGCTTTACACCACTCCAGCGGACACTTGGCATTGTGCATGGTGATCTTAGGCTTGTGTGTGGCTGCTGGGCCATGAAAACCCATTTCATGAAGCTCCCGGCGAACAGTTCTTGTGCTGAGGTTGCTTTCAGAGGCAGTTTGGAACTCAGTAGTGAGTGTTGCAACCAAGGACAGACGATGTTTACGCGCTCCGCGTTTCAGCACTTGTTCTGTGAACTTGTGTGGTCTACCCCTTTGTGGCTGAGCCGTTGTTTCCACTTCACAATGACAGCACTTACAGTTGACCAGGGCAGCTCTAACAGGGCAGACTTGCTGGAAAGATGGCATCCTATAACGGTGCCACGATGAAAGTCACTGAGCTTTTCAGTAAGGCTATTTAAGGCCAGGACAGTCTGCCACTTTCAGTCAGGCTTATAACACCTTCTGTACCACAATCTGTGCTAGAATCATCCGGCAGTAGTATCTTTGTGAGCAGGGAGGCAGGAGCAGTGTGCAGGATGCTGTAAACGGTTGCTGACACTGAAACAATGATATTATTATGATATACAGTACCAGGCAAAGTTTGGACACCTACTCATTCCAGGGTTTTTCTTTATTTTTTACTATTTCTACATTTTAGAATAATAGTGAAGACATCAGAACTATGAACTAACACATATGGAAGAGACCAAAAAAGGTCAAAACAGAAAATATTTTATATTTGAAATTCTTCGAAGTAGCCACCCTTTACATTGATGACAGCTTTGCACACTCTTGGCATTTGGGCTCCCGGGTTGCCTAGCAGTCTAAGGCACTGCATCTCAGTGCTAGAGGTGTCACTACAGACCCTGGTTTGATTCCGGGCTGTATCACAACCAGCCGTGATCGGGAATCCCATAGGGATGCGCACAATTGGCTGAGCATCGTATGGGTTAGGAGAGGGATTGGCCGAGGTAGGCCGTCATTGTAAAATAAGAATTTGTTCTTAACTGAATTGCCTGGTAAAATATATTTTTATCTCAACCATCTTCAGGAGGTAGTCACCTGGAATGCATTTCAATTGCCTTGTTAATTTGTGTAATTGCTGTCCTTCTTAATACGTTTGAGCCAATCAGTTGTGTTATGACAAGGTAGGGGTGGTATACAGAAGATAGTCCTATTTAATAAAATACCAAGTCCATATTATGGCAAGAACAGCTCAAATAAGCAACGAGAAACAACAGTTTAAGACACAGTCAATACGAAAAGCTCGTCCTTGCAGTGGCAGACCACGTGTAACAACACCTGCACAGGATCAGTACATCTGAACATCACACCTGCGGGACAGGTACAGGATGGCAACAACAACTGCCCGAGTTACACCAGGAATGCACAATCCCTCCAATAGTGCTCAGACTGTCCACAATAGGCTGAGAGAGGCTGGACTGAGGGCTTGTAGGCGGTTTTGTCTCACCAGGGGTGATGGTTGGATTCGTGTTTATCGTCGAAGGAATGAGTGTTACACAGAGGCCTGTACTCTGGAGCGGGATCGATTTGGAGGTGGAGGGTCCGACATGGTCTGGGGCAGTGTGTCACAGCGTCATCGGACTAAGCTTGTTGTTACAGGGAAGACATCCTCCTCCCTCATGTGGTACCCTTTCTGCAGGCTCATCCTGACATGACCCTCCAGCATGACATTGCCACCAGCCATACTGCTCGTTCTGTGCGTGATTTCCTGTCAGTGTTCTGCCATGGCCAGCAAAGAGCCCAGATCTCAATCCCATTGAGCACGTCTGGGACATGTTGGATCAGAGGGTGAGGGCTAGGGCTAGGGCCATTCCCCCCAGAAATGTCTGGGAACTTGCAGGTGTCTTGGTGGAAGAGTGGGGTAACATCTCACAGGCAAATCTGATGCAGTCCATGAGGAGGAGATCCACTACAGTACTTAACCTCTTGAGTGTAGGGGGCAGTATTTTGATGTTTGGATGAAAAACATACCCAAATGAAACTGCCTATTTCTCAGGCCTAGAATCTAGAATATGCATATAATTGTCAGATTAGGATAGAAAAACACTCTAAAGTTTCCAAAACTGTCAAAATATTGTCTGTGAGTATAACAGAACTGATATTACAGGCGAAAACCTGAGGAATATCCAACCAGGAAGTGCAGTTTTTCCTGAAACCTCTCTTTTCCAGATTCCTTTTCCTATGGCTTCCAGCTTGTGGATTTCTGAACATAACGTGCCAACCAAAGCGATGTTTTTGGATTTTAAAAGAATCTTTATGGAACAAAAGGAACATTTATTGTGTAACTGGGAGTCTCGTGAGTGCAAACATTAGAAGATCATCAAAGGTAAGCAATTAATTTTATTATTAAGAAGTTAATGCAGCTGGTGGCCACACCAGATACTGACTGTTACTTTTGATTTTGACCCCACCCCTTTGTTCACGGACACATTATTATATTTCTGTAAGTCACAAGTCTGGGCAACTTGTTCAGTTTATGTCTCAGTTGTTCAATCTTGTTATGTTCATACAAATATTTTGCTGAAAATAAACGCAGTTGACAGTGAGAGGACGTTTCTTTTTTTGCTGAGTTTAAATGCTTCACAGAGTTCAAGTAACAGACACATCTCAACATCAACTGTTCAGAGGAGACTGCGTGAATCAGGCCTTTATGGTCGAATTGCTGCAAAGAAACCACTACTAAAGGACACCAATAAGAAGAAGAGACTTGCTTGGGCCAAGAAACATGAGCAATGGACATTAGACCGGTGGAAATCTGTCCTTTGGTCTGATGAGTCTAAATTTGAGATTGTTGGTTCCAACCGCCGTGTCTTTGTGAGACGCAGAGTAGGTGAACGGATGATCTCCGCATTTGTGGTTCCAACTGTGGAGGAGCAGGTGTGATGTTGTGGTGGTGCTTTGTTGGTGACACTGTCAGTGATTTATTTAGAATTCAAGGCACATGAAACAAGCATGGTTACCGCAGCATTCTGCAGCGATATGCCATCCCATCTGGTTTGCGCTTAGTGGGACTATCATTTGTTTTTTAACAGGACAATGACCCAAAACACACTTCCAGGCTCTGTAAGGGCTATTTGACCAAGAAGGAGAGTGATGGAGTGCTGCATCAGATGACCTGGCCTCCACAATCACCCGACCTAAACTCAGTTGAGATGGTTTGGGACGAGTTGGACTGTAGAGTGAAGGAAAAGCAGCCAACAAGTGCTTAGCATATATGGGAACTCCTTCAATAATGTTGGAAAAGCATTCCTCATGATGCTGGTTGAGAGAATGCCATAAGTGTGCAAATCTGTTATCAAGGCATGACAGGTGGCTACTAAAATCTCAAATATATTTAACACTTTTTTGATGTCTTCACTCTTGTCCTACAATGTAGAAAATAGTAAAAAAAAAATAGAAAAAACCCTTGAATGAGTAGATGTGTCCAAAATTTGGACTGGTACTGTATATATATATATTTTTCACTGAAACAATGATGAGACTGGTGGTGGGGAGAGGAGAGCAGCGCCGGAACCTTTGACCCATACAACTGACGACAACAAAGATAAGTGATCTGCTACATAAGCTTTGATTGTACACATATCATCCATATAATATTTATATGGACACACATTTGGCCAGCCCATCCTGCTTCTCTGTAATCTCTGCAGGGGTCATCCTGCCAGACATAAAGGGTTGACCATAGGCCCCGGGCCCTCAGGGTCCTGTAGGGGCCTCTCCAGGTGTAGAACCCAGGTAGACAGCGTCGGTCAGGGGGGTTAGTCCCAGGCTCTGAGGGAGGGGGCAGGGGACCACCGACCTGGAAGCCCATGTTTGACACGGCACCTCTGACCACACCCATTTATCAAACAATAAAAAGAGTCTCCGAAGCACTAACCTTAACACTTCCCTATGCTGAACTGGAGTCCAGAGCCATCTCACTCATATCTCTACATAACAAGGATGAGGCTACGACGTCATGTCTCAGTACACAAGTTCCTCATTCCTTTATTATAAATAGCTGGAACAAATATGTTTACCGTAAGAAAAAATTATATTGAAAAAATAATATTGCTCAGAGTCTTGAAGACACTGATTTCCTTACAGACATAAAGCCAGTGTGTCTAACAGCATTATTGTAGGAAAAGAGACCCAAATGTCCCATTATGCACCAAGTTTGTATTGGAAACATTTGTTGTCTATTTATTATGTGCCTTTTGAACCACAATAAATCTTCTTAGGGCTAAGCGTCCCGCTAGCGGGACAACTTCTGGTGAAGCTGGAGGGCGCGCAATTCAAATAAATAATCATAAAAATTATGGATATTAAACATTTATGTACATACAAGTGTCTTATATCGGTTGAAAGCTGAAATTCTTGTTAATCCAACTGCACCGTCCGATTTACAGTAGCTATTACAGCGAAATCATGTCATGTGATTGTTTGAGGACGTCGCCCCACATCAAAATATTTTTCCATTGGCACAGGTTTCATAAATTCACAAATAGCGATTAAATATTTGTTACTTTTTGAAAATCTTACTCTGATCTGTCATCCAAAGCGTCCCAGCTATAACAGGTAGTGTCGTTTTGCTTGATAAATCCTTCTTTATATCCCAAAAAGTCTGTTTCGTTGGCGCCATCGATTTGAGTAATCCACTCGTTCAACATGCTGAGAAAGGACTCTACCAAAAATCTACCACTAAACTTTGTTTCAACAAGTCAAAATAAGTTTCTATTTACTCCTCAGATACCCTAAAATGTAATCAAATTAGAATATCTATTACGGAAATAAGTATGTTCCATAGGAAGCCGACTTTAGCAGGTGCGTCTTGTCTTCATGGCGCGACCAAACACGAATTTCCAAGACTGTGTCAAGGTACTAAAACTGATATTTCTTATTCGTTTTGGAAGTTACAAGCCTGAAACCTTGAACATAGACTGCTGACACCCTGTGGAAGCCATAGGAATTGCATCCTGGGAGCTAGATTTCAGTATGCCCCTATACAATCCATTGTAAGAGCATTGTCTCTCAAAAAACAAAAATTCCGGTTGATTTTTCTTTGGATTTTCTCCTATCATATCTATTGTGTTATATTCACCTACATTATTTTAACATTTCTACAAACTTCAAAGTGTTGTCTTTCCAATGGTACCAATTATATGTATATCCTGGCTTCAGGGCCTGAGCAACAGGCATTTTAATTTGGGCAAGTCATTCAGGCGGAAATTGAGAAAAAAGGGGCCTTAGTTGGAAACATTTGTGGTCAATTTATTGTGTGCCTTCTGAACCACTATAAAGAATGTTTGTCACAGTGACTACAATAAACACAGTACATGCATTATTTGAAATAAGATGTTAAACTGGCAAAAAGAGCACAATGCTGATTTTTTTTCTATATTTTCTCTATCTTCTTCTTTTTTAAATAGTAATATGTTTCCTTAGTCATTGTGGTCTTAGTTTACATTTGTGTTGCTGTTCTTGTCCATTAGTGTTCCGTATTTTGTCATGTTCTCCACTGCTGCTTCTTCAACAGATTATTTTATTTAACTAGGCAAGTCAGTTAAGAACAAACTCTTATTTAGAATCACAGCTTAGGAACAGTGGGTTGTTCAGATTATTGATCTTGTCAGCTCATGGATTTGACCTGGCAAACCTTTCAGATACTCGCCCAACACTCTAACCACTAGGCTACCTGCCGCCCCAGCTAATGGGGATCCGAATAAAAACTTCTCAGCATATCATTGTTCTTAATGTACCTGTTGTTACATCTTCCCTGCTCACCTTTTGTCTCAAGCACATTGTTCGATTTAAAAAAAATAATGGAGCAAGAAGAGCATCTGTCAAAATGCAATTATATCTGGATGTTTTGTAACTTCTCAACCTTTTGAACAGACCCCTGCTTCTTCGCCCAGGCTCCATGGCAAAGTTTAAATGGGATACTTGGGACGGTTAATGTAAGGGTTATGTAAGGGTAGGGTTGGTTAAAATGAGTGTAACCAACGTCACATAGCCCCTCAGAAGAAAGGCACATGGACACCCACACTTCAGGTTGACTCGGTTTTGATCTGCAGTAAAAGATATCAAACAGTGATGACAGGCATTGACAGGATGGTCACAGCCACACGTTCACTGGTTAGGTAGGACACAATATATATTTTAGATATGAGCAACAGTAATGATACATGTCCTCAATGTGAAGTGATATTAATCCATAAATACAGAGCACAAGCACAAGCCTTTTTATATAAACCTATTAAGGTAGTAAGATAATCACATTCACTATTGACTTTGACACTATTGTGACAGTTTTAAACAGTTTTTATATACAGAGGAAGGGGACACGAACCTGCTCTCAGAATATCTCTCTCAGACTGAGGAGCAGGCAGACCAACTTCCCAAATCAGGGAGAAGCACTCAAAAACCACTAGTTGTTCTTTCAAAGAAAATAATACAAAAATGGTCCGAAGACCGAAGACCTCTCGTATGCCAACCTTACTACAATGGCAGCAAATATTCTTATGAATTCAACAACACATAATGAAAGGAAACTTTATTTGTATCACACTTTTTCCTGAAGTGAATGGTTTCACCCACTAGTCTACCCGCGAACTGCGGCGTTCTTCGACATCTACATTGCGGTTGAGATTGATGGAAACTCTTCATTTTCACTTTGTCACATGAGCATGAGGTTGTAAGTAACAATACATCTACAGTAGCTATTACAGTGAAAGAATACCATGCTATTGTTTGAGGAGAGTGCACAGTTATGAACTTGAAAATGTATTAATAACCCAATTAGGCACATTTGGGCAGTCTTGATACAACATTTTGAACATAAATAGAATGGTTCATTGGATCAGTATGAAACTTTGCACATACACTGCTTCCATCTAGTGGCCAAAATCTAAATTGCTCCTGGGCTGGAATAATACATTATGGCCTTTCTCTTGCATTTTAAAGATGATGGTACAAAAAAAATATGAACAAATAACCTTTTATTCTTTGTATTATCTTTTACCAGATCTAATGTGTTATATTCTCCTACATTAATTTAACATTTCCACAAATTTCAAAGTGTTCCCTTTGAAATAGTATCAATAATATGCATATCCTTGCTTCAGGTCCTGAGCTACAAACAGTTAGATTTGGGTTGTCATTTTAGGCTAAAATTGAAAAAAGGGGCGGATCCTTAAGAGTCACATTAGCCTGCGTTAGCGCGGGGGACTCGCCGATCCTATTTTACACTATTGTGGAGAGATGTACTGTTTGGATTCTTTACATACAATAGAAATAAGCGGAAACATTTTTATGTAATTAATTTCATTATTCTTTTGGCCAAATTTCATATACACGAATGTAAATTTACAAACAGAAAACCACATTTTCGTACCCTACAAAAATAAATTGAACTGTATTTTAAGACGGTTAAATGCTCTACTAACAAAAAAGCTGTTAGAATTGTAAGTATATGCATGTCCCTTAAGGTCCTTGTGTAATTGTAATGTGATATTGTACCCCCTAGCTCGATTGCTTATTGTTTGTAATCTATGTATGCTTGTGTTCCCTCATGTGCTTTATGTATTGATTTGTTGTTAATAATAAAAAAATGTTTTAAAGACTCACCGATCCTGTAGACCGGTTGGGTTTAGGGAGGATAGGGACGTGCCAAGGATTCAAAATAGCGCTAACCCCGGCTCCACCCACTGATAGGCGGAAGTCCAGCTGATGGTTGGCACTTGTTACCATGGTTCCGTGTAAAACAGAAGACATTGTGATTTATTTACAGAGCGCTTGCCTTGACTTGCCCACGTTTTTATGCTATCCTGGACAGCTTCAGACTGTTGCTGGCGACGGTACTTGATGGCTTTCTTCGGGATAACAAATTTGGGCTATCAAAATCCCATCGGAGACAAGATGCTAGTGAATCCACGAGCGTCTGCTTCCCACCGCGGTGAGTGACAAGGGCTTTGTTAATTCGATCTACATTGGCCTTTGGTTTGGGCAATTCCATAGTAACGGAATTACGCTGAGATTCAGATGTTTCACTTTAAAATGTAGCCATACCAAACAAAAAACATTGATTTCAAAGTTTAACAAACAATATAACTCTACTATGCACATGGATTACTTTTAACAATTTCCAAAGACATTTTTCCAAAAACACATTTACCGGAAGAACTGTGTAGTAACAGAATAAAATTGAGGGGCATTTTATTTTATTTTATACCTTTACTTGGTTATTATTTCAAAATATGAACATTTTAGCTAAATGTTCATTATTAATGTTCAATTATAATAATTCCAAATTTGTCAGTCTGTAAATTATGATATAAACGTTGTGTTATTTAATCTGTGCTGACATGGATAATCATTTGAAGGTAAAAGCACGCCAAACTCCCTGACCTTTACAGATGAGGTTGATTTAAGGAGCTGTACCAAACAGTCAAGACTGCCCCCTATCCAAGTCCAGAGGGGACCCCCAAAATGCACTGATACCTGCAGCATCTACAACCAGCCACCTCCCTTCAGCCCAGACATACACCAGGGGAGCCAGGAGCGATACAGAGAGATGCTCAAACGGATTCAGACACCCAGATGTCAGTTTATGTGACCATCTTTTTTGCATTAATGGAATACACTTATCATCCCTAGGATCAGTATTGACTGACATGGGCTCTCTCTTCCCTAGCCCCAAACCAGCTGTACTCAGTGCCCCTGACAGACAGCCAGCAGTATGGATGGTGGATGCCCAATGGAGGCCAACAGAATTCGCAGGAACGCTGGACCCAAGTCAGACGATTCCCCCGCAAGAACAGTGAGATGACCAAGTGAGTGTCATGTCTGACTTTAGCTTCACGATTTGTTTCTTGGAAGTCAGATGTGTCAGTGGCCTTGTTCTCACTCTGCCTACTTCTTTTTCCTCAGGTTCGTGAAAGAGATGTCAATCACGGACCGGGAGTTCAGCTTATTCTGATTTCCTATCCTGCAGTAAGACACGCATTCCCACGATCCCAAGACCCTTGGGGCTATTGTAAGGACTCTTGTGGTTTGATAAACGGCCACTTTCTTCATAGCATGCTATATTTTTTGGAGCTACTGTATCATGTAGTCAGTTGACGTCTGCCTTTCAACTGGTACAGTTGAGCTGTTGCCTCCCTCCAGAGGAATGAAATGGTAATACCCACAAGGAAAGAATAGGGAGTTTTGTTTCAGTAATTAGCTACTGTCACTCAGTAAGAGCATTCAGTAGACCTTAGATCATTCAGGAGACCTTGGGGACAGTAACTGAATATCTGGGATCGGGTATATTGTTACGGAATAGTGTCTAGCTGCCAAATATTTGATAGTGTGTTTGTATTTTTGGTAAAGCTTGTATTTTGCATCATTTCAGTACATCAACCAAAGCAATACAATGATAACTAAACGTTTTCCTTGTGTTACCTTTAAAACTTTTTTCTACATCAGCTAACATTACAGTACCATTATTAGGACATATGAGGTCAAAGGAATATCCAGATATGTTTTTTTATGTTACTGGAACGTTATTAGGCACCAGTCATTTTTTTAAACTTTCTGTCGGTACACTTTTGGCAGCATAACAGGCCTTCAGACATTCATGATCTTTGCCCTATCCTAACACCTCCCTCGCCTGGTAGGATCCTTCCCTGTTCTCTCGTATGCAGTGTGCTTTAACTTGCTAGTACCTTTCCGATATGCACGTGTAAATGTAATGATCTGGGAGAGAGCCACTCTGCCCGAGGAGCGACGCTGTTTCCGATTACAGGGTCATTGAGTGAGTCAGTCAACCCACGCACCCATCTCAATGGTGGCCTTTAACAATTCAGAGGACGTGGCTGTAGCTACCAAGTTCCTGTATGTTTGGCACTGCAACTCCTTCATGACAGTGCATGGAGGAACAAAGCTACGAATCCTCTCCTGTATGAACGTTTGTGGGTATCTGTGGCTGCTTGCTCTCAACATCCTCTAAGGCTTTCATTGGTCAACATCTGCTCAATGAATATCAGCCAATGGTAATCACAGTTTTTACAGCAGGTAAAGAAAGCTGCACTAATACCGCATACAACTAATCAAAAACAGCCATTGATTTTAGATTTTTTTTTATTCAAGGGGAAATGTTATTTTTCTCTTTGTCAAAGTCCCCAACTCTTGTCCTTCAACTCAGGGGTAGAAAACAAACTAACAAAAAGGAAAGGGTTCGAAAAGGGTTCATTAGGCCTGAACAAAACACTGTTTCAGTAGCACTGGGACAACCCTCTTCCTCCCCTGTCCCCTAAAAACATCCCAAGTGTCAACAATCGACCTCCACCCAACCCAAAGACAGGACAGCCCATAGAAATAGAATGGACACAACGTGCATCATCTTACTTACCACATCCATTCTATGTATTATATTTCTATGTGAATCACTCTTAGTTGGTCACCTATGTCATTTATCGATCCCATGACCTTTACTGTTGCCTGGCGGTCCCACACGCTCAAGGCCAAATATCACTGCACTGGGAGGGACCAATAGCATGAGGCAGTATTAGCTTGCTTTGGTACGAACATGATCAACTGTTACTGTAGTTGCCATAGTTAAGTATGGTAGAGAGAGGAACGATGACTGGGGTGTTTTGAGGATGTTATGGGGAAACGTAAAGTCAAAATGAACTCAGTGTTGTGTCCATGCTAAGGTCAATAAATGATTTAGATTAGCTTTCACAGGCTCTCTCTCTACCCTTCCCTCTCTATGTATAACATACTGTGAAACTCAGATGTGGCAATCAGGCACAGTTCCTGCTCACACTGTATTCTCCAGTGGCTTGTTCAATTAAGCTAGAGTTCAAGTAGGAAATACTGCTCACACTGCTGATTGTGTCCCGTCTCTCTGCCCTGAAGTCCGATAGGAAGGGGATCAGCTCTCCACCTGACTGAGTCAAGTCTTGAAGTAGTGTTTGCGCAATAAAAAGGTACAGTGTATAATTAGTTTATCTGCGTGTAAACACTTCAGTCCTTCGCGATTGGGGAATATGCACCACTTGGGGTTTGATGCAAAAGCGACAGCTACTGTGTATGTGTCAGCAGGTCTAGAGCCAGTGTTTGAATACTGTAGGGTGGTGAGGGAACAGCACTGAGTGAGTTGGCTGCAGTTGATCAGTTGGTACCAATGAGCTTGAGCTTACATCTGGCATTTTAAAAGAAAGCGTTCTGCTCTTTGATCCTTATCGTTGGAATGGAAATATCATAATGAGCATAATAATGAATCATAATTCTATTCATAATAATAACAGCCATAAGAATAACGCAAATGATGAATACAGAGGTGATACAAGATACCCAACGTTAAAACAGAATGAAAAATGAAAAGAGGATAATACTATCAGACATGCTTTAGAGAAGTTAAGTTTGGCAAGAAAGCAGTTTGTCCCATTATTGAAACCTCACAGTGAAAATAGTTATGGGCCTTCAAGATGACAAAGCACAGTAATCATTATTTTCCTCGTCAATACACACAATACCCCATAATGACAAAGCACATACAGGTTTTATATATATTTTAAAAATGTATTACAATTTTTTTTTAACGATCACATTCACATAAATATTCAGACCCTTTACTCAGTACTTTGTTGAAACACCTTTGGCAGCGATTACATCCTTGAGTCTTCTTTGGTATGACTCTACAAGCTTGTCACACCTGTATTTGAGGAGTTTCTCCCATTCTCTGCAGATCCTCTCAAGCTCTGTCAGGTTGGATGGGGAGCGTCACTGCACAGCTATTTTCAGGTCTCTCCAGAGATGTTTAATAAATCGGGTTCAAGTCTGGGCTCTGGCTGGGCCACTCAAGAACATTCAGAGACTTGTCCCGAAGCCACTCCTGCGTTGTCTTGACTGTGTTCTTAGGGTCGTTGTCCTGTTGGAAGGTGAACCTTCACCCCAGTCTGAGGTCCTGAGCACTCTGGAGCAGGTTTTCAATCAAGGATCTCTCTGTACTTTGCTCCGTTCATCTTTCCCTCGATCCTGACTATTCTCCCAGTCCCTGCTGCTGAAAAACAGGTGGACTCCAATCAAGTTTGAGTCCATAGCAAAGAGTCTGAATACTTATGTAAATAAGCTATTTCTGTTTTTTTCTAATTACGAAAATTTGCCATTATGGGGGATTGTGTGTAGATTGATGAGGATTTTTATGTATTTTATACATTTTAGAATAATGTAACAAAATGTGGGAAAAGTGAAGGAGTCCGAATAGTTTCTGAATGCATTGTATATATGCACCAGTGCATCTAATGCCCAGGTTTTCCCCTCAATGGTTCTGGGGCATCTTTTTTAGTTTTGAGACCTTTCATTTCCATTTGCACAGAAAACATACCTCATTGAAAGGGACGGCGCAGTTGACCTTATATGCCTTTATGGCCATGATGTATACAGCTGTGCCTTGGATGCTCAAGCTCTGAGCTGTTAATAGCTGGACTGAGCCATGGAGCGGGGAACCAATCTGACAAGGGTTTAGGAGGAGGGGGACCATCATCCTGGGTGGAACCATTTCCTCTCATTTTGTTGAACCTTCTCCCCCGGACTTAAAAAAGGCTTCCAAGCCACTATTTACTATTGAATTACATGTTTTAGAGATGAGGCAGAGTAATTCTACAGATGTCATCGATGATAAACTGTGCTTGACCTCAAAATTAAAGTTGTTACACATTTTGCCCATACTGAGAAATAGCCTTTGGCACTGAAGTACAAAGACTGAGGATATTGCCGTGCAACAGATTGAGTTAGTGATAATGGCAGACTTCCGCGAGAACATAACAGACAAGTCTTGCCTTGTTTTTTTGTAAATACTTTGGTCTTTGGTCAATATTTTCCTTCTCAATTATACACACACAAATATGCATGTACATACACACTTGTAATAAACTGGATATTTGTGCACATATGTATTCGCACTTTTTCATAAAGGACTTTTTGCACAAAACATCAAGATTAAAATAAATAAGTAACCCAGAAATAAAACATGAGTACCTGTTTCATAATTATCCCGAAATAAAAAATGACTGAAAAAAAATCACACATAATGAAGAAAATAAATAAAGTAGCCATATGTACAGCTTTTTCCTTCATTTGACACAGGCTAAAGGCGTTGTTTTAAATAGACAAACTTTGCAACTTTCAAGTAGCCTCTGAGAGAGAGGCTAGACATGAGAAAAACACTCATCCTAACAAAACATGGCTGCCACACAAGAACACTTTCCTTCTCAAATCCTGGAGTCTTTTCTCTTTGCTCGGGTTTCAAAGTGATGGCGTCGCTAGTTGTTAGCCGCTAGCTCGCGGTGCCAGTCCTCCCTCAAGAGTGCTGCCGTGTCCTTGCAGTGGGAATGGTCCCAGGTAGCGCTGCCACGGCTGCTAACTATTGGGCGGTCCATCATTCAGGAAGTAGGTCGTCATTTCCCCTTTCCCCTTGACCTTAACGACCCCACGACACTCCAGAACGTATCCGATATCTGAAAGCACCTGGTGGAGGTCCGTGGTCACCTGAGGAGATTGCGGAAAAATGAATAACAGAAACAAAAAAGTTGTTGGCTAAAATACCAGGTGAGACATTTTTTTTGCACTATGGCCATGTGACCTACTTGTTGTGTGTATGTACTCACATGTATATGTAACTGACAGATGCACACACACAAGCACACTACATGTTTAATTATTTTAAATGTATGTAAATTGTAAAGTATTTTGTCTGTAATGTCTTTCTCGTTGTGTCGGACCCCCGCAAGACTAGTTGTCGCCATTGGCGCCGGCTAATGGGGACCTTAATGCAAAAAAAACATTAGGAGCTGAGTATGAGCTACTGAGTGTTAACTGATTGACATCCTCCATACCTGAATGCAGTCGGGGACTCCTGTGCTGTCCATGCGACTGGCCACGTTGACCGTGTTCCCCCAGATATCGTACTGTGGCTTCCGTGCTCCAATCACCCCTGCCACCACTGGCCCAATGTTCAGACCTGAGAAAAGAGAGCCAGTTATTAACATAGCGGTTATTCATACCAAACTCACGCATCCAACTAAATTCTACTCCATTTACTATCAACCAACTCTCTCTTTGGTCTGCCATACCGGTTTCGATCCCACTCAATTCCTGTCTGTTTCAGGGGTTTGTGTGAACTTCAACCTCACCTAGCTTGTTTAAAGCTTTGTTTTCCCTTTTTTCAGACTGTTTCCCCTCACCTATCTTCATCTGGAAGTTGTTGAAGGAATGCTCGTTGATGTACTTCATCTGCTCCCTCAGTCTCATGGCGTAGTCGGCCAGAGCCGTGATGTGGGAGCGGCCCTCGCGGTCGTAGGTGGAGTCATTGAGACCCGAGGCGGCCATGTAGGTGCTGCCGATGGTCTTGATCTTCTCCAGCTGACGGAACCTCTCCTCACTGATGATCTTAGAGCAGGACAAAACACACACAGGCTCAGGTTCGAGACAGACCAAAAAAAGTATCCTGTTTAAATGCATGAGGACCAAAGATGATAGTACCGAAAATTCACCAAAGGGCAAAAGACACTGAATTAACAATGATACTCAGCCTCCAAAATCCCATGGGCTACCCTCTCCTATCCTCTCCCTCTTTACCTCGTCAAAGTCGGCGATGATCTCATTGAGCAGCCGGAGGCACTCCACTCCCTCGTTGTTGGCCTCCAGCTCCACGTAGAACTCAGAGAAGTTGGAGATGGAGGCGAACATGACGGCCACACACTCACAGGACTGGTAGTAGAGCTCGTCGTTCCTCCGCTCCCGCGCCAGGAAGTGAGCGGCCACGTCCTTGGGCAGGATGTTGTGGAGGAGGCGGCGGTTGTACGCCTGCAGCTCCTCCATCTCCTCCTTCTCTTCTGTGGCCTGGAAGGAGGATGTGAGGGAGCAATGTTAAGGTAGGTGGGGGGGGGGGGGGGGCATCTTACGCTATACTGTTCTGCTGTAGTCAAGGAAGAGGAGTGCTCCCCTGTAGGCTCATGGTACCTGTAGTTTCCAGAGGAAGTCGAGGCGTGATGTGGACTCCACCTGCTGGGCGTGGAGGTAGAGCGCCAGCACAAACACAGTGAGAATCACAGGAGTCATGACCCTCAGGGAAACTTTGGTCTCACTGAACGGGCTGCAGAGAGACGGAAGAGGAGGTCAGAGAGAAATTGCTAGAAAGAAAACAAAGAAAGACACAAGCCAAACCGCAGAAAGACGGAGTGAGTCAAAGAAAGAGAAACTGGCCAATACACACATCCCTACACAGATCTAAAACTAAAAAAAAATCAGAAAAGCTTTTGAATCCAAACCTACCACTCGTCTGTAGTTTCATTGAAACTGGACCATTGAATAGTTTCATTGAAATCACTGGAGGTGAAAGATAAGAGAAGGGTTTAGTCAAATACACTTTCAAAGGAAAACATGTACGACC
The DNA here is from genome assembly GCF_002021735.2 of Oncorhynchus kisutch. Taxonomy (NCBI): domain Eukaryota; kingdom Metazoa; phylum Chordata; class Actinopteri; order Salmoniformes; family Salmonidae; genus Oncorhynchus; species Oncorhynchus kisutch. The sequence goes on along the minus strand of NC_034190.2, from coordinate 48,976,845 downwards.
ACGTTGTGCCCTCCTGAACGCAGCCCCAGTACTCACAGGGCATTGGAGGTGACAAAGAGGTCAGCGTTGTCGAACAGCGCCACCTGTGGCCACTCCACCAGCAGCAGGAAGGTGAGCTGGATGAGCAGCATGAGGGCCAGCTTGCCTATACTGCTGATCTGGAGGAACACTGAACATGCCAGCAGGGTCAGCAGCACACTGTAGCTGAAATACTGAGGGAGAGAAGGACAGAGAGGATTTGTCAACATTGATTGATTGATGATCCAATTGATCTGTTATCACGAAGAACATAAAAGGTATTTTCTGGTCCATATAAAGACGTGTGAAAAACGTTGTTTTTCCAATCGGCATACCTGATGTCAGTGACACACCCACTCACCTCTGGGAAGGGGCATGAGGGGCCCTGGCTGGGACAGATCTCTAGACCCCCGTCTACAGACACAGACAGGTTGCGGATGAGACATGGTGTCACCATGGCAACAGAGATGTTCAGCTCCCGGGAGATACAGACCACCAAGCTCTCTGTGTCACAGGCAAACTGCAACAGAGGAGACGCACACAAACATGTTAATTTGTGTGTGTGTGTGTGTGTGTGTGTGTGTGTGTGTGTGTGTGTGTGTGTGTGTGTGTGTGTGTGTGTGTGTGTGTGTGTGTGTGTGTGTGTGTGTGTGTGTGTGTGTGCGTGCGTGTCAATCTGTTCAGTCTCACCATGTTGACAAAGGCAGAGATAAAGACGAGGATGATGGTGAACACCCCCACCAGAGTGCTGTTGGTACGAGACTGGACTATCTTCTTTGACACCGTCTGCATCGCAGCTGGAAACAGCTGCAGGAGAGGAGGAATAGAGGAAAGAGAGTTTAGTGTCCGGAATGCACGTGGGTGTGTACACTAGGTAATGTGTGTGTCGTGGAGGTTCCTACCTTAACGCAGGAATATATGGCACAGATGAAGAGGATGTTGGCGAGGATGATGAAGATACTGATGTAGATCCCTAGCATGACCGGGGTGCTGCAGGACAAGACACACAGACGGAGGACTCAGAAACGTGTACGCGCACGTGCACGTGTGTGCGTGCGTGCGTGTGTGTGTCACTCACTGTGGAAATATGACAATCTGGATGAAGGAGATGAAACAGAAGACCAGGAGAGTACAAGCTACGTAACCCCCGAAGCGATCGTCCACCTTCTTCGAATACTACCAGAGAGACAGATCCAAACCCGTTAAAAATGGACTCAGCAGAAAGCATCAGGGGACTTTGACAGTGGATAGGAATGACATAATACTCCAGGGATGAACTAAATAATGCCCAGAGGCAGACAGACCTTTTTTTCCAAGCTGGACGTCTGGAAGGTGAGCAGGAACTTCTTGACGTGGTCCTTCCTCAGCTGGTCGATGCTGCGGGCGTCGATGGCTCGCCCCAGAAACTCATCCACCTCATCCTCGGGGTTCATTGCCTCCTGGGCACCACGGCTGGAAAGGGGGAGAGTAGCGAGGGAGGAGGAGAGGCGGGAGCGAGAGAGCGAGGGAGAGAAGAGAGGTCAAATGGTAAGACCTTTAGAGTACGCGAAAGTGTATCTTGGGGCGTGAGCCTGTCTACCTGGGTGTGTATATAGGTGACGTTATGTGTGTGTATCCCAAAAATCCTCAGGGCAATAACCACTCACTTGTCTTTGCTGGATGACTCATCAATCCCCTGAGAAAGAGAAAGAAAATTAGCATGAACCAACATACAAAAACCCAGAGGAGAGATGTAAAACAGAGGGATTAGGCAATAGATAAAACCCTGGCTGTGAGAGATGCAGCTGGCCCTCAGGAGACAGGGGAGGAAGAGACAGCAGAGACAATTGGTGGACACACAGAGCTCTCTCAGGAGAGGTGACATTAATGGGTGAGACGATTGAGAGACTATAAGTAGAAGCCGGAGAGGTACAGATAAGCCGAGAGAGAGGTCCCGTCTCACCATCTGTCTGAAGACTTTGGAGTCCTTGGTCCTGGAGAACCTTGTGTCGGGCACCCAGGGAGGCATCAGGCCCTCGTTGGAGTTGGACCGCGTCCTCTGCATCTTGGCCATCATGTCCTTCTCGTCTTTCTACACAGAGGAAAGCACACACACAGAGAGAGAGGTTAGACAATTTGATCTGGTGAAACCCTGGTGTGGATTAAAGGGGTGCAACCCAACATAAAAAAAGACAACGGTTATTCCTGCCCACGTTTTAAGGCATCCCCAATAGTTTCTAACCCTGGTGGAAATGTAAAGCTGATTGGAATGGCTGAGAAACATGACTGATCTCTAGTGTCCAGTATAATGTTTGTGGCTAAATGGAGTACAGCTAGGGACCAAACGATGAATGTTCCAGTCGCGTCGGGGACAACTGTAACATTTAAGCTAACCCTAAACCCTTCTCCTAACCTTAACCTACTTCTCCTAACCAGCTATGTTCATTCTCCTAACCAGCTGCGCTAGTTGTCATAACCTGCTACATAGTCACTTTCGGTCCATAGCGGTACTCCCATCTTGCCAGAACTCTGTATACTGTAACAGAACTGTATGTGTGGTGGTTGGCAGGTGTAGGAAATAGTTTTGTTACTAACCCTTTTCTGGCTGCAGCCCAGCACCAGGAAGGTCTCGATGCTGTTCTCCTTCAGGTAAGCGTTCCTCTCCCCCCCGAACCCAGGCTCCACCTCATAATCCCCATTCAGATACTGCAGAGTGGCCTTGGTGATGTGGATCCTCCTGGAAAAGGGACACAAGGTCAGTCTCTCTCTCTCTATGTGTCTGTTTTGTATTTCTTTTTATTTCACCTTTATTTAACCAGGTAGGCAAGTTGAGAACACCTTTATTTAACCAGGTAGGCAAGTTGAGAACACCTTTATTTAACCAGGTAGGCAAGTTGAGAACAAGTTCTCATTTACCATTGTGACCTGGCCAAGACAACGCAAAGCAGTTCGACACATACAACGACACAGAGTTACACATGGAGTAAAACAAACATACAGTCAATAATACAGTATAAACAAGTCTATATACGATGTGAGCAAATGAGGTGAGATAAGGGAGGTAAAGGCAAAAAAGGCCATGGTGGCAAAGTAAATACAATATAGCAAGTAAAACACTGGAATGGTAGATTTGCAGTGGAAGAATGTGCAAAGTAGAAATAAAAATAATGGGGTGCAAAGGAGCAAAATAAATTAAATAAATACAGTAGGGAAAGAGGTAGTTGTTTGGGCTAAATTATAGGTGGGCTATGTACAGGTGCAGTAATCTGTGAGCTGCTCTGACAGTTGGTGCTTAAAGCACTGTGTGTCTGTGTGTGTGTGTGTGTGTGTGCGTGCGTGTTTTTCCCTCACCCTGCCTTGCCCCCAGCCTCCATATGGTTGGCTAGTGTGACATCATTGGACCACACGTCAAACTGCCACTTCCTGAGTCCCAGCACCCCACAGTGCACACGGCCACTGTGGATACCCACACGCATGTTCACGTTGACCCCTGTCACCTCTCGCACCAGCCTGCACACACAGACACACACAGAAGATGTATGTTCCATTTCTTTCCAAAAAACACATGATACCCCAACAGACCGAGGCAATACATTATACATATTTTAATGATTTTCATGTCTAGAAAATATGCCATCTCCCCACACACAGACGTTCCTCATACTCACGAGATGGCCTCTATCATGTCGACGCCCATCTCCACACAGCAGTGGGCGTGGTCAGCGCGGGGCTCAGGAAGCCCAGACACACAGTAGTAACAGTCGCCCAGGATCTTGATACGCAGACAGTGGTTCTCCTACAGAGAGAGATTAACACAGGACACTGAATGGAGAAAATTAACAAAATGGGGAGAAGGCGAAAAGAGAGAGGTGAAAGAGAAATGCTTATTTACCGATGCTAGTTTGTCGAAGCGGGCGAAGAGCTCGTTGAGTGTCATGACCAACTCCTGAGCCGTACACTGAGATGCCAAGCTGGTGAAGCCCTCAATGTCTGCAAACAGAATACTGAGGAAAAGGAAAAAGATAGGCTTGATTATTGATTGACTGAATTATCAGATGATCCTTTATCCGCCTCCTCTGCTTGTCTCTGTGTGTGTGTGTGTGTGTGTGTGTGTGTGTGTGTGTGTGTGTGTGTGTGTGTGTGTGTGTGTGTGTGTGTGTATCTGAAACTTAGTGTGTATACTCAGTGCTTTAATTGAATCTGGGCTGGAGCTCCCCATCTTTGGGGATTATCTTATATTGGCTGCTGGTAATTAAGTATTCCCTTACTATCCTTAATTAGCCTGCTCTTTATCAAACCCTAAGTGTGTGTGTGTGTGTGTGTGTGTATGAGAATATTGATCTGCAAGTAACACTTCATTTTTCAAGTAATTACTCAGAGATCGATAGCACTAGAAAGACCATATTTTAGGACAAATAACTTATTTATGTCCTCTATCATTAGCAACTATAATTTCATTTTTTTGAGGTAAATTAGTTGAAATTAAATAGACCGAAAACAGAACTACCACAATGTTACTTTTGCACCTGCTGGCGGGGCGGGAGAAACACAGTCTTGGTGCAGGAAATAACAGCTGGCGAGAAGTGCACAATATCTGTCTTCTCTCCATGTTTCTGGTTTGTAAATGCTTGTTACTTTCAACAAATGTACTATCAGCCATCATTTCATGTTTGTGTCGATTTGAATAATCAATGCTATCGAAATTTATGGAAATGAACCGTGCATCAACATCGCAATGTTGCGCAACCACGCTATTTTGCCTTAAAATATTAATCTGACTAAAATAGATTAAATAAATATTAACCATAATTTTCTCATCTCACTTTAATAGTATATGTAGTAGATGTTTCTCACAATTGTCAGTGACGATTCATGCTTAGCCCAACCAATCAGGTGCGCTACAGCTGTCCTTGTCATGTGCGCTCCGTGTGTCTTGATAGAATAAACATTTGAATTCTCTTCACAAACTGCAAACTCATCCTGCTCAACACATGTCCATGGCTTGACACAAAGTAATTGACCCCCCAGAATCATAAATATATATATTTTTAACCACTAACCTGTAGATAAAAGCTTGTGAGAAGCTGATCCTTCAATTCAATTGATTAAGGCATAATTCTAAAAATGACATATATAATTTTCAAACATTCAGTCACTTGTTGATATTTTGCTAACATTATAAAAGCAATATGAACTAGAGACAATGGCCTGTGCTTAAAAGTGTATTTTATTCCAGGACATCAGTTACCATTGTGTTACTTTTGTTCCACCTGTAACTTCTCCCAGGCTAACACCCAAGACTACACTCTTAGAAAAATGGTGCTATCTAGAACCTAAAAGAGTTCTTCAGCTGTCCCCAAAGGCGAACCCTTTGAAGAACCCTCCCTTTTTTGTTCCGGGTAGAACTCTTTTGGTTCCAGGTAGAACCTTTTGGGGTTCCCTTTCCACAGAGGGTTCTTTCTACCTGGAACCAAAAAGGGTTCTAGCTGGAACCAAAGAGTTATCCTATAGGAACAGCCAAATAACTCTTTTGGAACCTTTTTTTCTAATAGCGTAGCTAGTATGATACTTGAAACCTATGCTGTCATTTAGTCACTAGATGGGTTAAGACAATTACATATTTTTGGAACCTTAAACTACTAAATACTCTACAATGGTCGAAACCCCTTTTTGCTGATAACATTTTCGGAAAGGGCTGCTTTTTTTGTTGCAGGGAGCTCGTCCTCCGCATTAGGAACGAGCTGAGTTCACTACGTCATTCTAGCCTCCGTGTTAACTTAGAAAATGGGTGAGCTGCTTTTGCCTGTGTTACTTTCATCCCAGCTCTCCCCTACTGTTGAATAAGAGGCACAGAAATTCTAAGAGTAGTTTGCCTAGAGCAATTAAAAATAAAAATAACTTTATTTAAACTAGGAAAGTCAGTTAAGAACCAATTCTTATTTACAATGACGGCCTACACCGGCCAATGATGCTGGGCCAATTGTGCGCCGCACTATGGGACTCCCAATCATAGCCGGTTGTGATACAGCCTGGATTTGAACCAGGGTGTCTGTAGTTACGCCTTAGACCGCCGTGCCACTCGGGAGCGTGATAAACGCGTGACAAAACACATGAACTTTGTGTTAGACGTTAGAAGTCATAGCTCTTGTCAGTTTGGTTTGATCAAGTAATGCTGTGAATACAGATGTGTTGTTGTCAGGGGTTATAAAGACGAAAGTGTCTATGCTGACCTGACGTTGTCATGTTTCTGGATGTAGATCTTATGGAACATCATGTCTTCCTTTTTAGCGTTGATGTCGGCCTTCATCTCCATGGCAACATGCCTTGGCAACACAGACAGCAACAGGCGCTCCTGAAGTGTTGGGAGAAAAAAAAAACTGTCTAGGTTAGCAGCTGCATTTAATAGTTATGCCCTTCAAAATTCCTGCTTTCTGTCAGTCAATGGGGGTGTTTACAGTGTGTGTTTGTGTGTATCTGTATTAATATGTCTGTCTGTGTGTCTGTCTGTGTGTGTGTGTGTGTGTGTGTGTGTGTGTGTGTGTGTGTGTGTGTGTGTGTGTGTGTGTGTGTGTGTGTGTGTGTGTGTGTGTGTGTGTGGTGTACCTGCTGCTGGTTCTCTCTCTGCAGGTGCAGTCTGGCCTGAATGTATCCTCTGGTCTCCTGGAAAGCCTGTCTCTGAGACACCTCGGCAGGGTAGTGGGTACATATCCCAATGATGTTAGTGCACAGGAAGATCAGCACATTGGCGTTCAGCTAGAAGAGAGGAGGATAAAGGGAGGGGGGGGGGGACATTTAGAGCCTTGACCCCACATTTAAAAATGATCCGTTTTTCCCGTAGCCCTTTACACCTGTATACTGGTTGAAAACGTCAGATTTGGACACTGATAAGTTCATAGATTGGAACGCAGTGGCTGTACAGTAACATGCTATACATGCTGTCAGAGCTCAGGGTCTCTGCTTCACAGAGCTGTATCGGTTTTGACTGACCGACGTTCTAAACTTGAGCTGAAAATGAAGAGGGCTCAAAAGTATTTTGAAAGATGAGATGTGGAGGATAATAAATACCGCTTTGATGTCATACAAGCAAGCCAAACACCCGTGAGTCCAAATGTGCATTTCACATTTCCCATATCATAAAACTCTGGGATGCAGGGCTGTGTTCCAAACAAAACAACTACAAGTGTGCTTGCTCCAGTTCCTCAACGGCACAGCCTGGAGAGCTTCAAAAAAGTACCTTGTAGTTGAAGAATCTTCTTTGAGTCATAAAAGCGCATTGAAATGACTTGGGAACTATGCACGTTTTGGAGAGGTGTGTGGCCACTTGGAGACACCAGTTTGACATCTCACTCAAAACTTTGTCATTGTTCGTCAACTTTGTCATTTGTCATTGTCTTCTGTTGCACCTACCCCAATTTTTTCCAATACTGTTATTATGTTACTGAATGTGTCCAGAGTATTTTCAAATTTAGTTAGCAACAAATATTGCAAAATATTACAAAATGTACATAAAATCAACAATGTAACGTTTGGATTCAGTCGTGTCAGGTGAACTGTTGTGTCCTCACCTTTAGTCAGGTAGAAGTTAGACAGGTAGAAGTTCCCCGCTTTCCATATTTCTTGTGTAAAACATTTCAATGTAGCCCTATCCATATAGGCCAATTCCCACAAGTGTAAAGGGTGAAAGGCCCAATGCATTCAAACATTTGATTTCTCTGTGTTTTATGAGAACACTATGAAAATGAGATAATACTGTGAAATTGTGAACATTATGAGTGTAAGAGCAGTTTGAAAAGACCACCTGAAATCTCAGCCTGTTTTAGTGGGATGGAGTTTTGGTCTGCCTGGTAACATCCCCAGGTTGTAAATAGTGTTAATAGCTAGTTAACAGCTTGCTTTCAGACCACTCCCTGACAGTAGAAGCTACATTTTTTGCTTAAGAAATGTATCTTTGCGAACGATGCTATTTTTTTGCTATATCTGACCATTTTTATTGAAAACAATCCCCGTACGGTACTTAATTGTTACCCAGATAGGATTTGATATGGAGATAAAAACAGATACATTGGACCTTTAACATTCTGTGCTAGGGGGCAGAGTAGAGCCATGCTGTGGGTACCTGGATAGGGACTCACTGTACAGAAGCCATACAGTAATGAACTACACAAGGAATCTGACACTGAAATGGTATTTTCCTTGCCATGCAATAAAAGTGGCGCAGGTCTACTGACATTTCTACAGTTGACAACATCTCCAGGAAATGCACCTAACTCTCTAGATGGGAATTTCAAAGTACACGGATACCTCACAGTGGACCAAGATTATACCGTAATGAATACATGTACCGATAGCATACAATCTACCCTTCCCCCGCCCCATCTTTCTCTCCTTCCCCCTCCCCCCTCCCCCTGCTAGAGATGAAACTGTTTTCAATTCCATATCACAATTAGTGACCAGAATTATCACCGTTATCAGTATTGTTCAAATGTGCTGGAAATGTTCAAAAAGTACTAATACACACACTGAAATCATTTCACCAAGTTTTATATTGAAAACCAATAAACAACAAATACAATTAGCAGCACTCACATTGTAGTGAGGCACGGCAACCTTCATCAGCCTCAGAAAGCCAGGCCTCTCAACAATTTGAAATGGCATCACGTCCTTTGCAATGTAATATGAAAGGGCTACAGTCGAGGTCTTGAGCATTTTTGTTGTTGTTGTTGATGTGGGTGCATAAGCAGCCTGCCTTTTTAAATGCTAGAGTGTCTGTGTCACAACTGTAGACGAGGAGAGACCTGTAAGCATCACTGGGTTTGCCTGCTGCACGTCCATCTCTGTAAACAAAGGAATAGCAAATGTATTATTATTATTACATTATAATTACACAAACAAGAGTGTGTGAGTATATGCAATGACCCCATGCACAATTTACATAAATTCAAATGAGTCTTAAGACTGTGATAGTAATCGCAATGTGCCCAACAATTGACCTTAAATACAGGAGCCTTGTATAGGAGTCTATAGTGGCTCTCCTGCTCGAACAGTTGTAGAAACAAGTCGACGTCTACCGGATTTTAAATGAACAAAATATATTGGTTGGGTAAAACTACATAACGTGTTATCGTGTGTAATTGGCGAATAGAGTCTGCAGACACACGACGCATACAACAGCAGAACAACGTGTAGTGTTTTTACAAGAGTTTGCAACACTGAAAGCTTCAGTTACCTGATTGACAAGATATTAGCAAGTCAGACAGACAAACCATGACATGTTCCCCCCATTCCGAAGTCCCCACATCATGCATTGAGCTAAAAGTTAACTTACCTTGCATTCGCTATAAAGTAGTGGGGTGGTGGTCATGAAGATTGACCTAAGAGATTTGAAGTGTTGCGCCCTTTCGCAGCGATTTTTTGGTGTTGTTGTTCTGCAGACAAGGTGATCATCTTCGATGAAGTTTCCCCTCAACACTCTTGTAAAAAAATAAATAAAATACGACCACACTTAACATGTGGTCCTCTTGGAAGGCTGACAAATCTCCCGAGTGCTGTCATTTCCTTCCGTCATGTTTTCACACAAAACAAAACCCACGTTGCATGCTGCGCCTGCGTCAGACCGTTGCTAAATTTGGTTGATGCTGGACAGTATTTACCGCGAGTTTTTCCAAACCGTGGTAATCAAACACAGTTTTTAATGATAATTCAAATTTCAAACGGTAATACTAATCGTAGGGAATTGTACTGTGGTTGATCGTGAAACCGGTAACCGTTTCATCCCTACACAGCTCTCTTTCTTTTATTCTATATGGCTTCCATACAGATTCACAGGTGGTCAATTACAAAGTGTACTTCTCATGGGCTGAGATGTGCAGTTAAATCATTATAATACCTTACATACACCTGACCTTGTATGGAAATACACAGTATCCATGCATGTACTCCTGCAAACACCCAAATTCACACCCACGCGCGTCCACACATGTACACGCACACCAACAACAGCAACATTAACATTCCCTTTGGAGGCATGCTGATCCTGTTTGTGAAATCGTGTTTCCTCCTGTTCTCATCCCCTCATTGACCACCTCATATGTTTTACAGCTTGCTTTCTGAACTCCTTACACTTTAAACAGGCATTTTGTTTTATGTGTCCTGTGCATGTCACACTGTCCCCAGAGTGTCCCCAGCTGCAGTGTGGGAAAAACCACTCCCCTTTGACCCGACGAGAAGCAGTTTCCTTTAAAGATGGCCTCTTCTTCACAGCACGCTGCGTGAGAGAGAGAGAGAGAGAGAGAGAGAGTAGAAACCCTCCACCCTCTACTGCTTTTGGACACAAACACAGGCTGGCCGCATGCCAACAGGAAACACTGTGATGTCACATCCTATGTGGAGACCCTAAATTAGCACAGACAAGTTGTTATGGTGCTAATGAGGCGGAGAGGGTTAAACAAGGTCACCCCAATCTATACCACATCTTTCCATTGAGGTATAAGAGAATGTATTTTGCCAACCCTCCACGTCTTTCTTTCTCTCTTATGCTCTCCCTTTACTTAATATGAAAGGGATTCTATCCTTGTAAATATTTGAATCATCCTGAAATAGACAGTCGGGGTGCCACATCATTATGCAGGTGAAGCCTGCCTCCTACTGGCCAGAGACAGTAACACATGTAGGATTGGTTTGAACGACTTCAATTGATTTCAGTTTACAGCAAAACATACAACCGTATTAGTTCCCACACTTTAAAAATATTCCTCCGCCCAAGAATATCTGTAGAGTTTCCGAAGATACTCGCACTCAAACCAAAAAAGGACAAATCCAAAGAGGCCGAGATGCAAAGATATACTTAATTTAATCCATGCTCGAAACAATACAAAGCTGAAAGTGCACGGTGCTAAAAAGTGAGGAGAAAAAAAGCACTTTTAGCACTTTTTTGCAATGTGCACTTTCAGCTTTGTATTTTTTTAAGCACGGATTCAATTAAGTATATCTTTGCATCTCGGCCTCCTTGGATTTGTCCTTTTTATGGTTTTCTCACGTACCTACTGCCATTCATTCTAACCCTCAATACAGGCTTCCTCCCAAGAATATTACACAGAAAGGGATGAAATCCCACCAAGCCCAAAATATGTGTGCATTTCGTCAAAGAAAGTCAGTTGGTGGCTAATACCCCCTGATCTCTTAATCCACATCTGACCCATGAATGAACTTTGAACTCTCCCTGACCTTTCCGAAAAACAAGTGCACAGGTGGATATGCAGAGTTTTTACACCAAAGAGGGAAACAATTAAAACAGGAAGAATTAAAGAAGAGAGAAATATACCAGGAACGTGGAGAACATGGGGCAAGGGGGGAGCAAGAGATATAGAATGAGTAACAGTCATGAAAAATTGAGAGGCGGGAATATATGTGACCTAAGGGAATGGGGTGGAGACTGGGAGGGGTGAAGGGGGTGAGAATAGAACAAATAGAATAGCATACAATGGACAACAACAGATAACATGGAAGACAGGGGGATGTTGAGGGGAGGAAGGATGTGGTGGTAGTGGAGGGAGAGAGAGATAGTAAGGGAGGGAGCGAGGGGAGGGAGTGAGGGAGTGAGAGAGAGATAGAAAGGGAGGGAGGGAGGGAGGGAGGGAGGGAGGGAGGGAGGGAGGGAGGGAGGGAGGGAGGGAGGGAGGGAGGGAGGGAGGGAGGGAGGGAGAGAGAGAGAGATAGTAAGGGAGGGAGTGAGGGAGAGAGAGAGAGAGAGAGAGATAGTAAGGGAGGGAGTGAGGGAGGGAGGGAGAGGGCAAGAGAGGGAGAGAGGGGAGTGAGGGAGAGAGAGAGGGAGAGAGGGAGAGAGGGGAAGGAGTGAGGGGGAGAGAGGGAGAGAGAGAGATAGTAAGGGAGGGAGCGAGGGGAGGGAGTGAGGGAGAGAGAGAGAGAGATAGTAAGGGAGGGAGTGAGGGAGAGAGAGGGCAAGAGAGGGAGAGAGGGGAGTGAGGGAGAGAGATAGTAAGAGAGGGAGAGAGGGGAAGGAGTGAGGGGGAGAGAGGGAGAGAGAGATAATAAGGGAGGGAGCGAGGGGAGGGAGTGAGGGAGAGAGAGATAATAAGGGAGGGAGCGAGGGGAGGGAGTGAGGGAGAGAGAGATAGTAAGAGAGGGAGCGAGGGGAAGGGGTGAGGGGGAGAGAGGGAGAGCGAGAGAGAGAGAGAGCTGGAGAGGACAGATATGGGCCACAGTGACATTAGGCAGATGGCTCCTAGCACTCAGCTCTGTTTACATTACTCTCACTGTTCAAGCAAAAACAGCCCAGAGAGAAGAATGAAACCTGGTATGTGTGTGTGTGTGTGTATGTGTGTGTGTGTTTACTTAAGTTGTCTGTGTGTACAGGTGAATGTATGCTGCCTAGAGAGTACTGTATGCATATATGTGAGGGAGAGTTGACATTGCCTGTGTGTCTTCTTGCTTGTGACAGAGTGTTGTCTGTGTGTATAGTTGTACTATACGGTATGTATGTAGGATCACAGGCCAGGCCTAATCGCTTGCTTTTCTCAAGAGTGAGAGAGCCTGCAGGTTTACACGACAGCACACACACGTACTGTTCAGGAGCTCCACTCAGCACCATCTACCTGTTGTGGGCCTACACCTGTCCCGGTCTACAGTCACACACACACACACACACACACACACACACACACACACACACACACACACACACACACACACACACACACACACACACACACACACACACACACACACAACCTTATATTGTCCACGCCACAATACAGTAGGACATACTACTATTGTCTATTAATCATTTCCTGTAGTCAAATGACCGAGTGGCCTCATGTTATTAATACTTTTCATAATTTCATAATTAATTAACAGTATGTCTTTTTTTAAACGCCAAAAAAAACAGTGTTTCTATGACAAACAGTTTTGTCATATTTCAGTCCTCTGTGATGTATATAAAGTGTAATATTGTGTACGCAAACTCAAAATTGAATTACTATTCCAACTCTATATCTGACATGGTACAGGTGTCTTTCTTTTTTATAAAGCCCGTCACGAGATGCATACTTTTGTTTGAAAGTCGATTTCTTCAAGGCGACCGAGAAGCACCGAGAAGCACTGTTTGTGAACCGGATTTAGCCCACTGCGGTAAAAAGTCTATTACATAGTGATTAGGAGGACCCTCTAAAACAATAATAGTTGTAGTATCTCAGGGGGTACAGTCCATACTTCCCCCAGTGACACACGGAGGGCAGCCAGCCACTCTGTAGACAGAGAACCAGTAGTCCCTGATTTAGACAGGGAAAAAGAACAGCAGCAGCAGCAATGACAAAAACAGCACAGGATACATTAAAATGCATTTAAAAAGCCTCTAAAAGGCTTAGCGTGGATGGGCAGGGTCCATCAATAAATGACCAAATGACTCAATGAATACGCAGCGGAATAAAAGGCTGACGGACTCCAGTGATGACCTGAGATGCCAAAGAGTCTACAGTCTAGACTTGTCCGTCTAAAACCATACAGAATCTGGTTTTGTTCCTCACAGCAAGAGAACATTCCAGTTGATATGCAGTAACGTTTTGAATTGGTGCATACTGTTTTGTTCAGTAAAGAAATCCCAAAATGCATTGATGCAGCTCTCAAATATATATATATATTTTGAATTTATCCTGGAAACCTCATAATCTTGTTTGATTGAATTGCACCTAAACCTCTTTAAGCATCGTGGCATAAACAAGAATGCATTCTTATGTGGATACACTGAAACATACACAATCAACCACTAGCAATTCACACCCAGTCCCCCAGCCCAGGCCATGCTCCACCACGCTGAACTCCCTTCCTCTCCTCTCCTCCTTGAACCCCACCACAGCTCCCCCTGCTCTACATCTGCTCTCCCTAGCCATCATCACCCTGGAGGGCCAGATGAAGATGAGAGTGAGTTAATGGAATATCCAGGGGGTTTATTTATAAGTTCGGTTCCTTTATGATGGATTTAGCTCACCGGTCATTTACTTTACCAGGAAGTCTATGCTCTGGCCCCAGTGTCTATAAACATCGTCTTTTAAGGCCAGAGGAGATCCTTTCAACACATCAGTTCCACCAGGGAAACAATTGTACTTAGAAGGAGAGAGAAAGTCAGAATGTATTTGGAGAAAAGAGACAGCTGCGAGAAGAGAAAGACACAGAAAGAGTGAGCTCTTTTGCTTAGCATCATCTTATGCTAAATAGCGCCTTTCGAATAGTGCCACGGACCACACTCGTGTCCAATATACTCTGCTAATTTGTCTAGAATCCCTTTTCTAGTTGCCCATTACAAGTCAATCAAGCATTGCCCGAGCCCAACATCTTATACTTTATATGATTTATGGTCAAACAGGTGTCCTTTGGGGAACGCTGGCGGTGACCTAATCTCAGAACCCAGAATCAAATCGTACGCACGCTAAAGCTAGCAGCTGACTATTCTTTTAACTTCTGTCACCAGAGATTATGTGTGACCTAAAACTGTCCTGAACTGAGAAGGAGGACAAGGTCTATGTGGGGCCTCGTGCTGCTTGTAAAGGGCGTAGAGGCACATATAAGCAGAGTTAGAAAGTAGTGCTGAGTGATAATGTTGTTTATTTATTTATTAAATAAATAAAACTAAACAACTAAACCACAACCGACCGACGTCCCACCCCCCCCCAATTTTTCAAAAAAAGTAATTGTGAGCCCAATGTGCCGTTTCTCTAGAGAGAAATCAAATTATTCATGAGAGAAATCAAGTCAATAACTATGTGGGACGTTGGGCTTAAGCAAATATTCAACCTAGTTCACCACAGAAATGTGGTAATGTACTACAATGACCATGATGTAATCTGATTCCAAAACTGTAATGTTACATTACCTGTTACAAAACATTGTAATCGGATTACATATACTTTAGAAAAAACAAATGATTACTTCTTGGATTACTTTTATATTCAGGAAGGTTTGCAAAAAATATATACATGACACCTTTATGTTTTCTCAATGACATTCAATTCATTCCACTTATATTTTACATTTTAGCAGACACTCTTATCCAAAGCGATTTACAGTTCCCAGCAAGGACACATTTGGTATAGTAACACTGCAGCAGGCTCATCCCTCCCCTCTTCCTCCCATCATGCCCTCCTTCTTCCCCCTTTACAATATTCAGCCAACACCCAACACCCAACACTGAGGAACCGATCACAGCAGGGTGCTAGGAGCTCGGAGTGTTTGTGTGCGTGTGTGTGTGTGTGTGCATGTGTATGTGGACGTGTTTGGACCAGACTGGGGAAGTTTTGTTAGTCCCCACAAGGTCAAATACTATTTCTAGAGGGTTTAGGGTTAAGGTTAGAATTAGTGTTAGGGTTAGAATTAGAATTACATTAAGGTTTAGGGTTAGGAGCTAGGGTTAGTTTTAGGGTTAGGGTTAGTTTTAGGGTTAGGGTTAGGAGCTAGGGTTAGGTTTAAGGTCATGTTTTTGGGTTAAGGTTAGGGTTAGAGTTAGTGTAAGAGTATGGGTTAGGGGTTATGGGAAAATAGGATTTTGAACGGGACTGAATTGTGTGTCCCCACAAGGTTAGCTGTACAAGACTGTGTGTTTGTGTGTGTGTGTGTGTGTGTGTGTGTGTGTGTGTGTGTGTGTGTGTGTGTGTGTGTGTGTGTGTGTGTGTGTGTGTGTGTGTGTGTGTGTGTGTGTGTGTGTGTGTGTGTGTGTGTGTGTGTGTGTGTGTGAAACCAGCAACCAGTGGAATCATTTGACACTTGAGCTCGCTTCTCCGAGCATTCCCCCTCACACCTACTTCCCTTGGGTTACTAGCTGTGACTGTGAGCATGTGATTGTCTCCATGTGCGATGTTGTTGTTGACTGTTCAGTTACAATCCCATACAGTAAGTCCCATTCGTTAGCTCCTCCCACGCTCTCACACAGACTGAGGTATACAATATTCAAAACAAAAGACCAAAGAAACACCATATAGTCGACGCGGGCAGGAAAAGGTCCTTAAATCATTAACTTAGGTGTAGCAGATAATAGACCTTGATGACACTGATGATGATTATACTACTAATGATGGTGATGTTAAAAAAAAAAATCTATATCCCTCTGTCCTCTCCCCTTCTCTGTAACCCCAGAGTTAAAGGGTTGTGGTTAGCATTAGCCCTCGATGTGGCGAAGGTCAGTGCCTCACACCTTGGAAGACTCTGACCTGTCAGAGACGCTAGCACCACACAAGGTGTTCACTTAGCAGGCATTGCCCACATTCCACTGGCTCCAAAGACCTGCCACCCACTACCCAGGAGGGGTCACTGAGGGTACAGGCCTGGACCTTGAGAGTTAGGGTGGAGGGTACACTGTAACAGGATAAACTGTCAATTATACGGTAATGCTGATTATTATCAGCATTATTATGTTGCCAGTTTGGAGGCCTTTGTTAAGGCCTCTAGAAGTGCAAGTGATATAAAACACAAAATATTCATTGATATGCTGTAATGTGTAAACACATTACTATAGCAACCAACCTGCTAGCACCAATCCCATTAAATTACGGTAAAACACTGTGAAATCTCCCATCAATGAATTTCATTAATTGATTAATTAATTACAATTACGGTAGCATGTACTTGTTTACAGTACAATACAGTCAATTATATGGTATATTACTTTGTGTCATTACACAGTACTTGCTTTGATACTATATTTAGATTACAGTAGTGTACTGCAATATGAAATACAATAACTTACTTGCCACTTTGCTTCCAGTAAGTTACTGTCAAAATCACAGCAACAGTGTACAGGCTAGGGCCTGGAGAGGGAGGGTGGAGGATGCAGACCTGGGTCTAGAGAGAGAGGGTGGAGGTTACAGACCTGGGCCTAGAGAGAGAGGGTGGAGGATGCAGACCTGGGTCTAGAGAGGGAGGGTGGAGGATACAGGCCTGGGTCGAGAGAGGGAGGGTGGAGGATACAGACCTGGGTCTAGAGAGGGAGGGTGGAGGATACAGACCTTGGTCTAGAGAGAGAGGGTGGAGGATACAGACCTGTGTCTAGAGAGGGAGGGTGGAGGATACAGACCTGGGTCTAGAGAGGGAGGGTGGAGGATACAGACCTGGGTCTAGAGAGGGAGGGTGGAGGATACAGACCTGGGTCTAGAGAGGGAGGGTGGAGGATACAGACCTGGGTCTAGAGAGGGAGGGTGGAGGATACAGACCTGGGTCTAGAGAGGGAGGGTGGAGGATACAGACCTGGGTCTAGAGAGGGAGGGTGGAGGATACAGACCTGGGTCTAGAGAGGGAGGGTAGAGGATACAGACCTGGGTCTAGAGAGGGAGGGTGGAGGATACAGACCTGGGTCTAGAGAGGGAGGGTGGAGGATACAGACCTGGGTCTAAGAGAGGGAGGGTGGAGGATGCAGACCTGGGTCTAGAGAGAGAGGGTGGAGGATGCAGACCTGGGTCTAGAGAGGGAGGGTGGAGGATACAGACCTGGGTCTAGAGAGGGAGGGTGGAGGATACAGACCTGGGTCTAGAGAGGGAGGGTGGAGGATACAGACCTGGGTCTAGAGAGGGAGGGTGGAGGATGCAGACCTGGGTCTAGAGAGGGAGGGTGGAGGATACAGACCTGGGTCTAGAGAGGGAGGGTGGAGGATACAGACCTGGGTCTAGAGAGGGAGGGTAGAGGATACAGACCTGGGTCTAGAGAGAGAGGGTGGAGGATACAGACCTGGGTCTAGAGAGGGAGGGTAGAGGATACAGACCTGGGTCTAGAGAGGGAGGGTAGAGGATACAGACCTGGGTCTAGAGAGGGAGGGTGGAGGATACAGACCTGGGTCTAGAGAGGGAGGGTGGAGGATACAGACCTGGGTCTAGAGAGGGAGGGTGGAGGATACAGACCTGGGTCTAGAGAGAGAGGGTGGAGGATGCAGACCTGGGTCTAGAGAGGGAGGGTGGAGGATGCAGACCTGGGTCTAGAGAGGGAGGGTGGAGGATACAGACCTGGGTCTAGAGAGGGAGGGTGGAGGATGCAGACCTGGGTCTAGAGAGGGAGGGTGGAGGATACAGACCTGGGTCTAGAGAGAGAGGGTGGAGGATGCAGACCTGGGTCTAGAGAGGGAGGGTGGAGGATGCAGACCTGGGTCTAGAGAGGGAGGGTGGAGGATACAGACCTGGGTCTAGAGAGGGAGGGTGGAGGATGCAGACCTGGGTCTAGAGAGGGAGGGTGGAGGATACAGACCTGGGTCTAGAGAGGGAGGGTGGAGGATACAGACCTGGGTCTAGAGAGGGAGGGTGGAGGATACAGACCTGGGTCTAGAGAGGGAGGGTGGAGGATACAGACCTGGGTCTAGAGAGGGAGGGTGGAGGATACAGACCTGGGTCTAGAGAGGGAGAGTAGAGGATACAGACCTGGGTCTAGAGAGGGAGGGTGTTGGGGGCTCAGGCTAGCAGCTAGCTATCCCTGTTTGGGACCACAATCACTGACTTTCATTCACTTTTTGTTTGTTCACTGTACCCAGAACTAGAACTAATCACTGTAATCCAGAACCAATCCTCCTGGAACATCAGCTTCCTCAATCGAACGCCACGATCATGCATTTTCCTACATTCTATCCACAACAATCTGTGCAGCCAGGAAAAACAAAGGGGCTGCCTTCTACATGCAGAAACCTGAGGCGTCTTAGAGACCGAACAGCCTGGCTTTACAGTAGGACCCTCAGAACTCTATTACTACTGAGGCCATTTTCAAGACATGGACTAAGACATGTAAGCACTAGGTGGGAAAAGTCCATTTAGTGGGACACAACTATACAGGAAGCGGAGAGGAGAGCTGCAGTGAATTTATAAGTCCATTTTCCCAGTGGGAACAGTGACTGATGGGATATTATTGCTGAAACGGGGCCAGGGAGAGAGCAGTCGGAGCGCTTTGGCCTTTCGGAAGCGTCTGGAAGTCCTTCAAACATCTGTGTTAGATCAGTCTGAGAGAGAACTAGTGACAAAGCAGAACATGAATCATTCTCTATGAGCTTTGCCTCATGTCTACCTGTATGTGTGTGTGTGTGTGTGTATGTGTGTGTGTGTGTGTGTGTGTGTGTGTGTGTGTGTGTGTGTGTGTGTGTGTGTGTGTGTGTGTGTGTGTGTGTGTGTGTGCGCGATTGTCTCTCTTTTTCTTCAGCTATTTCTCTCTCAGTTTTTCTGTTGACTTTTCTTCATCTTCCCCTTCTTTTTGTGTTTCTCATTGGCTCCCTTTTTCTCTCCCTACCAGTCTCTCCCTTTCCCTACCTACCTCCCTCCCTCTTTCCCTCCCGCTGTCGTGCTAGGAAGGCATCTGCTGGGTTTGTGTACTCAGCCTGGACTCCATGTCTACACAGTTCTCTCCTTGCCCTTATCTGAAATGGCCAGAGCTGTATGGACAGATTGAGAGAGGGAGGACCTGCCTATTCCAGTTCTTCTAGCCTGCCTGTCTTCCAGTGATGGGGGGGAACAAAATCGATACAGTTACATATCGGGATCCTATGTTTAACAATAGGATTGTATCTTATTGTGTTGTATCTTTTTGATAATATCGCAATATTATGCTTGCACCAAAATGCTAGTATTTTTCCTTCATAGGTTGTTCGCCATCTTCTTTTTAATTGTATTTATTTTACCAGGCAAGTCATTTAAGAACAAATTCTTATTTTCAATGACAGCCTAGTTCAGGGGCAGAACGACAGATTTGTAACTTGTCAGCTCGGGGGTTTGAACTTGCAACCTTCCGGTTACTAGTCCAACGCTCTAACCACTAGGCTACGCTGCCTCCCCCAAATAGGGAGTTAATCTGTTTTCAGCACTTTTATTTCCATAACGGATCAAAACTCATTTTCTAAGGAGCTGTCTCATCGAATCGCAATAAAATCCCAGTGTCGAATCGCAATACATATAGAATCGAGAGAATCGCAATACATATCGTATCAGTATCGTGACAATATCGTGTCGGGAGGTGCCTGGCAATTCCCATCGCTACTGTACTCTGCACCACCGTTTATCGGTGCAGACTAATCTGTCCACAAGAGATTAGCTGCTGACTGACTAACTAGTTGTCACGTGTGCTCCCTCTCCGGCCTCCAGGTCACCAGGCTGCTCGTTATGGCGCACACCTGTCACCATCGTTACGCACACCTGCACGTCATCAGACTCCCCCTGGACTCCATCACTTCCCTGATTACCTTCGCTATATATATGTCACTCCCTATGGTTCCTTCCCCAGGCCTCATCGTTTCGGTTTCAGTTTCATGTCTGTGCGTTGTTCGTGTTTTATTTGATTAAAATACGCACTCCCTGAACTTGCCTCCCGACTCTCAGCGCACATCGTTTCACCAGTTTATTATTACCCCTTTTCTATCAAGGCCTCACAAACTCTCAGTGCCATCATTCAGAATCTGAGCAATCGAACAGGTCTGATGATAATAATACTAATGTTGGAACACCCAAACAAAACCTCCAGGCCAAACCATTATCAGAGTGGGGGGGGGGGGGGGGGTCGGGTTACAGGCTTACAGCCTCCCACACAGTTCCTACTCCTCGGGGTTTGAAAAAACAGTGAGCTTTCACAACGCCCCGGAAGCATCCAAAACGTGCAGCCTCACAAGCCCCTCAGCTGGCCGACCGCAGATAAGCTTCTCTGAACCAGACAAGCGACAGGCAACAACAACAAAAAACACCCTGTGTGTCCCTCTCCCTCCCACCCATTGCCCCCAATCTCCACTCAAGTGTCCTCTCCCCCAGCCATAGTCCATTCTACATTTGGACTGGTGCCACGTCGGCACAGCTTGCTTACAGCCCAATGTACTGTTCCTATGGCCAGGCCTGTGGATGGCAGCTGCATTTAGCCGCCATTTTGTCATTTGTGTGGTAGGGGAACAAAGTCGTAGAACAGCCCGACCACTAACGTAAACCATTACCCTTGTCTTAACCTTCCCTCGCTAATTCTGCCATTCGGATGGTAAAAAAACTGGGGTTACTAAACAAGAATGGTACAGGCTCAGAATTTGTCACCAGGCAAGTATGCCTATACGGTATCCTTTTCCACAATCTGATGGAAAGGGGGGACAATAAATGTCCCCCCCATGCTAAAATGCAACAACAACTCAACTGTATATACCGACACAGCCTACTAGGTCTTGACGACATGAGTTGTAGTTGTTTCCATGGCAACCGCCGGACTGAACTGAACACAAGCACCGAGAGAGACACATGATTGGCTAGTGGTGGTGGTGCCTTTTTTTTGTTGTTCCAGTCATTCTCAGAAGTGATGCTAAAACGATGATTCCTTTCTCATGTTGCTCATTGGTCCTTGTCTGCTCTAGGGGGCCTGTTGCAAAGATCCTAGAAAAGCTTGCTGCTCCAAAGGAATGAAAACAACAACTTTCATAAACAGCAAATATCAAGTGTGTGAAGTGCCAAGTGTAAAAACGAGACACTAGATGTATTCTCACCAGCAGAAACCCTGTATATCTGTGTATATGTATAGATCAGTGTGTAATATCTCTTGAAGAATCCCCTGACACCCCTCAAAATGACTAACACAGTCAGCTCAGAATCCTGTCCAGGCAAAAGGAATGAAACCTTTTCCTCAAACTCTGAAAAAACCCACAGTTGTGTTCTTGTGATCCCCAGAAGACGTGCTGGTAAGGATGAGAATCTCAGTGTGACAGGTAGCTTTGTTAAAATGCTGCTGTGGTGTTAAACGCACAAATAATTTATCGGGGTGACTGTGTGGGAAGAATGTCGTATTATCCTCCTTCAATTGCACAGCCTCGCTACCTTATCCTCCTCCACCTCCTCCTGCTCATCTTCTTCCTCCTCCTCCTCCTCCTCACCCATCTCCACCTCCTCCTGCTCCTCTTCCTCCTCCTCACCCATCCCCACCTCCTCCTTGTCCTCCTCTACCTCCTCCTCATCCTCCTCCACCTCCTGCTCCTCTTCCTCCTCGCCCTCCTCCTCTACCTCCACCTCCTCCTCACCATCTTCCTCCTCCTCTACCTCTACCTCCTCCTCCTCCTCCTTTTTCTCCTCTTCCTCCTCACCCTCTACCACCACCTCGTCCTCCTCCACCTCCTCCTCCTCTTCTTCCTCCTCCTCCACCTCCTCCACACCCTCCTCCACCTCCTCCTCCTCTTCTTCCTCCTCCTCCACACACTCCTCCTCCTCTACCTCCACCTCGTCCTCCTCCACCTCCTCCTCACCCTCTTCCTCCTTCTCTACCTCCTCCTCCACCTCGCATGAGGTATCTTGTTCTACACCCGAATAGCTGTTCAGGGGTTAAAACCTCTGATGACCTGTTCTACACTGCTGAATAGGATGCCATGGATTAAACAGTGTTTCCTTTAATGTTTCCCTTGTCTAGGGAAACATGGACCTTGGCTTCCCCGTCAAGGTCCAAGATCATACATGTAGGCCTCCTGCTCAAGACCCATTATCGAAAGCTTAATATGGGAATATTCAACAATATTTGTGGGTCATATATTATGAAACACTTAAAAAACACTCACTTATACAATATCTATAGAAAAACAATTACACTTGAGACATCCAGACAGTTGTTAACACAGTGAGAAGCTACAAGTACTCATTTTCCACTTAATTTGTCTAATGAAAGAAATATACTTTTTTAACCATGTCGTGAGGAGTCAAACAGGCCTGAGAAAGATTCTGTCTGTCTGTCCGTCCGGCTGTCTGTCTGTCTAAGTGCCATGGAAAAAATGACCAGCATGTTTGACTTTGTGTGTTTACGTGTAGTACCTGTGTATGTGTGTGTGTGTGTGTTTGTGTGTGTGTTGGTGCATGTGTGTGTGTGTGTGTGTGTGTGTGTGTGTGTGTGTGTGTGTGTGTGTGTGTGTGTGTGTGTGTGTGTGTGTGTGTGTGTGTGTGTGTGTGTGTGTGTGTGTGTGTGTGTGTGTGTGTGTTTGTATGTGTGTTGGTGCATGTGTGTGTGTGTGTTTATTGTGTGTTGGTGCATGTGTGTGTGTGTGTGTGTTTGTGCATGTGTGTGCTTATGCATGAGGGAGAGTGTGTGTTAGTGCGTGTGTGGCGTGCTAACGCACGCATTGCTGTGAGTGGGAGTGTGTGCATACAGAGCGGGATAGAGTGAGTGGCTGATATGACGCAGACTCTGATAAGACTGTTCCATGTGACGCAACACAACGGTTAGCAGAAACGCCTGGGGCTGGTTATTTTTAGGAGGTCTCTGACCTCTCTCAAGCCCTATATCAACAATGTTCACCCGCTACAATACACCAAACCTGCTGTGTCATGGACTCCTGGACAGTCAAGATATATCTATTACAGTATTACAGTTTCAACCACAACACCTTTCTTAAAACAAATAAAAACAAGAAATAAAAACTACAAAGACCAGCAAAAATGTACATAGTCAGTTACAGTTCCACTTTGTCTGTGGTGGCGGACACACATTGACAAGAACCCTGCCAACTTTTCCAATGTTTACATCACAACAATGAATCACACAACTATTACGACAATCTCTCAGTGAGATGGTTCCCATTAATGAGCTCCAAGAGGTTACACACACACCACACACACACCACACACACACAGAGGAAAATGTGTTGGCCGTCATGTTCCTAAGGAAAAACAAAGAACGGCATTTCTGACAAAGCCCTTAATGAGAGCCCTGAGGGAGGGTGTCAACCAACAGAAACCAGGGGTTGTGTTCTGGCCCTGTGTGTGTGTGTGTGTGTGTGTGTGTGTGTGTGTGTGTGTGTGTGTGTGTGTGTGTGTAGTTAATTGATTCCAGCTGGGAAAAGAGAAGACTGTGGATTACTGAGAGAGAGAGAGAGAGAGAGAGAGAGAGAGAAAAAATAGGGGGAGGGTGAGTATTTTCTAATTGAATGAGGCTTACTTCCAAAATGTTTATTTGGTTGTTTACAATAAAAACACAGAGATAGGAGGAAGAAGTTTAGGCCTATTTCGCTGGTTTTGACACCAAAAATAGTCAAACATAAAAACGAGACTACACTACACACAGAAGCGATAAATGCTAGTGACACTGCCGGCACGTCCCGAAATGTTATCCATAGGACATATTTGGTTCTAAATGCAGCATCCTTCAGGTCTACATTTAGACCTCTTGCCCTATTACACAATATGGATTTACGATGCCCCACCAGTAGCAGATACCATCAGTGGTTATATTGTGCTCTCTCTCTCACTGACGTCTCACTCACAGGAGGCTTGTCTTAGTTCATTTGAGTCTGCTATCAACAACAGCTGGCTACAGTGAGCTTCATGACCTACTAGCCTTAATACTATTAGTGAAGCTAGACTCTCTCGGACGGCCAGTCAGGTTACTGCGGTGTGTCTTTCACTCGGCTACAGTATGCTAGCTGTTGCGTCATGATCGGTTAGACACTTTACTGATCAGTCGGGTCATCTTCGACTCCCAGAGTCCACGGGCCACGGTCACTTCATTGTAACAGTTTTTCGTGCTACAAGGTTCAAAGACTTAAGGGCCACATCCCATCCCTCAGCCTCAACCTTTATCCTATGCCTCCGAGGCGGTCCAGACGATTACGCCCTGAATTTAGAGGCTATGATGCAGCTAAAGGTACTAGCCTAGCATCGGGTTGCAAAGCTACCGGTAACTTTACCAAAGTCTTCAATCATTTTGGTAATTAACATAATATATGGCAATGTAGAGTATACATACAGTGCCTTGCGAAAGTATTCGGCCCCCTTGAACTTTGCGACCTTTTGCCACATTTCAGGCTTCAAACATAAAGATATAAAACTGTATTTTTTGTGAAGAATCAACAACAAGTGGGACACAATCATGAAGTGGAACGACATTTATTGGATATTTCAAACTTTTTTAACAAATCAAAAACTGAAAAATTGGGCATGCAAAATGATTCAGCCCCTTTACTTTCAGTGCAGCAAACTCTCTCCAGAAGTTCAGTGAGGATCTCTGAATGATCCAATGTTGACCTAAATGACTAATGATGATAAATACAATCCACCTGTGTGTAATCAAGTCTCCGTATAAATGCACCTGCACTGTGATAGTCTCAGAGGTCCGTTAAAAGCGCAGAGAGCATCATGAAGAACAAGGAACACACCAGGCAGGTCCGAGATACATCTGTAGCCATGAAATTCTTTGAAAGACTGGTCATGGCTCACATCAACACCATCATCCGAGAGACCCTGGACCCACTTCGATTCACATACCGCCCCAACAGATCCACAGATGACGCAATCTCCATTAGAGGTTGGCCGATTAATTAGGGTTAGGTTTCAAGTTTTCATAACAATCGGTAATCAGCATTTTTGGACGCCGATTACATAGCAATCCACGAGGAGACTGCATGGCAGGCTGATCACCTGTTACGCGAGTGCAGCAAGGAGCCAAGGTAAGTTGCTAGCTAGCATTAAACTTATCTTAGAAAAAACAAATCAATCAATCTTAACATAATCACTAGTTAACTGCACATGGTTGATGATATTACTAGGTTAACTAGCTTGTCAATTACTAGGTTAGCAATACGGTGCCTGTTAATTTATCATTGAATCACAGCATACTTCGCCAAACGGGTGATGATTTAACAAAAGAGCATTCACATCAGGGTATATGCAGCAGTTTGGGCCGCCTGACTCGTTGCAAACTGTATGAAGACCATTTCTTCCTAACAAAGACAATAATTAATTTGCCAGAATTTTACATAATTATGACGAAAGGTTTATTCTTTCAGTGAAATACGGAACCGTTCCGTATTTTATCGAACGGGTGGCAACCCTAAGTCTAAATATTGCTGTTACATTGCACAACCTTCAATGTTATTTTTTCGAAATGATCGTTTCCGGATTTGACCATATTAATGGCCTAAGGCTCGTATTTCTGTGTGTCTATTATATTTTAATTAAGTCTATGATTTGATATTTGATAGAGCAGTCTGACTGAGCGGTGGTAGGCAGCAGCAGGCTCTTAAGCATTCATTCAAACAGGACATTCCTGCGTTTGCCAGCAGCTCTTCACAATGCTTGAAGCACAGCGCTGTTTATGACTTCATGCCTATCAACTCCCGAGATTAGGCTGGCAATACTATAGTGCCTATAGCGATGAGCAATGAGACAATTGGATACCACGAAATTGGGAAGAAAAAGAGATAAAATAAAAAATAAAATAAATAAATAAATAAATAATAATACATTTGAAAAACTTCTTAACTGGGAATATTGAAGACTCATGTGTAAAGGAACCACCGGCTTTCATATGTTCTCATGTTCTGAGCAAGGAACTTAAACGCTTTTTTACATAGCACATATTGCCCTTTTATTTTCTTCTCCAACACTGTGTTTTTGCATTATTTAAACCAAATTGAACATGTTTCATGATTTATTTGAGACTAAATTGATGTTATTTGTGTATTATATTAGGTTAAAATAAAAGTGTTAATTGAGTATTGTTGTAATTGTCATTATTACAAATATATGTATAGAAATCGGCCGATTAATCGGCATTGGCTTTTTTTGGTCCTCCAATAATCGGTATCGGCATTGAAAAATCATAGTCGGTCGACCACTAATCTCCATAGCACTCCACACTGCCCTCACCCACTTGGACAAAAGGAATACCTATGTAAGAAGGCTGTTCATTGACTGCAGCTCAGCATTCAACACCATAGTCCCCTCCAAGCTCATCACCAAGCTCAGGATCCAGCAACTAGATCCTGGACTTTGGGACGGGCCGCACCCAGTCGATAAGGGTAGGCAACAAGACATCCGCCACATCAACACGGGGGCCCCTCAGGGGTGTGTGCTTAGTCCCCTCCTGTACTCCCTGTTCCCCCACGACTGCGTGGGTGAACGACTCCAACGCCATTATCAAGTTTGCTGATTATACAACGGTGGTAGGACTGATCACTGATGACGATGAGACAGCCTATAGGGAGGATGTCAGAGACCTGGCAGTCTGGTGCTAGGACAACAACCTCTCCCTCAATGTCAGCAAGACAAAGGAGCTGATCGTGGACTACAGGAAGCGGAGGGGCAAGCACACCCCCATCCACATCGATGGGGCTGTAGTGGAGTGAGTCAAGAGCTTTAAAATCCTCTGTGTCCACATCACCATTGTCCAAACACACCAACACGGTCATGAAGAGGGAACAACAATGCTCCTTCCCCCTCAAGAGGCTGAAAAGATTCGGCATGGGCCCTCAGACCCTCCAAAGGTTATACAGCTGCACCATTGAGAGCATCTTGACTGGCTGCATCACCGCTTGGTACGGCAACTGCAAGGCATCCAGCTGCAAGGCGCTACCGGGGGTGGTGAGTATGACCCAGTACATCACTGGGTCCAAGCTCTCTACCATCCAGGACCTCTATACCAGGCGGTGTCAGAGTAATGCCCCAGAAATTGTCAAAGACTCCAGCCACCCAGGCCATAGACTGTTCTCCGTGCTACCGCATGGCAAGCGGTACCAGTGCACCAAGTCTGGAACCAATAGGACCTTGAACAGCTTCAACCCCTTCAGGAGGCTGAAAAGATTTGGCACGGGCCCTCAGATCCACCAAAAGTTATACAGCTCCACCATTGAGAGCATTTTGACTGGCTGCATCACCACTTGGTACGGCAACTGCAAGGCATCCAGCTGCAAGGCGCTACCGGGGGTGGTGAGTACGACCCAGTACATCACTGGGTCCAAGCTCTCTACCATCCAGGACCTCTATACCAGGCGGTGTCAGAGTAATGCCCCAGAAATTGTCAAAGACTCCAGCCACCAAAGCCATAGACTGTTCTCTCTGCTATCGCAAGGCAAGCGGTACCAGTGCACCAAGTCTGGAACCAACAGGTCAAATCAAATCAAATTTATTTATATAGCCCTTCGTACATCAGCTGATATCTCAAAGTGCTGTACAGAAACCCAGCCTAAAACCCCAAACAGCAAGCAATGCAGGTGTAGAAGCAGGTGTAGAAGACTTCTAAACAAGACTGCTAAATAGCTCATCAAATAGCTACCTGGACTACCTTGCTTCAACCTTTTTTTGCACTGACTCTCTTGCACTAACTATGCACACACACTGTATTCTACCCACACACACTGACAACCCAACACACACATACACAACATGTGCACACATGCATACTGTCGCCACACACACACTTTCACACTCACCACATACTCTGCTGCTACTGTCTATTAGCTATCCTGTTACCTAGTCACTTTACCCCTACCTATATGTGTAATGTGGTGCGTGCTGGTGGCAGGGAAGTCAGGCGCAGGAGAATGAACTTGGTTAAAAAACTGAGCTGTTTAATAAACATCAAATCCTCTGAAAACCAAAGTATACAAAATAGCAAATAGAGGGTTCAAAACCCGTCGCCCACCAGAAATAACAATAAACACCTACATACAACAAACAGTCTCCGACCAGGACATGAGGGGAAACAGAGGGTTAAATACACAACATGCAATTGATGGGATCGGAACCAGGTGTGTAGGAAGACAAGACAAAACCAATGGAAAATAAAAAATGGATCAACGATGGCATAGAAGGTCGGTGACGTCGACCGCCCGAACAAGGAGAGGGACCGACTTCGGCGGAAGTTGTGACAATATGTACAGTACATACAGTGCATTCGGAAAGTATTCAGATCCCTTGACTTTTTCCACATTTTGTTACGTTACAGCCTTATTTTAAAATTGATTAAATCAATTAAATCTATGCACATTACCCCATAATGGCAACGCGAAAACAGGTTTTTCTAAATGTTTTGCAAAGGTATATAAACAAAAAGAATACCTTATTTACATAAGTATTCATAAGTATACATAAGTATTAAAATGTTTCTAAGTACAACTTGATTGGAGTCCACTTGTGTTAAATTCGATTGATTGGACATGATTTGGAAAGGTACAAACCTGTCTATATAAGGTGCATGTCAGAGCAAACACCAAGCCATGAGGTAGAGGGGAGTTGTCCTTAGAGCTCAGAGACAGGATTGTATCGAGGCACAGATTTGGGGAAGGGTACCAAAAGATGTCTGCAGCATTGAAGGTCCCCAAGAACACAGTGGCCTCCATCATTCTTAATTTGAAGAAGTTTGGAACCACCAAGACTCTTCCTAGGGCTGGCCACCCGGCCAAACTGAGCAATCGGGGTGAAGGGTCAGAGAGGTAACCAAGAATCCAATGGTCATTCTGACAGAGCTCCAGATTTCCTCTGTGGAGATGGGAGAACCTTCCAGAAGGACAATCATCTCTGCTGCACTCCACCAATCAGGCCTTTATGATAGAGTGGCCAGACGGAAGCCACTCCCAATAAAAGGCACATGACAGCCCGGTTGGAGGCACCTGAAGGACTCTCAGACCAAGAGAAAATATTCTCTGGTCTGATGAAACCAAGATTGTACTCTTTGGCCTGGATGCCAAGTGCTACGTCTGGAGGAAACCAAGCACGGCTCATTACCTGGCCAATACCATCACTACGGTGAAGCATGGCGGTGGCAGCATCATGCCGTGGGGATGTTTTTCAGCGGCAGGGACTGGGAGACTAGTCAGGATCAAGGGAAAGCTGAATGGAGCAACGTACAGAGAGATCCTTGATGAAAACCTGCACCAGAACGCACTGGACCTCAGACTGGGGCAAAGGTTCACCTTCTAACAGGATAACAATCCTAAACACACAGCCAAGACAACGCAGGAGTGGCTTCGGGACAAGTCTCTGAATGTATCATGTGGTAACCAAAAAAGTGTGAAACAAATCAAAATATATTTTACATTTTAGATTATTTTAAGGAGCCACCCTTTGCCTTGATGACAGCTTTGCACACTCTTGACATTATCATGACCAGCTTCATGAGGTAGTCACCTGGAATGCATTTCCATGAACAGGTGTGCCTTGTTAAAAGTTAATTTGTGGAATTTCTTTCCATAATGAGTTTCAGCCAATTAGTTGTGTTGTGACAGGGTAGGGGTGGTACACAGAAGATAGCCTTATTTGGTAAAATACCAAGTCAATATTATGGCAAGAACAGCTTGATTAAGCAAAGAGAAATGACAGTCCATCATTAATTTAAGACATGAAGGTCAGTCAATCTGAAAAATTATTCAAGTGCAGTCACAAAAAACATCAAGTGCTATGATGAAACTGGCTCTCATGAGGACCTCCACAGGAAAGGAAGACCCAGAGATACCTCTGCTGCAGAGGATAAGTTCATTAGAGTTAACTGCACCTCAGAAATTGTAGCCCAAATAAATTCTTCAGAGTTCAAGTAACAGACACATCTCAACATCAGCTGTTCAGAGGAGACCATGTGAATCAGGCCTTCATGGTCGAATTGCTGCAAAGAAACCACCACTAAAGGACACCAATAATAAGAAGAGACTTGCTTGGGCCACACCTCCAGGCTGTGTAAGGGCTATTTGACCAAGAAGGAGAGTGATGGAGTGCTGCATCAGATGACCTGGCCTCCACAATCACCCGACCTCAACCCAATTGAGATGGTTTGTGATGAGTTGGACCGCAGAGTGAAGTAAAAGCAGCCAACATGTGCTCAGCATATGTGGAAACTCCTTCAAGACTCTTGGAAAAGCATTCCTCATGAAGCTGGTTGAGAGAATGCCAAGAGTGTGCAAAGCTGTCATCAAGGAAGAAGAATCTAACATATAAAATATATTTTGATTTGTTTAACACTTTTTGATTACTGCATGATTCCATATGTGTTATTTCATAGTTTTGATGTCTTCACTACTTTTCTACAATGTAAACAATTGTAAAAAAAAAAAAAAAAAAAAAAAAAACCTTGAATGAGTAGGTGTGTCCAAACTTTTGACTGGTACTGTATGTAAATAAATAAAAATTAAAACAACAGTTTTTGCTTTGTCATTATGGGGTATTGTGTGTAGATTTATAAGGGAAAACATAACAAAATGTGGAAAAGGTGAAGGGGTCTGAATACTTTCTGAATGCACTGTAGCTACCTCAATTACCTCGTACCCCTGCACATCGACTCGGTAGTGGTACATAAGCGTTGTTATTTTGACTCATTATTGTTATCCGTTATTCACTGTGTATTCATTCCTTGTGTCATTATTTAGATTATCATTATTTTATTTTTTATTTTTTATCTTTAACTCTGCATAGTTGCATTTCACCGTTAGTCTACGCCTGTTGTTTACGAAGCAGTTGACAAATGAAATGGGATTTGATTTGCAGCATCCAAAAAGGCCTACTAGATGTCTTGTGATAAATTACACAACGTCTTTGAAAGATACCAAAATTCTGGTAGTTTATTGGTAAACTTCTAAAGTTTCCAGTAATATACCCTCCCTTTGTAACCGTAGTCTAGCATTTGGGGGTATGGTTTGGCCTGGAGACGCCCTGAATTGGCCTTTACCTCCCCAGACAGCAGTAAATCTATTCCAGGATTTTCATAAAGCTTGAATAGCAATTATTACAGTGTTTAAAAACGTATACGAGTTGCATTGGGATTTTCACACACACGTGCACGCACACACAGCAGCTACCCACTAAGGTCTTTACATTGAACCCTCCATTATTGTAAATGGAAACAATATGTGCAGTCCCTTCAACCTATACAGAAATGCACACATGTACCCACGCACATGGCACAGGCACACAAAACACACACATACATACACAAACACACACATTACATTTTTTTATCACTTTGGTACAAGTATGTGGTAAAATTTCACAGCTCTTAGTACAAAACTCAAAACAGATCCTTGAAAAGGCTGTATTTTCAAAACTCTAAGCACATTTTCAATTGACTAAGTACAATACACAAAATCACACAGTGACCTTTTCACCAAACCTAATCAGTGTTTCATCTAGAAATTCCTTTCATATAAAGTAATTGCCTCTCACAATACTTTTCATATGATTCTCTTCTCATTTGTTTCAATACATTTGACCATCACTTAATCCAACAGTGCTTAATGGTTAACCACTTAACTGTTTGGTAAACCTATAGACTTTCAACTGGTTTGTCTACTATACATGGATTTTGAGAACTACAGAAATAGAATGTGTTTTTGTAAAGTATAAACATCTATGATACATGATAACCCTACATAATGACTACTCGTTATTGCTAATTGATTTGGTCATCATATAAAAGCAGGTATGTGAACACTTGCAATTTCTTTCAACATGGAACAGGATAGACAGCAAGAGAGAGGAGGAAATCAAAGGGGCCCGTCAAAGAGTTGGGCATGAGCCCTGAAACAAAGAGGTCAAAGAGGTGGGCATGGGCCCTGAAACAAAGAGGTCAAAGAGGTGGGCATGGGCCCTTTCAAAGAAGTCAAAGAGGTGGGCATGGGCCCTGAAACAAAGAGGTCAAAGAGGTGGGCATGGGCCCTGTCAAAGAGGTCAAAGAGGTGGGCATGGGCCCTTTCAAAGAGGTGGGCATGGGCCCTGAAACAAAGAGGTCAAAGAGGTGGGCATGGGCCCTGTCAAAGAGGTCAAAGAGGTGGGCATGGGCCCTGTCAAAGAGGTCAAAGAGGTGGGCATGGGCCCTTTCAAAGAGGTCAAAGAGGTGGGCATGGGCCCTTTCAAAGAGGTCAAAGAGGTGGGCATGGGCCCTGTCAAAGAGGTCAAAGAGGTGGGCATGGGCCCTTTCAAAGAGGTCAAAGAGGTGGACATGGGCCCTGAAACAAAGAGGTCAAAGAGGTGGGCATGGGCCCTGAAACAAAGAGGTCAAAGAGGTGGGCATGGGCCCTTTCAAAGAGGTCAAAGAGGTGGGCATGGGCCCTGAAATAAAGAGGTCAAAGAGGTGGGCATGGGCCCTGTCAAAGAGGTCAAAGAGGTGGGCATGGGCCCTTTCAAAGAGGTCAAAGAGGTGGACATGGGCCCTGTCAAAGAGGTCAAAGAGGTGGACATGGGCCCTTTCAAAGAGGTCAAAGAGGTGGGCATGGGCCCTGAAACAAAGAGGTCAAAGAGGTGGGCATGGGCCCTTTCAAAGAGGTAAAATAGGTGGGCATGGGCCCTGTCAAAGAGGTCAAAGAGGTGTGTATGGGCCCTGTCAAAGAGGTGGGTATGGGCCCTTTCAAAGAGGTGGGCATCAGAGAGAGGGAGGTAAACGGCGTGGAACTGTTGTGTCTAATGAAGTCCGGGCCATCTTGGTTGACCATGGGGTAAACAGAGGCTTGCCAGATTAGTCCCCCGTCCCCCCCAATCTGAAAAGATCATCTGTCAATTCGAACGTGAGAACATTTCACCAAGAAAAACGTCTGCAGGATATGCACTACGCTTTACCATTATATTTACAGTAGATAACATACTGTAACGCATGTAATTTCCCAAAACATGCTACATCATTCTTCCAGTATGATCTATTGACAGTATACTATGTTCTAACCTCAGAATTGACAGAACACATGGTTGTGTCTGTGGCCGTGAGCTGACCGACCAGCAGGAGTGGGCAGCGGTGAAAATGGTAAGGGCCAGGAATGACATATGGCTTCCGAAATAGAGCAGGCCAATGAGGAGAATGATGACACCTTTGGCCAATGTGACATCCCTCAGCCTACCAACAATCACCTGCCTTTTGAAGAGGCAGCAGGTATCTATGAAACACATTTACCTGGTGCCTTTCGAGAGAAACAACAACCGGGTGAAACAATTGCAGGCCGAGTATGTTCAGGTACACCACTATATACTGTATTACACTTACTGTTTGATGCACATGCTACTTGACAACTCCATATTAGGACTATATTGTAAAAAATAATGCCACAGATGTCTTAAAATTGAGGCAGCGTGCAATTGTCCACCAGAGCTGTTGCCAGATAATTGGATGTTCATTTCTCTACCTTAAGCTGCCTCATTTTAGAGAATACTAACCAAAATATATTTTTAGATGGTGATGGTGCTTGATGCTGCTGTGAACCATCACAAGTATATCTTTGTCGATGGAGTGGGCTTCAACCTGGCCAAAACGCCGCGCCGTGGGAGGAACCACATCAGCCAACGGGCGAACGTCCAAGTGCCTGGGCAACGTGGGGGAAACATCTCCATGTGCGCAGCTATCTCTGAAGATGGTGTGTGGTAGGATGTAGGCCATTACTTGGATCCTGCAATGCTGCACACCTCATTGTGTTTCTCAATGAAATTGAGCAGGCCTGTCAAAGTGAAGGGGTCACCTATGTCACTGTGTGGGACAACGTCAGGTTCCATCATGGAGAGGTGGTTCACGCATGGTTTCGGACTCATCTCCAATCTGTAACCCAATCTATACCTGCCCCCATACGCTCCTTTCCTCAACCCTATTGAGGATACTTTTTCAGCGCGGAGTTGGAAGGTGCACAATCGCCATCCCCATGAGTGTGTCACCCTCCTTCTGGCCATGGAAGAGGCATGCGACGACGTCAATGCAGACCAATGTCAAGCTTGGATTCACCATTCCAAAAGGTTTATCCCGCAGTGCATGAACAATGAGGACATTCACTGTGGTGTGGATGAGAATTTATGGCTAAAGGCTCAAGACATGTCTTGATGCAAATGAATGCGTGCTAAATGTTGTTTTATTTTCATTCATTTCATTTGTTTCATGTCATTTCTTACATGTGATTACATACAGTACACCAATGACACAATTCTATCTGAAAAATAACATGGTTTTTTTTGCATTAATGATTGTAGAGAATGTCTCCCTTGAGGTCACTTTTGATTACACATTGGATAGATATTATTGGGTAATGTAAGTATTTTAGCATATTACTTTCAGCACTTCCTGAGGGCGATTTAAAACACGTGTCTTGCATTGTTGGCTATTGGATTAACTGGTAGTTAGAACGACTAAATTGAAAAGGTATCCTTATGTTGTGTTTTGGTGACTAAACCCATGTTCTCATTATATTTCACAATAAACGTATGTTGAATAAATGGTGGTGTGGTGAGAAATGTTTGCAATCCAAATGAATGCACAATGACAGGTTTTGAACGAAGGACTGGCTGCGTTACAAGTGTGAACAGTTTGGAGTTTTGTACTAAGAGTTGTGAAAATGCACCACATACTTGTGAAAACACTGCCAAAGCGATTCCATTTTTTTTGTTGTAAAAAGGCTCCACTGCCAGTGAGTGAAGAAGAGATCTTGTTTCCACATAGACCATGGCAGAGCAAAGGCCCAAACACATCCTGGGTCTAGATTTCTAATCCAGCCCATGTTCTCAGCAGGGGGGGGGGGGGCATTGGATCAGTGACAGGCGGAGTGA
Source organism: Oncorhynchus kisutch (assembly GCF_002021735.2). Classification (NCBI taxonomy): domain Eukaryota; kingdom Metazoa; phylum Chordata; class Actinopteri; order Salmoniformes; family Salmonidae; genus Oncorhynchus; species Oncorhynchus kisutch. The sequence goes on along the minus strand of NC_034190.2, from coordinate 48,941,614 downwards.
GGCCAGCCACGCATGTGGCAGGCAGGCAGCATACCCTACATCCTAATTATACCACAATGTCATTCCACTATGTGTGTGTGTGTGCGTAACGATTTCACAAATTCATTATCTGTAGCTAACGACGCCAACAGAAACCCAGCGAGGTTAATGAGTTATCGGAGAAAGGGGAAATACTTCCACACAAGCATATAAAAGTGATGGATGGCACTTTATTACTGTACAGCCATGTACACACACATATGATTACATTCAGTAGGAACCCTCGTTCACTTTAGCTCAGCAAACAAAACACTATGTGCTTTGTGTCACATGCATGACGTGGGGGTCATTGAGAACACCATTACATTACGCACATGCCCAGTAGCCCAGTGCTCACCATATAACACAATAAAGATGTCACACAGATGTTGGTTGGCTACCACAGTCTTGAGCAGTGATCTTTCCTTACAGTGGCTTGAGTAATACAATCAAACATATGCCTCATCAATAATAGACATTAGTCTAGTCAGAGGTGACAGATTAGTATATTTCAGTCTCAATGTATGACAGGTTTTAAACTATCTCCTAGCTCTCTTTCGTAGTAACCAAAGATGTTCCCTTTTCCTCTTCCTCAATAACATCCTTTGGTAAACAATTACGCTTTCTACAAAATATAATGTGTATGGAGTCTATAGTGTCTATATATCAGGGCTGGGAATTGCCAGGGAACTCATAGTACGATATTATCACCATACTTAGTTAAGGAAACAATGTATTACGATTCTCATAATTCTATATGTATTGCAATTCGATACTGTGATGTTATTGCGTTTTTGTTGTTTCCAAACATATCGCTCATCATGTTTGCTGTGGAGGGATAAGAGCCAGCCAATTAGAAAGGGAGTTTTGACGAGTCGTGGAAATAAATGTGCTGAAAACAAATTGGCTCACTATTTAAAAAGATGATGGAGAACAAGCTCTGAAGGGAAAATACTAGAGTACTGAAGCATGTACAGCTGACTAGCACGAAAAATTATATTGCGATATTGTCCCCAAAAATAATACGATATATCATCCAAAATAATACGATAATATCATCAAAAATAATACGATATATCATCAAAAATAATACGATATATCATCAAAAATAATACGATATATCATCAAAAATAATACGATAATATCATCAAAAATAATACGATATATCATCAAAAATAATACGATATATCATCAAAAATAATACGATAATATCATCAAAAATAATACGATATATCATCAAAAATAATACGATAATATCATCAAAAATAATACGATAATATCATCAAAAATAATACGATATATCATCAAAAATAATACGATAATATCATCAAAAATAATACGATATATCATCAAAAATAATACGATATATCATCAAAAATAATACGATATATCATCAAAAATAATACGATATATCATCAAAAATAATACGATAAAATCATCAAAAATAATACGATATATCATCAAAAATAATACGATATATCATCAAAAATAATACGATATATCATCAAAAATAATACGATAATATCATCAAAAATAATACGATAATATCATCAAAAATAATACGATAATATCATCAAAAATAATACGATATATCATCCAAAATAATACGATATATCATCAAAAATAATACGATATATCATCAAAAATAATACGATATATCATCAAAAATAATATCCTGATATGTAACTGTGTCGATTTTTCCACCATCACTAGTATATATAAAGCCTATAATTCCGACGTGAAGTCATTTCGTGAACAATTGCCTTCTGAAAATGTGAACCTGGACAGAGGCGGAGCACTCTCCCAGTGGGAAGAAATCCTGTTATTTTAAATCAAGGGGGGAAACAACATTGTAACGACTAATGTTCCACCATGAACTAGGCCAAACATTCTTTTGTGTCCCCTCATTGTTTTTGTGGAATAGTCTCCCCCTTATTCCTTTCCCATACCTTCTCCCAATGGTCATAAACAGTTACACAACAGTTACAGGCATACAGAATGCACCCAGCCTCAGCCTCCATACAGCACCCCCACCATTGTAAAAATGCACAAAGTGTCCCTTGTGTGGGAGCACAGAGACCTGAGTGATACGGCTTAATAGTATTATGGGCTATGGTATTCTCTCTCTGGCACACACACACGCAAACACATACACACAAACTCACACACATCCGGCCGGCCGAGGTGGTTCATTCAGCCCATTGACCTTCAGCTAACCCCTGGGTCCTTGGCATGACGCACACACAACATACAGTAGGCCACATACACACACACACACAAAGATACAAAGATACACAGACTGCCTACAAAACATTCAGAAATCTACTGGCAACACAGCGACAAACACACTGTTCCACCCACTGAGCAAAACACAGTGAAACACATTCATACAAGCTGCCAAAAAACGATGTATTGTCAGTAGGGAGGGGCAGGGTTATTAGAATATTCCAACTTTAGTATTGGATTTTCTTTTGGAGAGTATTCATTTTTGAGATCATTATATAAAATCGTGTGTTTTATGGGGAAAAAAAGTATGCGGGGGCCCATACAGAAAGTTGCACAGGTAGCATACACACGTTTCACTCTGTAGCGGTGCTACAGTCAGCGGCTCCATGTGTAGCAAGTGAAGTGAGTTGTTGGCAAGGACGCCTCAAAATAGCCTCAGTTAGCCTCAATTAGCCTTGCAACTTTAGCTCGCTTGCTAACTTAGCTGGCTACTGTAGCTAGCTAGCTTCTTCACAACAAGTTGATGCAGTCAAGACAGTCACTACCAGATGGTGTGATAGATCAACTTTGGCAGCAACAAGTTAGTCTAACTAGCATGAGTCGGTTTGGCTACTTTCTATCTCTCTCTTTCCCTCCGTTCCACACACATAGACACATAGTCACACACACCGGCCCCTGCTCCAATCTCACCCCTCACCCACCCTTCCAAGCAGGCTCTCACTTGAGTCGAGCGAGCAAGTCTACATTGATTTTTTTTTAAACATATATACTCTTTAAACACATGTATTTCGACTATCCAGATATCCCAAAAAAATATTGTGTTATTTTTCAAATAGTGATATCATTTCCAATGCCCATCTCTACTTGTCAGACTAGAACCACATGGTTGCCTGCACTGATACAATAATAATATTGTAGCCTGTGCTGTAGGCCCAAGGGTAAGGCCCAGATACCACAAAGTCTCAGCGTGCGCAGACACTCACTGCAGCCTTAGGAAAATCTAAATAAATGAATATGACACACTGTAGGCCAAGGAGCCTACCTGTTTCCAGAGGAACACGTCTTCCTGGTTGAACTGCCAGGTGGTGACCAGGTGAATGGTGGAGAGCACCCCTCCGCTCAGCACGGCTGCTCTCATCCTGACAGGCAGCAGCGTGTAGATGATGTAAATGAAGAACACAGACCACCAGATGCCCTCAGATGCGCTGCGAGGCGCCACCATCAGCACGCCGAACACCTGCATCAGCAACAGGACCCCGATAACCAGGTAGCTCACCATCCACATGTAGTCCTGGTGGAAGCCGTTCCGGTTACACACAACCATGAGGGCCATGAACAGGGCCATGGCCACGGAGAGGGCCGAGGAGTAGGCCACGTCCGGGGTCGCGTGGACACAGTGGAAGGTCAGCATCACGCCACACACGATCACTAGCACCCCCATCAGCATGGTGAGGGAGCTCTGGTTGAGCCTGAAAAAGTAGCGCTGGTACAGAAGCTCCAGCTTATGAGACTGGAACTTCTTGGACTGGAACACCCGCACCACCCGCAGCCAGCAGTCTGCCGCCGTCACCACCCCTCCCCCATTGAGGCCCTCATCACCCGCCTCCCCGCCCCCCCCCCCATTCCTCCCCTTCAGGTCCCCGTCCTCAAAGCCCAGGTCGACAGATTTGAGCCCCACCCCTTCACCGGTGACGCCGCCTTTGCCGTAGTGGTCTTCTTGCCAGATGCAGCGCACACCGAAGTTGCCCCCCCCGCCCGCCGCCCCGGCCCCCCCTCCGCAGTGGTGGGGGTTGAGGGGGGCTCCAGAGGGGGGCTCCATGGCGTCCGGGTCCCTCAGGCAGCTCATGTAACGCGGGTTGCAGAGGGATGAGCCTCCCTTCTGCTTGGACTTCTTGCCATTGCGCTCCCCCCACGCGGTCTTGCGGTCGTCGACTCTGGCCACTAGGAAGCCGCTGAACCAGGACATTCTGTGTAGGAGGGAAGGGGGAGAAGCACAGCGTAGGGCAGGTGGGGCTGTTAGAGTTTGAAAAATCATTCATAAATCCACCAACTTTAACTAGACATGCAGCAGTCTTTCTGAAGATTAGACAGAAAAAAACCACAAAAGACAACCATCTTGAATTGTCTCATCCTAACATCCTATAAAAAACAGTTAACCTGTTATTCTACGGACACCAGTATGACTGTGGACTTTACCTGTGTAGGTTCTGGTATATATCCCAGCCCTATCCTCTCCAGCAGGTCCACTCATTTATTCCAGTGGGCAGAGGTTTGAAGAAGTGAGGGGTTTCAGACGCTGTTCTACAGGGGTGTGGGTGGGTGGGTGTGACCGGGGCAGGTCCAGGGGTGTGTCAGACCAGAGCTTCGGACCTAGCAGGTGGTGTGAAAGGTTTAGGGGATACTCTATGATCTCCAGTGCTTCTGAGTCTGGGAGGAGAGACACAAAACACACACAAATAGAGGTGGAATTAGAAGGGCATTAGAAGTAAGAGTTGTGTTAGTAAGAACGCCAGAAATCCAATTAACACTACAATTATGTCATGGGTCAGTGCCAGCAACCAAAAACAAGTCATACGTGGAAGATATATAATCATCAGTTGGAGATGCAGAGCGACTCTCAATACGTGTCTTCAACGAAATGTCAGACAACAACATCACAATCATCCCAAATTAAACATTTGTCAAGGTTCAGCCTATAATTTCATCATAGACCAGTCTGGTGGCTTGACTCGTTAGATGTAAAGGAGGAAGGAGATAACAGGTGGTGGGAGCCTGGCATCGCCGGTAGGAAACACAGAAGACATTAATATTATCACTGACTCATTCTCTCACTGATGAAGACAAGACCACAGGAAACGAATCAGATTGGGCAACCATCATGGATATCCTGTGTCACAACCCTCCTCCGTCTGCTTACCAATACAGATTAGGGCAGGACAAGCTGGACCTAGATCAGTGGGTTAGTGGCAACTTTGATTCCGAGCAGCTAAGCACTTACAGTGGCTTGCGAAAGTATTCACCCCCCCTTGGCATTTTTTCCCATTTTGTTGCCTTACAACCTGGAATTAAAATTGATGGGGGGGGGTTGTATCATTTGATTTACACAACATGCCTACCACTTTAAAGATGCTAAATATTTTTTCATTGTGAAAACAAACAAGAGATGAGACAAAAAAAACAAAAAAAACTTGAGCGTGCACTATTCACCCCCCGCCCCCCCCCCCCCTGAACTATTCACCCCCCCCCAAAGTCAATACTTTGTAGAGCCACCTTTGGCAGCAAATACAGCTGCAAGTCTCTTGGGGTATGTCTCTATAAGCTTGGCACATCTAGCCACTGGGTTTTTTGCCCATTCTTCAAGGCAAAACTGCTCCAGCTCCTTCAAGTTGGATAGGTTCTGCTGGTGTACAGCAATCTTTAAGTCAATCCAATTGAGAACCTGTGGTATGTGGTCTGGGCTTCGACTAGGCCATTCCAAGACATTTAAAGGTTTCCCCTTAAACCACTCGAGTGTTGCTTTAGCAATATGCTTAGGGTCATTGTCCTGCTGAAAGGTGAACCTCTGTCCCAGTCTCAAATCTCTGGAAGGAAGACTGAAACAGGTTTCCCTCAAGAATTTTCCTGTATTTAGCACCATCCATCATTCCTTCAATTCTGACCAGTTTCCCAGTCCCTGTCGATGAAAAACATCCCCACAGCATGATGCTGCCACCACCATGCTTCACTGGGGATGGTGTTCTCGGGATGATGAGAGGTGTTGGGTTTGCGCCAGACATAGCATTTTCCGTGATGGCCAAAAAGCTCAATTTTAGTCTCATCTGACCTGAGTACCTTCTTCCATATGTTGGGGGAGTCTCCCACATGTCTTTTGGCGAACACCAAACGTGTTTGTTGTGGAGTGTACGGCTTAAAGTGGTCCTTTGGACAGATACTCCAATCTCCGCTGGGAAGCTTTGCAGCTCCTTCAGGGTTATCTTTGGTCTCTTTGTTGCCGCTCTGATTAATTCCCTCCTTGCCTGGTCCGTGAGTTTTGGTGGGCGGCCCTCTCTTGGCAGGTTTGTTGTGGTGCCTTGTTCTTTCCATTTTTTTATAATGGATTTAATGGTGCTCTGTGGGATGTTCACAGTTTCTGATATTTTTTTATAACCCAACCCTGATCTGTACTTCTCCACAACTTTGTCCCTGACCTGTTTGGAGAGCTCCTTGATCTTCATGGTGCCACTTGCTTGGTGGTGCCCCTTGCTTAGTGGTGTTGCAGACTCTGGGGCCTTTCAGAACAAATTGAGATCATGTGACACTTAAATTACACACAGGTGGACTTTATTTAACTAATTATGTGACTTCTGAAGGTAATTGGGTGCACCAGATCTCATTTTAGGGGATTCCTAGCAAAGGGGGTGAATGCATATGCATGAACCACTTTTCTGTTTTCTGTTTTGTTCTTTTTTCATTTCACTTCAACAATTCGGACTATTTTGTGTATGTCCATGACATGAAATCCAAAAAAAAATCCATTTAAATTACAGATTGTAATGCAACAAAATGGGAAAAACGCCAAGGGGGATGAATACTTTTGCAAGACACTGTATACCATCAAGGCTAATGACCCATCAGACTTGCATTTCCTGAATCAATTAGATAAAGAAGGGAATTCTTCTCATTCCTGTAAATTGAGGTCTATTTGGGCACAAGCATAACAAATCTAGCCACTGATATAAATTGCACATTGAAAGAGAATCCCCATTATAGGTTTTTCTAACGTGTTAAAGGTGCTTTATCTTACAAATCACTACCACTGATTTTACATCTGTGCAGAGCTATAGGCCTACTCATACATGATAATAGTAAGACTAGTTCAACCTAGCTAAGGCATATATGCGTATCGTTTACATAATGATTTATTATTACTATATGGTTATATATAATTATTAGGCTACTATATGTCTAGTTCTCCCTAAGAACTAAAGAACACATTGCCTTTAACATCATAAAAATGATCTGAATAATTAGATTGATCACCATCACGACTCTTCAGTATCAAAGCTGATGTACTCCCGTAAGTATTACCTACATTAGGCTAGCATCAGCTGAACATAACAGGGACAGACAGGCCTCAAAACAACCAGAGCTCTTGAATGTGCAGAACGGCTTCTATCTACTTAACGCAATGCTGATGTGCTGCTGTCGCCTATCCTTGCATATTTTTTGTGGGAATTGGGAACATGAGCAGGCGCTCATGTCGGAAGGCATGTTGTGTTGTTGAAGCAAAAATATAATTTATTCCTGATGGCTAGTGCCTTCTCTGGCATGTATCCGTCCAGGCTGCTGATTGTGGCTTCTGGTGGATCAAGAGAGTTCAAGGAGATTTGCCTTCAGTCAATGGACGCTACTACAGCCCCTCCAGCTCTGAAAACTCCATTCTCTCCCGTGCACAAGGTTGTCCAGTGCCCCCATTGCAAATGTCTTGAGGTTGCCAATTGGTACGGCATTTATCTCTGTTTTTATGTGGCTGTAGACATACTGTGTGAACCCTTTCCCACCTCTCTAGCGCTTTTATGACAGAATGTGTGGGGGGGGGGGGGGGGGGACAGCGACAGCGACACACTGGCGTTACATAATACAAACAGCGTGTGCATTGAGATTGGCATCTATTCATAATTGTTATTAATCAGATCCTTTGTTTCAGTGTTTCGACTACAGCTTATATTTCTATTAGCTTAGTCTACTGTGCTGTAGCCTATGAGGAGCGCATCAAAGTAAATAAATATTTGATCATCGCATCATCAGCCATATGTAAGCAATAATGCACGAGGAGGTGTGATATATGGCCAATATACCACGGCTAAGGGGAGTGCCTGGATACAGCTCTTAGCCATGGTTTATTTGCCATATACCACAAACTCTGAGGTGCCTTATTGCTATTATAAACTGGTTACCAACGTAATTAGACCAGTAAAAATAAGTGTTTTGTCATACCAGTGGTATACGGTCTGATATACCACGACTGTTAGCCAATCAGCAATCAGGGCTCGAACCACCCAGTTTATAATGTCTGTTATAGACTATTTATTATTGCAGACTGGTTTAATTAATAGCCTATGTCAGCATACACTACATGTTGTATTAATGGTATGTAGGCCTAACATCCGTGTAGCCTAATAACATCGAATAAGAGTGTATCCAAGGCTAGATGCAATGTATCATTCCATGCAAAGGCTATGTGAGGGCTATATTATCGCCGGCATTCACACACTCGTTACATAACTGTTCAGTGTTGCCTATGTGACAACCATAACAGAGGTCACAGCTATTATCATTTTGACGCTGTGTTGTTTTTGTACAGTAGCGGTGTGCGATTAGTCTACTTGTAGGCTACAATGTTGCATGTCCCACCCGCCGCCAAGGAGTTTATGTGTCTTGTTCTTCAACCAGCGAGGGGAGAGGAAATTCAAGCATGCCTCAGGCCCTGACAAACAAATGCCATGAATCAATAAACACATGACAGGCAATACAAACTGTGGACTGTCATGCCCGAAGTCCACCAGATGCATAAGTGTTTTGTTTTGCCGGATGTCTAGCCCACATTCGCCGTACTTGAAAGCACGTGCTTCGCTTTTCAACTAGCTAAAAACCAAGCTTCCGTTTGTACCACCGCACGGTAGAGCAGAGCACGAGTTGAAATTATTGAGCGCCTGCGGTACAAGGAACACACTGCATCCATTGACAATTAATCACTTCTGCCAGAATGCAAATAGTTTGATGGATCTGGTGGACTTGAGGTGTCACTATTCCACATTCCAACGCATCACACCACCTTGTTTATTTTTTGTAGGGCTGGCTCATCAGTAGGCTAACCTACAAAAACATTAGCCTATACTTTTTTTTTAATTGTTTACTTCCTACCATGATGACCTAGGCTATATTTCATTTGAAATAACTCGAACATGGCAACAAACAGAAGTGCTGCGGTTGGTAATTCATTCTATACGTCTACCTCCTGCAGCTGCGACCTTTGAGTTAGTGGCTATGACAGCGATGCCTGGATGGCAGCAGTCATTTTAGTGTGCTTCTCTAACCTGCAAACTCATCGATTTTAAAATCAAGATATTAGAGCCTATAACGTTAATTGTATGCTTGTTTGGATATCAGTGCTTATACAGGGCTATTGACATTATTGAGCCGTAAGAAACACGGATCGATTAGCCCACTGGGCCACTACTGCGAAAAACACAGAGGTCTCCGGCGCACAGCCCCTATATTAATCAAATACAATTCTGCCGACTCCCTTTCAATTACGCACTGATGGAATTGCAATAATCCCGTTTCTCAAATCAAATGGGTGTACGATAGCATTAGTAAGGTTTGGCCTTCCCTAAACAGCATAAATAAACCTACATTATTAAACATGCGCATACTCGGCCGGATCACGCTGGAAAGAGGACTCACCGTGATCATCCTTCTCGCTTCTTTCCCTCCAAACTAGACCGCATGAGACAAACCGATATTGGGCAGGATAGCCGAATTGAAGTCACTGGTACCGTTGACGGTTTGAATGGTCAGAATGGGGGACCAGTCCAGTGATGACAAACAGACATAAACGCACAATATCGCTCTCGTTGCGCCTCTTCTGATGTTTTCCTTCTCCTTCGCCTGCCTCTCCCCCCTCTCTCTCCAAGCTTAGAAGCACCACCGCTCACACTCCTCAGTTGTCTTCTGCTCAGCATCTCGCAACTCCCTCTAGAGGCGCAGCTCTGTATGAAACAGTGTTTGGCTCTGTAGGAACCAAAACACAGCCGACGAACACCATTGTTTTTCTCACCTGTCACTTTGTGCGTCGAGGAAAGGTCGTGATGGTTAGTTCCAAGCCAGATGCCAGATAAACCACCATCAAAATGCCCAACCATCAAAATGCCCAATTCTTTCAAAAACCCTGTACACCAGAGAGGCCAATGCACTTTTCCCAATTCCCAATTGGATGCAAAACAGTGAATAATGCCTCAAATGTAGTTGGGAAAATGTAGCCTACTGTGATGTAGCCAACTGTGATGTAGCCTACTGTGGTACAATAGACTTTCTATCATGACCAACCTGTAACCTAAGAGTTCTTACCAGCAGATTACATGTGATAACTTACCAACAGAAGAGCTAGAGGGCCTATAAATCAAAACAGTCATGATGTTGGGCTGTGTAAGCATACAGTAATAAAGAGATAATAGCACACAACAGTATGACAGTTATAGGCAGTGTTACAGCAACCAATCACAAACTCCTGATTGCAATGTTTATCTAATGATCATACCACACACCAACGATTGTTTGGTTAAACTACAACAGGGGTGCATAGGTCTGGTCCTTGGGGGTCGCAGTGTCTGCTGGTTTTCAGAGTCTGATTCTGACCTGGTTAGCCAGGTCTATCTCATGAAGATTTCTTCTCTTTCTCTCATATACATATATATATATATATATATATATATATATATATATATATATATATATATATATGACCCAACTCATCCCACGCTGTGTAAGGGCTATTTGACCAAGAAGGAGAGTGATGGAGTGCCTGATCAGATATCTTGGCCTCCACAATCACCTGACCTCAACCCAATTGAAGGAGAAGCAGCCAAAAACTGCTCAGCATATGTGGGAACTCCTTCAAGACTGTTTGAAAAGCATTCCTCATGAAGCTGGTTGAGAGAATGCCAAGAATGTACAAAGCTGTCATCAAGGCAAAGGGTGGCTACCTTGAAGAATCTCAAATATGAAATATATTTTGATTTGTTTAACACTTTTTTAGTTACTACATGATTCCATATGTGTTATTTCATAGTTTGATGTCTTCACTATTATTCTACAATTGTAACGGCTTTCTTCCGCTGAAGGAGAGGAGGACCAAAATGCAGCAAGGTTAGTGTTCAACATCTTTAATAATGACGATAAATGAGAACACTACAAAATACAAAACAACAAAAGTGAAAACCGAAACAGTCCTATCTGGTGCAATGACACAAAGACAGAAGACAATCACCCACAAAATACCCAAAGAACATGGCTGCCTAAATATGGTTCCCAATCAGAGACAATGACAGACAGCTGCCTCTAATTGAGAACCAATCTAGGCAACCATAGACATACAAACTACCTAGAAAACTACCTAGAAAGGAGCCCCATAAACATACAAAACCCCTAGACCTGACAAAACACATAAATCCCCCATGTCACACCCTGACCTAAGCAAAATAATAAAGAAAACAAAGATAACTAAGGCCAGGGTGTGACAACAATGTAGAAAATAGTAAAAAAATAAAGAAAAACCCTTAAATGAATAGGTGTGTCCAAACTTTTGACTGGTAGTGTGTACAGTGCATTCGTAAAGTATTCAGACCCCTTTACCTTTTCCACATTTTGTTACATTACAGCCTTATTCTAAAATTGATTAAATACATTTTTTTCTCATCAATCTACACACAATACCCCATAATGACATAGCGAAAACAGAAATACCTTATTTACATAAGTATTCAGACCCTTTGCTATGAGACTCGAAATTGAGCTCAGGTGCATCCTGTTTCCATTGATCCTCCTTGAGATGTTTCTTCAACTTGATTGGAGTCCACCTGGGATAAATTCAATTGATTGGACATGATTTGGAAATACACATACCTGTCTATATAAGGTCCCACAGTTGACAGTGCATGTCAGAGCAAAGACCAAGCCATGAGGTCGAAGGAATTGTCTGTAGAGCTCTGAGACAGGATTGTGTCGAGACACAGATCTGGGGAAGGGTACCAGAACATTTCTGCAGAATTGAAGGTCCCCAATAACCCAGTGGCCTCCATCATTCTTAAATGGAAGAAGTTTGGAACCACCAACACTCTTCCTAGAGTTGGCCAAGAACACAATGGTCACTCTGACAGAGCTCCAGAGTTCCTCTGTGGAGATGGGAGAACCTTCCAGAAGGACAACCATCTCTCCAGCACTCCACCACTCAGGCCTTTATGGTAGAGTGGCCAGACGGAAGCCACTCCTCAGTAAAATACACATGACAGCTCGCTTGGAGTTTGCCAAAAGGCACCTATAGGACTCTCAGACCATGAGAAACAAGATTCTCTGGTCTGATGAAACCAAGATTGAAGACTTTGGCCTGAATGCCACGTGTCACATCTGGAGGAAACCTGGCACCATCCCTACAGGCTCCCGAATGGAGCAGCGGTCTAAGGCACTGCATCTCAGTGCAAGAGGTGTCATTACAGTCCATTTTTCGAATCACGGTTGTATCACATCCGGCCGTGATTGGGAGTCCCATAGGATGGCGCACAATTGGCCCAGCGTCGTCCGGGTTTGGCTGGGGTAGGCCGCCATTGTAAATAAGAATGTGTTCTTAACTGACTTGCCTAGTTAAATAATGGTTCAATTAAAAAAGTTATTATAATAAAATACTGTGAAGCATGGTGGTGGCAGAATGATGCCGTGGGGATGTTTTTCAGCGGCAGGGACTGGGAGACTAGTCAGGATCAAGGCAAGGATGAATGGAGAAAAGTACAGAGAGCTGTTTGATGAAAACCTGCACCAGAGCGCTCAGGACTTCAAACTAGGGCCAAGGTTCACCTTCCAACAGGACAACGACTCTAAGCATACTGCCAAGACAACGCAGGAGTGACTTCGGGACAAGTCTCTGAATGTCCTTGAGTGGCCCAGCCAGAGCTCGGACTTGAACCCGATCGAACATCTCTGGAGAGACCTGAAAATAGCTGTTATATGTGTGCTATGAACTAAACAACGAATCAAACCAAACTTTTTTTGTGCTATGAAAAAAAGCAAGTGAAAAGAGAATGTATGTGCTCTGTAACTGAGCCAATGCCTGTGGTGGAGGGAAGTGAAACGTTAAAAGGTCAAAGTCAAAAGAGCTGTGTTTGCCTTGCGCTCAGCTGACTGATGGCTCTGCCTCTGCAGCCAACCTGGTGCCTTTGGCATGTTCACTGTTGCCTGATAGTAGTACTGAGCAGTGCCTGCCACTTTTTCTGCTACTATTTGACTAGTTCCAAACAGTGCAAACTTACTGATAGGCTACACACCTTTTCTCTCACAAATGACACTCTCACCATCCAATGCACAACGAGGTAAAAAAATGCTTTTTGCAAGAAACAAAAAACTAAAATATGTGTGTGTGTGTGTGTGTGGTTCTGTGTAATGGGGTGCCTGCCTGGCTGTCTGTCTGTTGGAGGGCAGTGGGGGGTTGAATAGAATAGATTGTCATCATTACATTAATATCAGTCAGGGATCAATTCAATCCAATGGCTGCTCATTGATGAAGAGAACACAGTGCTCCCAATACTAAATGATTGACAATTCAAAGTTACCCACCAAGCATCCCTCTTCCTCCCTGCCTAACAAACCATTCAGATCTGATTGCCAATACAAAGCATAGCCCAACTGTCAATAAGCCACCACTTGTCTCCTGCTGTCATATCCACATCACATGGGATCTGTTGACCACCGACATGTCAGGGCCTGGTGTCCTACAGTGCTCATCATCAAGTGATTGAAAGCTAGGCTGTTTGATTGTGACAGGCGTGAAACTCAGGAAATTGCCCTTGGATGTTCTTATGTCACCAACCACTGATATGTATCCATCACTGAGATTTGACTGCTGACCCATCTCTCTCTCTCTCTCTCTCTCTCTCTCTCTCTCTCTCTCTCTACATCCCTCCCTCCCTCCCTATCCATCCATCCATCCCCCCCTCTCTCTCTCTCTCTCTCTCTCTCTCTCTCTCTCTCTCTCTCTCTACATCCCTCCATCCATCCCTCCCTCCCTCCCTCCCTATCCATCCCTCCCTCCCTCCCTCCCTCCCTCCCTCCCTCCCTCCCTCCCTCCCTCCCTCCCTCCCTCCCTCCCTCCCTCCCTCCCTCCCTCCCTCCCTCCCTCCCTCCCTCCCTCCCTCCCTCCCTATCCTTCCATCCATCCATCCCTCTCTCTCTCTCTCTCTCTATCTCTATCTATCTATCTATCTATCTTTTTTTATTTTTTTATTTTACCTTTATTTAACCAGGTAGGCAAGTTGAGAACAAGTTCTCATTTACAATTGCGACCTGGCCAAGATAAAGCAAAGCAGTTCGACAGATAAAACGACACAGAGTTACACATGGAGTAAAAACAAACATACAGTCAATAATGCAGTATAAACAAGTCTATATACAATGTGAGCAAATGAGGTGAGAAGGGAGGTAAAGGCAAAAAAGGCCATGATGGCAAAGTAAATACAATATAGCAAGTATAGCATCTCTCTCTTACTCTATTTTATTGATGAGACGTTATTTGTTTTACCATTAAGGTCCACTTTGGAAAGAAGTGCTTTAATTCATACTTTCAACTGCTTTCCTCTGGGGATCCAACTTACATCTTGCTATACATGTTTTTACCCAAATAAATTCTAATCAACTTACTCTCTCAATCTCTTTATCTCTCTCTCTCTCTCTCTCTCTCTCTCTGTTGAAGTGAACCAATTGGTTTTAGAAGTTGCTATAGAAGAATCACTTTCTGCTCATCGCTGCTAGATGGTGCTGCAGGTCACAGATGTATTCAAACATCTTTTAGTTTCTTCTCACCTCACTTATGGATCAATCTTCAGAATATCCTACAGTTGGAGGCGTTGGTGCCTTTCTGTCAAGTCAGAATGTTCATAGAGGATCGTTTCAGTGAGGAATGTGGTTGTTTTTATTGTGTTTGTGTGTGTTTCCTATGCTCCTGCCTTGATTGTGTAATTGTATTTATTCGGATTGGTATTTATTATGGATCCCCATTAGCTGCTGCCAAAGAGGTGACTACTCTTCCTGGGGTCCAGAAAAATTAAGGCAGTTATACCATTTTTAAACATTACAGAACATTCAAAATAGATTTCACAACACACTAAGTGTGTGCCCTCAGGCCCCTACTCCACTACCACATATCTACAACACAAATTCCATGTGTGCGTGTGTGTATAGTGCGTATGTTATCATGTGTGTGTATGCATGTGCCTATGTTTGTGTTGCCTCACAGTCCCCGTTGTTCCATGAGGTGTATTTTCATCTGTTTTTTAAATCTGATTCTATTGCTTGCATCAGTTACCTGATGTGGAACATATTGTAATTCCATGTAGTCATGGCTCTATGTAGTACTGTGTGCCTCCCATAATCTGTTCTGGACTTGGGGACAGTGAAGAGACCTCTGGTGGCATGTCTTGTGGGGTATGCATGGGTGTCCGAGCTGTGTGTTAGTTGTTTAAACAGACAAATACAAGTAATGATGAAGTCAATCTCTCCTCTCTCCTCTATGGTCAGAACGTGACAGGACTAACTTATTCCTTGCCACCCATTCTGAAACTAACTGTAGCTCTTTGTTAAGTGTTTCAGTCATTTTGGTCACTGTTGTAGATGACATGCATAGTGTTCTGTCAGCCACATACTTTAGTCAAAGCCAGTGGCATGCCGTTAGTAAAAATGTAAAAAAATTAAGAGGCCTAGACAGCTGCCCTGGGGAATTGCTGATTCTACCTTCATTATGTTGGAGAGGCTTCCATTAAAGAACACCCTCTGTGTTCTGTTTAGACAGGTAACTATTTATCCACAACATAGCAGGGGATGTAAAGCCATAACTGTCACGGTTTTCGTTGTCTGAAGAGGAATCGGACCAAAGCGCAGCGTGGTAAGTGTTCATGACTTTTTATTTTCACTGAACACTAAACAAAAATAACAACGCGACTGACCGAAACAGTCCTGTAAGGTGCAAAACACTAAACAGAAAATAACTACCCACAAAAACCATGTGGGAAAAAGCTACCTAAGTATGGTTCCCAATCAGAGACAACGATAGACAGCTGCCCCTGATTGAGAACCATACCCGGCCAAAACAAAGAAATACAAAAACATAGAAAAAATAACATAGAATGCCCACCCAAATCACACCCTGACCAAACCAAAATAGAGACATAAAAAGCTCTGAGGTCAGGGCGTGACAATAACACATGCGTTTTTACAGCAGCAGACTATGATCGATAAAGTCAAAAGCCACATTGAATCATCAGCCATTTGTGTAAGTGCTGTGCTTGCTGAATGTCATTCCTTGTAAGCGTGCTGAAAGTCTGTTGTCAATTTGTTTACTGTAAAATAGCATTGTATCTGGTCAAACACCATTTTTTTTCAAAACTTTACCAAAGGTTGGTAACAGGCTGATTGGTAGGGTATTTCAGCCATTAAAGGGGGCTTTACTATTCTTAGGTAGCGGAATGACTTTTGCTTCCCTCCAGGCCTAAGGGCACACACTTTCTAGTAGGCTTAAATTGAAAATATGGCAATATCATCTGCTTTTATACTCAGTAATTTTCCATCCAAGCTTGTCATTGTTGATAGAAAACTATAATTTGTTTGCCTCTTCCACACTCACTTAGCAGAATTCTAAATGAGAATTTTTGTCTTTCAGAATTTGGTCAGATATACTGTACTTGGATGTGTCGTGTCACTGTTTGTTGCTGGCATGTCATCCCTAAGTTTGCCAATCTTACAGATGAAAAAAGCATTGAAGTAGTTGGCAATATCAGTGGGTTTTGTGATGAATGAGCCATCTGATTAAATGAATGATGGAGTTCGCCCTTTTTTCGCCTTTTTCACATTTTTCCCCCAAGATTTCATTGAAGGTGCTCCAAAGCTTTTATTGACATTCTTTATGTCATTTGTCTTTGTTTCATAGTGTAGATGTAATTGCTTGGTCTTACCATGCAGGGCTGCCTTGGAAAATATACTTTGGTCTCAACTGGGACTTAATAATGGTTCCAGTAAATGGTATTGTAATGTACATGATAGCCTAACTAAGGACCACAGTTTAGCACGAGTCCAATGGATGCCAAAGAAGCAGTAGCTGCCATTATCTTCCATTTATTTTCTAAACGAGAACTATTCCAAATTAGGGGAAAGGGAGCAATAGCAAAGATCATGGCAATCCTCCTTCCTCCTCCAATCCTTCCTCCTGCACAGAGCCACACCCGAGAAGACTAAGCACAGTGAGAGGGTTTACTCCCGTCAAAATCTGTCCACGATAAGCAGACCAATAAGCAGACCACTAGAACAAACCTCAGCACAGGTGAGCTGTGTATACTTATTACGAGCAGTGAGGTGGGCTGGGCGCGCGAAAATATAGGTGCGGCGCTGACCGGCGACCGGTGGTGCTGAAATCCTCTCTGGTTTGATCGTGGCGCTGTCCATGGTGCTGATTGTTTGTGCGGCGGTACAGGGCACAATGGATTCACGCAGACAACTTCAGTATGTCGTTAGTAGGCCTTATTTAGGCTACCTGCGGCTTTTGACATAGGTTACTCTCAAATTTACTGAAGAAAAAACATATAGGAATATTGTGACCAACTGAAGAAAATATTATATATTTTTTAGATTGTGTATTAATCAATATATTGATTTTAAGAGGAGATGACAATACGCCTTCATTTTTACCATTAAAGAAAGTGCTACAACTGACCCATTGCATGGTTACCACCAACCTCGACTAATGTGGGCCTACTAGAAATTCTACCAATAGATTAATGTTATCATGGTAAATTTGAATACCTTTAACTCAAACAGAAATAGATGTTACACCTGTCCCCAGTATCCACTTGGCCTATAATAGATAACTATAGTTTACATGATATTCCAAATGATGAAACACATCACTCAACCATGAATCATATTCAGTAGGAAACACTAATCCTTTACATTTATTTAGCACACAGAATTGAAATAGTACTAAAACAATATTTCTGTTGTTATTTATTAAAAAAGAACATTTTCTCAAATGAATGACCCACATTTTATAATACCAACTTGAAAAACAGAATCATTTCATTTCTGCACGGATTAGCTGTTATGCCAATTAAGCAGCCTTCTGTGAGACCCTCTCATAGCGAGCACAGAGAGAGACAGAATGAAAGAGGGAGATAGAGAGAGAGAGAGAGAGAGAGAGAGAGAGAGAGAGAGAGACGGAGAGATAGATAGAGAGAGAGAGAGAGAGAGAGAGAGGATGCGACGCAAATATACAGGGATACTCTATCGAGGGCAAATGAGAGCTCATCGGCTAGTATAGTATACATCTTGACTCGACATATTTATTTATAGTGATATATTTTTCCTTCCTTGATGCAGAAAATATATTTTGTTTATCATATATCCACGTAGCTCTCTCGCCCCACACCCTCACCCTATTCTACTACGGTACACCCTCCCTCTTCCACTGCACATAGATGTAATGTTAGTATCAGCGTTTTTTCCAATAACCGATGTCTGTGTGCATCCCGCCTCCCTGCGCTCTCAAATAGATGGTGCAAGTCAAAATGTCCAAATCGTCCGCAGACCCACTGCCTGGTGTCGAAACAGGCTCACAGTCTCACAATTTTCAGGTAGGTCTCTTCTTTTTAGATAGCACTCAGCAAAGTAGAGCTTGAAAATGGTTAACGTTTTGCTACTTGTTGTTGAAATGAAAGCGTACAGCCTTGGCAATAGTTTCTACCTACGCCAGTGGAATATCGTTTTGAAACTGCCGATTGATGAAAATAAGCAAAAGGCTATGCCACACGATGGGATTATGTTATCCGTTGAATTCGATCGGTTATCTAGGCGATTTAATTGTCGTTATAAAGAAAGTCGATAAGATGATTGATAGGTCTACAATGTTTATTGCTGAAGTGTGTTTTTCACTCACTCTGATTTCTAACCGCAATTCAGGCCTCTATATTCTTCTGATTTTCAATATGTATTGTGAAATGGTGTTTTATTATTTATTTGAATGCATTTCCTGCTTAAGATCTGCGTACAATGCGTTATACTCAACCAAAAACAGATATCACGTGTCTTATATTTAACTGTTTTAACGTTTCATCTGTGGCGGGTAAGAAACGGTGAATATCAAGCACTTCTTGTTCGAGTAGATTGGCTCACCTGTAGCCTACTTATTTCTGCGCTTTTATTAAAACGCAATTGCAATGGCACTCTAGCATCAGGTTTTGGCATCAAAGTAACTGTTGGGTGGGAGCTAAATCCAATCCAACGAGACTTTATTGAGTCGGGGATTCGTATAGATCTACAGTGGGCTAGCTGGCTGTACGTATAACAGTCTGTCCATATTCTGTATTGTGAATGCATGTCCATTTTCACCCCCCCCCCACACCCCCCCAAAAAATAATAAATAAATAAATAAATAAACTTATCTACCAATAAAATGCTAAGCTCGCACTCACAGGGTAGTCCAGAACAAGGTGTGCCCAATTGCCTGCATGGTTCATGATTATTTACAGTTCTGCGTCAGCCTTTGTCCCCAATAAATACATTTAATCAATGGTTTGAGAAATATCATCCACTACTAGACACGTATTATTATCCAGACAGTCATTACATATGGGTCATTCCACGAAATGAGTACCTTTTGTGTCCCTTTGATATTTTAGGTAGAAATTGTGCACACGTAAAAACCTCATATTAAATTAAATTTACTTTAATATGGTCCACATGGACATGTTTCAGAAATTCAGATTTTGAATATGAATAAAGACTTGCTAAAGTGCCCAAATTCAGCATTTTGATTTGTCCCTCGGTGACTTGTAGGAAGATTCTAAACCACTTATCCCCAACGTTTATCTAAGATTCGTTGAAAAGCCCCTATTATTACGTTGCTTTGACAAAGTAATTTCTGAAGATTATAATTTATTCATTGTAATTAGTGATTCATTTTAAGGTAAAAAAAAAAACTGTCTCTTATTTTTAGGTCAACCCTGTTACGTGAACTGAACTCTCATTTTAATATGTTGAAACTATTCTTAAAAATTAAAAATTAAAAAAATCTGAAGGAGCAATGAACATCTAATAGTCAAATGTGGTGGAAAACTGACCAGGTTGAGCATAACAAATTGCCACTTCCTGTTGCACACAACAAGATTCCCTGTCACAAGGGGAAGAAATTGTCATCCCTGTTACTTAATTTGACACTTAATAGGCACTTAATATAGTCTTTTTTTTTATCGAACCTCTTAAGATGCACCGAATTGGTGGAACGACCCATATATCCAGCCAGAAGAATAGTTTGTTTTAGACATTGATCTATCATACCTTGTAATAGGATTTGAGAAATTGAGCTATTTAACAATGCACTTGACTTGTTCTAGTCTCTATCTATAGAAATACATGAGTAAACATGTACATGATATAACATATATATTAAAGCCACTCGTTTCAGGAAAGGGTAATAGGCTAGGTAAAAATGACCAATCTATAGCTCTGCATTGCAACCATAACCCTGGTGAATGCTAGCAGGGTGAAGCAACAGCAAGGTTTGTTATAATGCTGCCAAAGCCTAATATCTTGTACCGTTGACTATCCCCTCTCTTCCCTTCTCTACCCATTTTCTCTTCTTTTCTAATTTCTCACTCTCTTTCATCCTTTATTATCATTTCTCTCGCTTTCCTCTTAATTCTCTTTGTTCTTAATGCCCCTCTCTCTTTTTAAAACTTCGTCCTCATCTTACTTTACACCCCTTCTTTCCCCCTGTCGTTTTATGTCATTCTGATTCCTGTCTCATCTCTCGTTGCCTCCTCTCTCTCTCTCTCTTCCTTTCCTTTCTCACCCCTCTCTCCTCTGCAACAGCTGCCCAGGAAGTTGCCTAAGAGGAAAAGTCGGTTCAAACGTTCAGATGGCAGCACGTCCTCAGACACCACCTCCAGCTTCATCAAAAGACAGGTAACTTTAGAGTCCTTCACTAGCTCCTGTTGCCATGGTCAGTGTGCAGTGTGAATGGCATAACCAAGGATCTTGTGTCAATTCAACACTGTCATACCACATTCCACAAGCACTAACGAAATGAAAGGGCGCCGAGATACTTTTCGGTTTAGGTTTTTGAAAGTGACCATTGCCTTGGTTTTATTCTCAATCTTATAGTAACCAATCACACGCGTTTTATTTGGTTTAATTCACAATAGGCTGCTGAGGGGAGGAGGGCTCATAATAATGTCTGGAATGGAGTGAATGGAATGGTACCAAACACAGGGACACCAGGTGTTTGATGAGTTTGATACTATTCCATTGATTCCGTTCCAGCCATTACTATGAGCCCATCCTCCCCGATGAAGGTGCCACCAACCTCCTGTGGTTGAATGAGCTTTTACTGGTAAAACATTTGAATGTAATTCTTAACATGTCCAGTGGAGGGCAGTATTGGATTTGTAGCAGCAGTTTGTTACATGAAAATCCCATCCCAGCCTCAGTGTTTAATTCATGCTTTCAGGTCAAGCAAGCACGAGTGGCAAGGGGTGCAGATGTGATGTTATTTAAGAGAATCTCAATAGCTGGTGAAAAAAAGGGAGAGAGAAATTAGGTTAAGATAACACTGCCCTTGAATTTAGATTCGTCACCACGCTAAACAGAACCTTTTTGGGTCTCTTTTCCCCTAATAATGTCCTGCCGTGAATTCAGGAAGTGTTTTTTTTTTCATTCTGTATGCTTGATGTATGTTTGATGTATGTTCTCCATGCTCTGTATCTGCAGATGAATTGGACTTGGTAAGCGTGTCAGTGCAGTAACCATCCAGGCGGCTGCAGTGTAGCGTCTGGCCCAGTAGAGGGGACCTCTGAGCCCCTGTAGAAGCTCTATGTTGAGAAATCAAAGAGCTTCAATCAGGTTACACTGCATGAGTCCAAGACTGACAACAACGCTGTGAGTCAGAGGCCTCTTCTTCCCCATGATTATGGGAGCAAAGGGAATGCCAAAAAGCCTGGGGTGGATCCTTACACCCCTCGGCAAATGGAATAATGTGTATGTGTACCAGACACCAGTTAACACGGAGAGGCGAATGTTTCTGAGCGCTGGTACACTGGGTGCTTGGTTTAGGTCTTGTTCTTCTTAAGGCCTCTAGGTTTTCACACAGGTTTTACAATCCACATGACCCCCCTTTATCCTCTCTGGTTTGGGCCTCGTGTTTCTTTATATATATTTTTTTACCTTCTTTCTTTGTGCACAGCAGTAAAGACGAATCCACTCAATCAGTCACCGGAGTATCTGTCAAAAAAGGCATAACTGAAACATGCACTGAGAACAGTATAAGGAAATAAGTATGAAGAAAGAGTGAGAAATCTAGCTAGTTGTCAGAAGCGTTGGTGCGAGCCAGGGAAGGAGGGATGGAGGAGAAATGGCTGAAACAGACGTTTTATTTAGGAGGGGACATTAGTTATACCGATTAGTGGCTCAGTGAAAACTTGCGTAATCCCTGAGAATATCGCAGGGTCTTCAATA